>NC_060215.1:52378437-52700000 GCF_021130785.1 Homalodisca vitripennis
TTCAATTAAAGAATGCTTTCATAAAGGCATTCGTATACGCAGCAAGGCGTGTGTTTTTAAATACAAAACAGCAGACTTACCTCAATATTGCTTTACCTTCTGTGTCGCCTCACAAGTAACTATATTTAAAACTCGGCTAGTGTCATACACTGTCCTGTCAATTTTTGGGTGCTTTCCTGGTATCCTGGTATAGATACCTTTAGATTTATGAATAAACCAGTATTATAAAAATAAAAAAATAATTAAATTAAATTTCTTTTATCAAAATATTGATAGTATGTTTCTGGATTCTCATACGACTGTACACACACGGACAGATATAAATATAAACTGTTAAACAAATTTAAATACAGGGTGTTTAGCGAGAGGTTGGCACAATTTCAGGATATGGTTATAGACATAAAAACCAGCAATAAATTTCATATCAACATGTCTTATCTCCCTTCGTTTAGTGTATGTCTGTCCATATGTATTTTTTATATAAAAACCGTATCACAGAACCCATTGGAGCAAATGACGTGAATTCAGCAGGTGTTTTAAGCTACATAATGGGAAAATATTACATACCTATTATTGGTTTCCATTTTAAAATTGCGGCGGCAATAATAATTTGTTCAAACTTTGATATCCAAGAAACTGTTAATCCGACCTAACAATTGAAGGGTAACTATTTATTTAAAATGTAATACTAAAACTAACAATATGAAATTTGTTCAGAATTTTGATAAGAAAATCTTAAATTAGGGCATAGGTCGAGATGTAAACCGTTCCGATACTTTCCAGCACACTGTGTATATATTATATAATGCATCTTAAATTTAGTTTTCTGCAACAATCCTCTTTTAGAGATAAATCTAATATAAACCTTTTTAAATCTAAAACTATGAAAAGTAACTACGTTTTTAAACCTTTTCATCCTACATCCAAAGGTACATGCTGGAAAACACTTAAGTATGCTTATATGGTCGACAGTTACAGGAAATGACGGAAAATTTTAATAACTTCAGTAAATTCTGTCACTTTTAAAACATTTAAATTTTAAACTTCTTATGAAGACTGTGAACTTCGAGTTCGGCCCTTCCATTTTTATAAAAAATTACATCGTTAAGGTTAATATCCTTAATATTACTAATTTTTTTGTCCTTATTATTTAACACAAACGGACTTATTTCTAAGTTTATTTTGACTCTCTCGAGTTATTGCAAACATTAAATCTTTTAAACTTTAAATTATTATTTTCAATAAAACATACATTACATATCATTACACTCATCATTTAAGGTTTATAAACTATAATTATAAAAATAATTTTTACATACTAAAACAGAGTGTGTATTCAAGGATGTCATCCTTGTCCAGGATATTAGTCCTTAGCCAAGCAAAGAAGTATAGCTGTTACATCGCCTTTAAATTCTGGAAAATAGTTAATTAGAAAGTATGGTGTACAGGACATTTCATACGCTGATACAACGCACTGTTTAAAAGCACGGAAGCCGAGAATGTCTGTTCCGTAACTGCTTGAAAGCCCTTCTTTCCATCTTGGGATTATAATTGTAAATTTAAAGAATTATAATGATACTCAATGTGGTCAAATTAGACTGCATGATGTTTTATGCAAATGTTTTGCTGCAACTAAATCCAATATCACTATAAATGAAGTACAATAATAGCTACGTGAGACTTTTGTACTGAACAGTCTACAAATTAGATATCATTTTGTGATAATAGATACTCATGATATCTACAAGATATCTGACTATTAACAACATTACAAGCAATGAATCTGTTTGGAGTAAATCTCTAAACTGTGTGATCTCATATTTGTTCCATTTAATAGTAAAAATGGAATAGTTTAAAGACGTATATTTTATCACATTTAGGACGCAGGCAAGGGATTACGCTATACTAAAATATGTATATGAAATGGTGCAATGTCTTGTTTATAAGATATAAGTAGGTGCAAAAACTAGACCTCGTTTAATATAATAATATCCTAAAAAAATTATCAGATTATAAAGAGTTTAGACCTCATGGGCCACCACCAAATACAGTACAACCAATTAAACTCAACATTTTCTACTCTAATAACCCAGGAAATTTATTTATAAGTGTGGTTTGTAACTGACATTGCCATTTTTGGGGATTTAGGTCGATTTTGGAAAGTGTTACTCAAGTAAGTATCGGTCACTTTACACATGGTTTTAAATACATCGAAATCCTAATTATTTTAGAATAGGTTTGCTAATAACCTACACGGTATACTATGTAAAACCATTTAGACTATGTTTTTATTTAGAACGTAATTTTTATTTCCTGGTTACTACGAAAATTTGAGAGGTAAATTACCAAAGATGCTCTGTATATAATAAAATATATCTTTCAAATCAAGAAATATAAGAATATTTACATAATCATTTCATATAGTTTTAATTTAAATTCGTCATTGCTTTTTGATCTGGAACATCTAGTTAACAAAGCAATTAGATGTATAGGTGTTATATCGCCCTTAAATTGTGGAAAATAGTTAATTAGAAAGTATAGTGTACAGGAGATTTCATAGACTGGTACAATGCACTGTTTTAAAGCACGGAAGCCCAGAATGTCTCTTCCGTAACTGCTTGAAAAGCAGCTGCGATGGTGTTGAGGTTGGAAAATTACCTCAAGTTCTTTTCCGAAATTGTCAGTGTTTAAACATTGTAGTGCATTCAACTGAGCACATGATGAGACAAGGAGAACACCATACTATATATTTCTACACCTGATAGCTTCTGGGTATTAACTAAATATCACAGTAGCAATATTGAAAGCTAGGTACCTCTCCTTCGAATCGATTAACACATCCGTTCAAACAGTTCGCTTCTAACCTCTGAAAAATTCAATTCTAATGACTGGAAGTTTTGCTTTTGATATCAGCCACATCGATAAGGACAAGCAGCAATGGATTGTTTTTTTAATAATCATTTCAAAAAAAAAGAACGAGCCAAGAAGAAGAGATTATCAATAGTGAGTGGGTGGCATAATGGTGAACACCAACCGGGAGTGTGATAAACATTGAAATTGGCGTGGGATGCGCATACAAGTACGGTTAATGTTCAACACGTTTAGTGCAGTGCAGTTATGTGTTACCTGCACGTATGCAGTTGCCGGAGTGTGCAAGTTATTTTTTGCGAGTACGTTGAGCAATGAGCGCCGACTGGATATACTGTCATTATTGTATAAATGATTTAAAGTTATTTATTCAATTCCAAAAGTCACTGACTTCCCTCGTAATGAAAACAGTGAAGGTGGACAAAGACTGCTCTATCAGTGGTACTCCGTGGTTCGATCTTTCTAGAACTCTTCAGATACGAGTCGATCACAGATTTAGGAGATCTTACCTACATCACAGCTTTCTCATTGTAGAGAGCTTAGGTATGACATGACAACACAAGAACCTGTAACCTTGAACCCTCAAGTTATATGAGCAGTTTTATGGTTTCAACCGCTTTTGTTATTGTAGAAAACATATAAAGGGCGGAAATATATTTTTAGGGTAAGGGTACATGTTTAACTATTTATGTATATTATATTAATATGGTTATGATTTTATGCGAAACACGGCTGGCGTAAAATGACAGTGATGGTATTTTAACCCGACAACATTAAACATGAACTTTGCGTTAGCCTTAGTGGTTATCTATATTAACGCTAAACAGTCGCTTGAGATGGCACAACTTTTGTCACTTTAGAGGCCTATCAACACCGATTTATGTACCAATAAAAACGCTCGTTAAAGCTTGTATAGTGGAGTATCGTAAAACAAAAACATCTTATGACTTTATAACACCATTAATAATTTAATTGAACTAAAGTATCCATTATTTTACCGAACCATATTAGTTTTATATAGTTCAAGAATACTATGTTGATTAAACTTATAATCATATAATTAAAGGATCCTAAATAACAGTATATTATGACAACAGTAGGTGACATAAGCGTATAAACAACCGACAGGGTGATAGACAGTGATGTTTGTGTAGTCTGCATATACGAGTACTGTATATGGATGTATTTCTCGTAGGACAGTTCTAAATACTGGACACCACCGTGAGGTGGCAACAGTGGGTGGCATAAGCGTGTAAACAACTCACCGTGTGATAGACATTGATGTTGTTGTAGTCTGCATAAAATACGAGTACTGTATATGTATTTCTCGTAGGACAGTTCTAAATACTGGACAACACCGTGAGGTGGCAACAGTGGGTGGCATAAGCGTGTAAACAACCGACCATGTGATAGACAGTGATATTTGAGTAGTCTGCATATACGAGTACTGTATATGGATTTCTCGTAGGACAGTTCTAAATACTGGACACCACCGTGAGGTGGCAACAGTGGGTGGCATAAGCGTGTAAACAACCAACCGTGTGATAGACATTGATGTTTGTGTAGTCTGCATAAAATACGAGTACTGTATATGTATTTCTCGTAGGACAGTTCTAAATACTGGACATCACCGTGAGGTGGCAACAGTGGGTGGCATAAGCGTGTAAACAACCGACCATGTGATAGACAGTGATATTTGTGTAGTCTGCATATAAGAGAGTAAACGATTTCAGCTTTGTCCGTATTCTCTGCTTCATTCTATAGCACTACAGTAGAGCATATATAAAGCTGTAACTAAATGTGACTAAATATAGTTACTAAGTGATTATCTCACTTGTTACGTGTAATAATTTACTATTTTCGTCACACGGCTTGCAATTATTAAAGTATTAAACACCTGTAAAAAAGGTTATGTTAGCAATGTGCGGTAAAAATATTATTATAAAATTGGGTGCGAATTCCTAATTGGTACAAATAAACATATTTCACTCACCACAGGGTGAGCCAGAAGAATATTAAGAAACTCCTCATTATGAAAATCAGCTCTACAATCAGAATGCTGAAGTCTTCAATATTCTCTCGTCACCACTACGAATTACACAGCACCTATATTTCACTAACTCTTCTCCAAGACTCTCCAATTGATTCATTCCTCGTTCCTGTCTCTTGTCCAGCTGAGCCCTAAATCTGCTGACTACAGCCTGTCACTAGGTCCTCACCGATCGCAGCCCAACCCCCTTCAGCTTCTTACACCGTCACTGCTTGCCTTGTAATCGCTTCACCAGTCCATTTGCCCATTATGAGTAATTTTACTACACGGAAAAATTTAGCGTTGTAAATAGTTTTACTTAGCATATTAAATTTAATAAGCTTAATAAAAATTATATGTTAATATTATTATAATGATATAAATATTTAAAATGGAAAGCAAGTTTATTCAAAGAATGTACAATTTAAAAATGTAAAAATGGTAAAATTTTGTATGGGAAACTCTTAGATGTACTTAAAATATCAACATTGTTAAGTTTACCTTGAACACAATTAGAATGTCACTAAGCGCTTGTTGTTTAGTATAATTTTAAAACTTTATAAATGCCTCCTCAGTTAGAGTACTTTAATATCTGCAATGATTTAATAACGCTAGCAAATTGGAACTGGAACGCCGCACCGCTTCTTTTCCACGGTTTTATGCCGGTGACTATTTGACTTTGGAGAACTTTTGAAAATAATAAAGTTGAAAAGGGATTTTTAATGTCTGCCCAAACTTTTTCCTATCTGACATCTTCTATATTTATTTTATGAAAAACAGTTTCAGTAAAGAATGATAAAAAACATTACGATCCCCAATAAAGTGCTACGTAAATAAATTAAATTCATATATATATATATAGCCATTTTATAATTGTACAGTTTTTAAGTATTGCCTAAGAGCATATGCTCAGCAGTCAAATCCTGTCCTACACACCTCTGCTGTAAATTTTGTGCAGTCCCACTCCTCTTTGTATGTACTGGCATCGCAACCACCAACTCCAAGCCGCTCATACCAACAGGGTTCACTATGGCAGCTATCTCTCTGGAGGGCGTGAAATCCACATTATCATACGGGAGGTATGACGATGCAATCGACAGGGTTCGTTCAGTCGCGGGCCCCATCAGCTTGACTGTGGTGAGATCACTGCAACAAATTTCTAAAGTGCTCTAACAATGTTTACCCCTGGAATGAAAAGCCCTAATATTTTACCCTTACAAATCTAGGGTTCATGTATAAGAATGACGTGAAAATTTATTGTGCTGCAGATTTATCTGAAGGAAATTGAACCCCTTGAGCAACCGCACCACCCCGCGTCCACAGCTGCACCTACTCTACACGAATGAACACTCTCCGGTTCCTCACTTTAGGCGTAACTGCAGGCTGTTCATCAATCAACATCACCATAGTACTGGAATGCAGACACACACCCTCTGCTGAGAAAACCTCAGCATGGATGCCCCCCCGCAACTCTGAGGCTTCCTCCTCTAAGAAGCATCTTTAGGAAAGTTCTCACGGATCAAAGCAAGATCCATGTCCAGTCAGAACTTCCCTAAATGTATCTTCCGCTCCCTCCTCCAAAGGCAGAGGCTTTACTGCCAAATAACCACCTAAGGGCACACTCTTCCCAATCGGATTACAGTCAGCTCCTACAGTTCCCCCAGGTGCTGACTGCCTCTGTTCCCACAATCTTTATTCTTTCTTTGGCTAATTTCTTGCCATTTCGCGAAATTCATTCGTTTTCCGGAAGTCAGGTACAATCAGCCTCCTTTTGCTCCATCGTCCACTGCTTGGGATATTTCAAAGGGAGTTTGATGTTGTAGTATAGTTCAAGTGCTTCCGAGTTTTTGTCAATACAATCAACCTCCCCATCTATACCAACAGTGGAGTTAATATATCGTATCTTTGCAACGTGGGATTGAAGGCCCGCAGTTATGCAAAATGTGTGTGGTATGATTCTGGAAAGACCAGCCGAGACTAGTCATGCCAAGGGCCGCGAAGAGTGCGCAATCGGAGCACTAGCCTAGATCTTAGGTTCAGTTAACTGCAGGGCCACTTTCCGCCGGACGCTTAACCATCGTTTATCCGAGCATAACAATTGGTTGGATTAGAATCCCCCACTAGTCTTCAGTGGCACCTGAATGTCATCCCAGGGGAGGTACTTTCTCAGTCCATTAGGGATCACCCGACATAAGGTAATCACATCCCATAAATCCCCTGTATTACCTTTTAAAGGTTTGCAGGTTTTCTATTTTATGTTAATTACTTTATCTTTTCCAGTTGGGTCACTGGTTAAAACTGTATATATGTGTGTGACTATATACTGTTCCTGGACTTTTTTGTATGCACTACTATAACAGTAGCGTCCACTTTATGTGTAGCTAAGATTATGCAAGAGTGGTATCTCTTAAGGATGGACACATTCACGCCCTCATATTAAGTTATTCATTACTTTGTGTGGGGCATTTTGCAGATCAAAAGATTGCATAGGAATTTATAGGTAGTAAAACACCAATAATATGAAATCTTATAAGAGCTTTCATAAGAGCTTATAATAAGATACATTTATTACAATACAATGTTCAACTGCATAACTGTATCTTAGATTAATTATTCTGAACTAGACAATTATAAATCTATATAACCTAACCATAAACACTTCCCATATCATTTGCAATGTTCCCCATTAATTTATAAATAATTACTATCCAAAATTGGATATCCTAATCCTAATTATATAGAATTACATTAACATAATACATTACTTTTAATTTTTTTAGGGTTCCTTTATATTTTTCGTCTTTTACAGCGTTATTAATTCTTCTGTATCATAAGAATGTACGTGGGTACTTGGTGGTTCTTGTCAAGGATGAATAACAAAGGACTACATACTTATAGGAGAATAAGCGAGGTAACTACCCGTTCAGGATCCTCTAGAAATAGGTCCTTGGCGTAACTGTTTGTGACAATTGGTGTTTTTACCAAGGATGATTAATGCAGGACTTCATTCTTATAGGAGAACAAGCGAGGGAACTATCCATTCGGTTTCCTCTAGAAGTAAGTCCTTGGTATATTTGTTCGAGGCCATTGGTGTTTTTTGAACAAGGACGTTAAATGCAGGAAAACATACCTCTAGCAGAGCAAGCAACTGAATCACGCATTCGGTTTCCTCAAGAAGTGGCATAAACCTGTTTACGGCATGTGTTAAACCGCTGACTAATCAGAACACCTGTGCACGCAATTTGCCAGTGCTAACAGACCTTACTATTTTCTTATCTCCTATAACTACAAATCATAAATTAAAGACCGAGAAGGAGAAGTATCAAATAACATTTAAGGAATGTATGTTCAATGTACGCACTTAAGTTACAACAAAACTAATATTATTTTCTTATTTTGATACCCTTACCTGTAACAAAGATATTTCTGTACAATGTCAATGACTTATATCCTGACATTTGTGATTAGTTATAAGAACAGTAGAGCCCTGAATATGGAGTGTGTAAGTTTCGCAGTTAACTGTATTATTAATACCAGTCCAAACAGAATAACATTAAATTATTCAGACGAAACAAACTTTGTCAGATAGTTAGTTCCAGATTTAAATTAAAATCGACCATAAGATTAAAGTGCTCTCTCAGGGCGACTATATTTAAAATAATAAATATTAATTCTACAAATATTTGTAACAATGAATTTTTATTTTTATTTCAATATAATTAAATTGACGCATTTTAACATAATATTGCAAACTATTGTAAGTTTACTTCATAAATCGGCATTTACATATATTTTGCTCTAAGCATATTTAAATATATACTTACATATAACATATATTTATATATGCATTGACTGCTTTAATTTTTTTTATTGTACATTACATTTTTAATAAATTTTAGTACAGCCCAACTTTTTTATTTATAACATACCTATGTGTCCATTTATCTGAATGTGAAGTAATGATTTCATTTCGAAAATTTTTTGACAGTATAAGTTCATATGATATTCAAGGCTTGGTCTTAAAATATATAGAGAATCTTAAAAGTTACAAGTCCCGTAAAATGCTGAATTGCTTTTCAACATTGTTTCACGTCCAATATTTGACACGTTCATATAAGTGAATTGTGTAATACTAAGGATATGTCCTGTTCGACACAACTTATATTACATTTCATAAATCTACGTACAACCTATTTAAGGCATTAAAGCAATTGAAGTTAAGGCATAAGGAAAATATTTAATTATTTTTACAAAATATTTCCCCGTATACAATAATTCCTTTTATACAACCAAAGTGTAATATAGTCCGGCCCTCCTCCTAAATTGCAATCTGGTTTTCAGATCAAGACTGGTTGTATCACACGGAATGTGAGTAGATTGATTTTACTTGCCTCTCACATCCTTTATGTGTTTTCCTGTATTGAGCATTATTTGGATTATGCTATGAATCTACACTTTAATCTCTTTGACGCATATTTTTTATGTAGGTATCAAATAAACTTAATTATATGTTTTAGATATATTTATACACAGTACACGTATTCGCAGCCCAAACCAAAGTCTTTCATTTGTAACATATTCAAGTTTATTTTTTTAATTCGATTAAAGTCACTCGAAATTAAAGGGGATTCTTTTTGTTTTTTGATGAAAATTTACAATTTTACTGTTATACAGAATCTATGCTCAAATACATGAGGAGTTAAATAATTTCACAATGTTATAAACCTTGTAATATAGGCATCATGGACTTTGTGAGTAATTTTGCAAACATTTTCTGATAGCAATGCCTACACGTTCTATATTTAATCCACACTTTAAAACAATAAAAATGTTGCACTTTTAAAATATCGTGATAAAATAATAATTTTTTTTATAATAAAGTTTAGTTACCAAAATAATCATGACTGGTTTATGTATCATTTTATTTTTAAGGTTTCAGACTTTTCTATAACATATGTTTTCATAAAGTTTTAATAGAATTCAGTAGAATTATACTATTACTAGTAATATGTAACAATTGGTCGTTAGTGACTTGTAGGTTACTTCGAAGCATCTCTTAAACTTGACGGGCATATACATACATATATATTACGGTTCGTAAGCAATATGGTTGGATAAACATAATGTCTTCTGGTTATCGATCTTGTAGTGTTCAGGATAAAGAATCCAGATTTATTTCAACAATAAAAACACTTATCTGTGAAGTTCTAGGTAAGTTAAGTGCCAAAGAGGTAAACAGGTGATCCTCATCCTCGGAGTTATGGTTGGCCTCATACAATTGGAGATCTGGATAGTTGCAGTGAAACTCTTGGTAGCGGTATATACAACTAAAATTGCTGACGTCAATAGTGGCACTTTTGCAAGATTCTTGGTATTTTCAATCGACAAGCCTGACCGATGTAGACAGAACCCTACCTAAGACTATACAGTAGACTCAGAAGTTATCCTTTTAATTGGCTGCAACACATTTTATACTTATACTGTAAAAATATGTTAATCACTACTTTCGGGCATTTTATGTGGTTCTGATGATCCCAATTACTAATATAAATGCATACGATTCGTTTTGAAATTATATAAATATTATTTTCCAGAATCTTTAAGGAAGGCGTCCTAAGGGAACGAGAATTTAAAAAAAAATATTCAAATAATGCAAACGAGAATACTTGAACTAAGAATCGATTCCACAATCGTAACTTTTACGTAGCTTCCATTCTCACTATTATGATAAGATATAGAATTTCGAAAATCTTAATCATACCGGTTAGAATGTTAGAAAGTCTCACTAAAAGTAACCCTGTGTTATTATGGAACAATAATCTTTCGTTAGTAGTCTGATTGAAGTATGGGAAAGTTTCAGCTTTATAATAATTTCTTAGGACACTGTATATATTTAGGCCTTTACTGACAAAATTGTAGTAACTAGACAAAAACTCCAGATTGAAGTGAAAGAATTACATAAAAATGTAAAATAGCATTTACAATATTTATCTGCTGTGTATACTCGTAAAATAGTATTAAAATAATACTCTTACTGCAAATTAAACCTTAGCACACTTCTCTTATATTATATTTATGCGTAACTCCTAAACAGGAAACTAAACGTTTAATGTTTTCCCTGATTCCTTTATGTGGATCCACAATGAATTCTGAAGTCCGAAATATTTCCGACGGATCGTTACAATAAAAATCTGGTAAAATATAGTAAGTTAACTTTTTACCTAAGTATGCAACTTTTCATAATAGTGTTCGTGGCCTTTTATCTACGTTATTTATAAAGATTTCAGTTTAATTTTATATGCACGTTATTTGTTTTAGTTCTGAGTTTAGTGTTATTGATTTTATATATTTTCTTCATAGCTGTTATTGAGGGCCGTTGGCTACAAATTCATACGAAAAAATTACATTACTTTTGAAATATAGAAATAAGGTCGTCACGAAATTTTGGTAAAACATTTACTTTAGAAATAACAAAATTGTTGAACCTTTTTAAGTTATCTGTTGATTCTCCAAAACCTTCTAAATGGAAAACATATCATTATTGCAACGTTCTCTTTAATTAAATAATATTTATTGTTTAAGTCATTAGACAAACCATTATCGAAGTATTCGAGATAGAACGTAAACGACGAGAACCAAGTTTCTTCTCTACTGTTTGTGAAAAAATTATTTAAAACAGAAAATAACTGTTATTGGGTTTACTTCTAAACTTTAAATACTATTTACTTAAATATAAATTTTAATATATATTATAACTGATTTATTCTATTAGTATAATCTACCACAAAAATAAAATCATACAATAAATATATAATGAATGATAAACACTAGTTTTAGTGTTAATTGGGATTTTGTGAGATTGAATTTAGGGGTTTAAATAGAAATCCATCTCTTACAAAATAATTCGTTTATCCTCTGGCAAATAGACGTGCATGAGGTACAGGGATAATATGACTGCAGTGTATCACTAATTAATTACAACACAAAGTGGGAGTCAATGGCATGGAGGGGTTGAGTGGAGGGCTGGAAGCCTCTGGGTCTCTGATGTCATGGAGCTTAATAGATCCCAGTGTTTATCGAACCCTGTGAATGCTAACTGCTATTTAAAGGGAAATTGGAGTAAAGCAGATGAGTATACATATTTCAAACGTCAACAGGTCCAAATAAATAAATGCCACCTGTTAAAAAAATAACTGACAAGGTGTTAGACGTCAATTAGTAAGGGAAGGAGACTACCAGAAGTGAAAAATTTTAGCCATATTGAATATTTATCAATAACTTAAGTGGATTTACACATTGATCTAGTTGCTTAAAGTTAGGTAGGCCTACATTATTCAAAGTGAAATGTAATTTACGTGGTAGTATTGTGAACAACTCCTATTATTAGTTTTACAACATTGCATTTTTAATTAAGTAACGCTAAAACCATTTTAAAAAAAACTAACTTTAATGCGATATATTCATAATAGTATACGGTGGTCTTTATATATATATATATATATATATATATATATATATATATATATATATATATATGTGTGTGTGTGTGTGTGTGTGTGTGTGTGTGTGTGTGTGTGTGTGTGTGTGTGTGTGTGTGTAATATCATTGACAACGAAGCAAGTTTTATAAGTGCTATCAAATTTCTAAATGGTATAATCAAATTAATACGATATATAAAGTTTGAATTTTGGTAAATAAGGACTACCTGTTTTGAAACAATGGGTCACATATATGCCAAATTGGCCATTTTCCCTTGCACTAACGAGAAAAACACAGTTTTTAGGAGTTTTGTGTAATCCGGCATGCAGTTGTACAAGTAAATATATCCAAGCTATTATTATCATTAATATTTTATTTTCGCCTTAATTATGTATTTTCAAACATAAGAGTTTTATAAAATTCTGTTCTCCTATTGATTTTGTTATATTCTTACAATTTCCAAGCCAATATATGGTAGATAATGAAAATTATTAGAATTAATAAACATTGAAAGCTCAGTTAGATTGTACGATTTGTATTGAATTCATTATTCATATCTACATTTTAAACTATACCCCGTTACTATTTCGCTCGAGAGAAAGTTGTGGATTTAATACAAATGCAGCTAAAGAATATTATCAAACATGGTGGTATTTTCAAAACCAGTGTATTCTCAGACCCTTCTTAACGCTAACTACTTGTCTTATAATGGTTACTGAGGTAGGTCGGACGAAATAGCCAATATATTGTCCAATTGTCGATTTCAGGAAAACAATTATGAGGAAACAGGTAGTAAAGAAACTGTAGGATTAACTATGGATTGCACCGTTCCACACAATTTAAACAAAGAAACAGAGGTTCCGGGAAATAGTTTGTAAAATTACGTTTGAAAGCAAATTTTGTCAGTAAATGATTTAATAAAAAAACATTTTGAAGTTAAGTTAAAACATAAAAATTGTAATTTTTTTCTCTCTACAAAATTTAGATCTTATTTTAAATGTTCAATCTATTTTGATTATTTTCGTAAAATAATTTTTGTAGTACACGATCCTAACTGTAATTACATATTACAATAATGCAAATTAATATAGCTTTTACAATATTATTTCATATAAAATGTGTGCTAAAATTTGACTATACAACAAAAGAACTAAGTTTCAAGGCAAATTATTATAGTATAACAATGAGTAGGCTTCTTAGAAAGTGTTGAAATAAACGTATACAAAATTAACTTGAAAAGGTAAAAAAATGTAAGAAGTAAAACATCGCAGGGTGTCATATTTAAAACCACCTATAGGAGTTTATTGTGAAATATTTATTTCGCTTGACGAAATAAACCCTTTATAATTATATGTTAAATATAAATATAGAACTCAATTAGACATTAATTACACTTGTTACAGTAACAGTTTAGGTTTCCAATTTTAATACGGTTGGTTCTGCTCCTTAAAATCTTTCTCTAGAAATTACACAATGATTCGAAGATTTGCATGAAGTTTGATATTTAAAGTACATCTTCATAACAGAGCCAATAATAAATCGTAAAACCAAAATACGTTCAAATATTAAAGTATCAGTGTTATAATTTTTTTGATAAATTACAACATTGGTGCTTATGTTTTGCATGCAGCAAATTAAATTGTTGTCGGCATCTAAATGTAATAGGTAGAAACTACTATTTTTAATTATTGAAGACGTTCTATTTAAATAAGTCACTGTATTGGGTACTCATAGTAATGCAATATTTAATTTTGATAAAACCTATAGAATTTAGTATGTGTTTAAATACTCTTGTAAAAGAAGCTAAGTATAAAGGAACCTGTCTTCAAATTGATTTTAACTCTCCATTTTCATGATAGTTTTTAGCTCTATTCGTATTGAAATCTAAGCGTGTTAGCTTCAAAATTCTGAACACATTATTGTTTAAGACCAGCAAATAATAGAATGATAATAAAGTTAGATCTGCGAAAAATTGACGCCAATTGCGTTTTCCTATAAATCTAAATAAATGTTAATGAAAAATTAGGATAAGATAAATTGAAATATTCACCAATATTTACCTACATTAAAAATAGGGAATAAATTCGAAAATATTTTGTTTGTAAAATATTTATTAGTACCTTATTCAATCTTCAATATTAATTAAGTTATTACGTAACCTCTGTTATTAATTTAGAGTAGTTTCATGTGTTCGTATCATATAAGAAAGAAGCATGTCTACAACTATTCTAATCTGCAACAGTATGGAACAAACCTCAGTAACACTCAAAGCAGAGTGAATAATCAAAGAAGGAATCGCGCCATCTTTTAGCTGAACAGATTTTAAATGACTACTGGAAAAGAACGTGGATGAGATAGCGCAATAAGATTATTCAAGTAGTAAGTTTTACGACTGAAGGCGGCAAGATGTTGATACATTATTCAGGTTATGAGTGCCGTAACGGCCATATAAGCCTGGCTCAGGTGCGACCTTATTACACTCTTTGCTGGAAGCGTGCGTTGTAAAAGTCCTTAATAAATACAATTATTAACTAAAACTAATACGAAACAGCAGCATCGATTTTATCCAATTTTATAATTGTGTGTACGACTCATATTTCATGTTTTTGTGACACATTTTTAGGTGTTTTAATTTTTACTCTCGTATTATAATAAATGTAAAGGATTAGTACATTTTCATTTATTTAAGAAGAATATTTAATAATGGTTGTGAAGTAATAAAAATGAGTAAAAAGGCGATTAATGGTTATGAGAGGGTTAAATTTGTTTTTTATTGATATATATTGAAGGAACATTTTTTTACGAATGATAAGTTCAAGATTATATTTTAGCAAAGTTGAACATCATATTTAAAAAAACTGTATTTTAGTACTTGGTTGTCCTTGTTAGTATATAACTTTCGGGCCTATCTCATCTTTGCTTTACAAGTATGTAGACTCCAAGATATGTGGTATGTTTCATAGTAAAAGACAAAAAGTTCACTGCGTAGCAAAATATATGCAGGAATAATTCTGATTTAAGAAATTGAAAATGCATAGGTTATTATATACATCCAGGCCAGTAGACAGCTTTGGCGATCTCCAGACGAAACAATTGGCCGTTCTTTTAGATATATGTAGGATGTTCCATAGGCCAACTAAGTGAAATTTGCTATGTGAAAATAAAATCAAACTTTCTTTAGCTTATGGTCAGTAGTTGTCCGTAAAGCTGTATCTTTTTATTTTGTGGAAAACAACTATTTGTAACTCTAAAAATATTAGAGGGTTTTAACGGGCAAATATTATAGTCATTAATAATAAACACACTGGATTCAACTGCTGTTTTTTATGTATAAATAATGTATAAAAAAAAGCTTCAACCCGCCTATTCAACACGTTGTGGATTTATATTATTAGTCTATCAAATCATTTTCAGACCTTATGGTTCTTACTTCAGGAACATCTGAAGTATTATAACCTCATTGATACAAAAATAAATTAAATTAACAAAATTAATGTAGACTACCTTAACCAACAGATTTATAGTTATTAAGTTAAAATACATATAGGTCTACCTTATTATAGCTATTCTATATACTAATATTTCATGGAAATACAGATATAAAATAGTCCTAGAATCTAGTAAAAATGAGCATAATTTTAACTGACACGAATCAAAAAATTCACATGTTTTAAACATTACATAAAACCACAAAAATGGCCATACAAAAGTATTATGTAATGTAATCATAGGTATAGGTATTAATAAGAAATAAGTTTACTTTATATGTATGTATAGTTACAAGAGGTTATTTCACGAAAAAAACGGCAATAGATTGGAATTTCAGTTATTCAATTATCATATGCATCCTGCTATGAAATCATGGATGGCTTCACTCATATTGTTAGTATTAGTCTGTAAGGCTTTACTATCTCTGTAACTGCCTCGTTTAGAAAAGGAAATTTGAAATTTATTAAATTTTATACAATATACTTTCCTAAGAATTTGGATTTAAAATGATAAATGATCTACTAGTTTGCCATGAGTTTCTTCTGATATTTTAGTACTAAGGTACTAGATTATGTTTTGATGACTTCTTCAGCAATCATCTGGAAACTAAAAGTATTGAGCAAACCTAAAGACTGTTTTACAGTGATTAAAACCTCAAATTCAGGCCTACAATTATATCCCCTAAATCTTATAGAAAAAAATTGCTTTATAAAACGTTTTTGAAAACCTTTCTCTGCTTATTTGGCTAAGCCAAAAATTCATTTCGGCTACATTTGTATGTTTTATATTTATTTTTCTCTTTCATTTTGCAAGCTCCAAAGTTCACTAACTAAATCTTCACTTGGTAAAAAAAAATTGTCAGCCCGCAACCGATATCAAAATAGGACTTTTTTGTCCCGCCTATTACAAGAAATTGTTATACTGTAAACGAAGTCGTTTGAGTCCTGTGTGTCACTATATTGGTTTGGTTTGATCTTCGACACTTTTGTCTTTTTTCCTCATGCAGACACTGAACTTAATTCATTTTCTATGCCACGTAAACAACATTTCTCCCTCCATTCGCCTCACAACTAAGTGTAAGAATTAAAGAACATAAAAGAATATATGATAAAACCTTGTATTGCTTATATCTGAAGAAAAGGGCTAATCCTCGAAAATTAGAGCTGTACATTTGTGTAACATATAACGATGGCCAATGTCTAAAATCCTATTCAATTCCTTTAAAACTTATAATTCCTCAATGTTCTTCGATTTGAAATGATGTTTACTCTTTATATAACTAATACTCAAATTAGCTATGTAAAGAGTTCAGGTAAATCAGTCAACCCCATACATGATTCTTACAGAGAGAAGAGACAAACATAGTACACATATTTACCGATTTTATGAAAGAAAACCAACAAGGAATGTTACTACTAAATATTTTAAGTCCGACGTAAAAAGGAAAACTATTGAATATATGCTAAAACAACCCCAGTGTTTAATCTGTAATAATCGACAGGCATTAGCAGCTCTATGTACGTAAAAGAGATAATAATTTTCGTTAGTTTGGGATAAGAAAGTAACTGTATGCCTTTAAATATAATTCCTCAGGTCATTTATTCCAAAAGACATGGGAGTAAGTAGATCTTGGATTTAAGTTTTTGCGTATCTATACCACATATCTTGCAGTCGAATGATGAGAACTTGAGATGTACTGCGTTAACGGTAGCATTTAATTCCCTTTCGATTAACACTACACAACAAACAAATAGACCAATATAAGGACATTTTTTTGCCCGGTTTCGAAGTTGGACTTATCATTTACACGCGGATAAGTCAGGCGGTGCTAGAATGTAGCTGAAAAATATGTTACTTTTCCAAATAACGGGTAAAAATTAGCGCTATTAAAATTTGGAAATTAAAATAAAAGTTACTTGTTTTAAGTTGTAATAAAACTGTGTTCGATCAAAAAAAACTAACAGTTCGTTTTAAAAGTATTATAAAATGAAAAATTAAATGTTTGGGGTTATATGAAAATGAAAAGTCTACAAATTAACTCAACTACTACATCCCTTCAAACAATTATTTTCCTATTGTGATGCATAACGTAGGAAGGGTTGATTTATATTTAATGTTGGTTTTAGATCCAGTTCACCTTTATTTTATTGCAGTAATCGTATCTGACCTTTACTAATGCACTCAATTGTGCACCTGATAATACAATGAGACTACCACTTCACGCCAATTTGCTTTCGATTTATTCAGACGAACTTGAATCCAAATTCGAGGATGAGAAACAAAAGGATGTAACTAAGGCTGACCTGGGGATGTACTTCACTATGGAACTTTTGAAGGTCGCAAGGCAACGCTCCTACTATCTTGCCTAGAAAACGTCTATTAGCAATAAAACCATAGTACCAATATACTTTATTTGGGCCGAATCTAGATGGATCTTACGTTAAGAATGTTCTCAAAAAAGCTATTGTATTTCCCTTATATAACCATTTTATCTCAGGAAGAACCATACTCTTGAAATAATTTCCCCTTAGGATAGAATAGGTAGTTATGAGGAGGGCGTTTTTATAGTTATACGACAATATAAAACTCCGGCAGGTGTCCATTATCAGGTTCAATGGAAGTAACAGATACATTTTAATTACTTTACCTCCAGGTACCGTAGCCAAATATGATAGTATTAATCATTGCACATACTCGTATTCGTTTATAGTTTCTGTTTTTGTTTTCTCATAACCATTTCCTATAAATATTTCCTATCGATTATTTCCATGATATCATAATCTGAACTGCCATTCCATTGCCTGTTATAGCAATGCATGTTTCTTTGTGGACTGACTGTAATCTAACTATATTGAGGATTAAATACATGTTCAAGGTTAGGCCTAGAACGCATAAAGTTTCGAAACACATATTTCTAAAAAAATTTTATTTTTGAAATATTTTGTTGAGTTGTACAAATAAATTCGACATTGCTCGTTTTGAATATAGCTGTTACTTGAATTTTTATCAACACAATGATGACGTGCGATTACGCACTTCTATATACAGTAGTTCCGAAAACGTTCAAAACACACACACACACACACACACACACACACACACACACCCGAGTATATATATATATATATATATATATATATATATATATATATATATATATATATATATATATATCCGGGTGAATGTGTAACACTACGAGAGTAATTATACCGTCGTTTAATTAACTGTTACAACGTTACCCTGTGCTCTCTCTCTCTTTCCCTATCTCGTGGTTTACCTGTTCCCGAGTTAGCCGCCACCAGATAAGTACTCTTATGTATACTCGGGTGAATGTGTAACACTACGAGAGTAATTATACCGTCGTTTAATTAACTGTTACAACGTTACCTTGTGCTCTCTCTCTTTCCCTATCTCGTGGTTTACCTGTTCCCGAGTTACTGTACACATCTGTATTGTAATGTCCGTTTGCTTAGTTACATCATAATGTAAACTGTGACTTTCATTATAATGCAGACCTACATAATAAATCTTAAAGACTCCATAAATCTGAATGTCCTATTTGTTAATTTTAATTAGAATCATCTGCTTGTTTTCTATTAAATTAATACTTATAAATATTTCTTCATGGATCCATTCGTCATGTTAAGGAGTCCATTAAAAATAAAACCGTTTCTGTTTTAATACAAAGTATGACCTACTTTAAATTAATGGGTTACAATGTCAATAATTTTAAACAATTATAATTCATTTTTTTATCACTAAGATTTTTTGATATGTGCTGATTATACATTGGGTTGACCATACAAAATTTAATACAGAGGTTTCGTAAACACTTATTCGTTACATAGTCTTACATATATTTTAGGTGTAAATTCTTTCAATTTTGTTATGTAACAGGTTTTAAAAACATAATAAATAGTATATGCATTTATGGAAAGCTCGACGTATTCCTTTCAATTTGCAATAAAACTAACATTAAATGTATGTTTTTCATACTTGTAAAATTACGTTTATACGATTTTTTAGTAAGTTGTTTTTACAATATGGCACAAACTTATTAATTAAATAATCCACCACGCCCTAGCTCATGTAAGTGGTGGTGACTTCTACGACATTTCTCTACACTTTATGTCTGGTGTCATTACATGACTTAGGGGTTTTAGATTTCTCCGTAGCATGATTGGAGCACTAAACTTGACGTAAAGGAGATGTGGCGTACCCTTAGTGGATCAAGAGTATGCAACAACTTCATAGGATAATGTACAGCATTTTCGGCCGCAGTTTCAATTTATTGATTCATGCATCAAGAACATTGATATGCTATTTGCAGATTTATTTAATGTGGTGGGGATAGGTCTTTCCATTAACCATAAACCCAATCCATGCCAGCCTGTTTAATGTCTGGAAATAATCTGTCCAGCAAACCAACTAGGTTGCTCTCATCACAAATACTACCAGGAATACTTATTCTTCCATCTTACAAAACGTCTATGATATTGAACAATAAGCTTGAAAGATCCTATGCTATAAAATCATGTTGGAGGTGGATTCTCATATTCATTCTCAAATATATAACTTTAACTTCAGGCCATATGTAGTATTATTTGAGTCATTCCTCAACCTTATTTGCACGTGTTGCTCCAGGTGCAATTGGCAACGTCTGCCTAAACGTATTAGCCAAAGCCTCAAAACGTCTCGTATAAATCTAAGTGTATTCATCTCACACAATCGCTTTGGCTTCAAGAAAAACTTTAGACATACTAATCAGCTTAGACATGTTACAAACTCTTATCTGAACAGTTTAAACTAAGAGGTAACTTGAATGTAGATTGAGAGGTGAAAAACCTGAGGATGCAATAGTAATATCTATTTCCCTTTTGTTTTAATTTGTAGGCAGCAACAGACAAACGAGTACCTTTTTGCCAGTCCCATCAGGGCTGTTAGTAAAGAATAACTATATGAAATAAAACTCATTGCTATATATATATATATATATATATATATATATATATATATATATATATATATATGTGTGTGTGTGTGTGTGAGTGTGTGTGTGTGTGTGTGTGTGTGTGTGTGTGTGTGTGTGTGTGTGTGTCAGTTACTCATCGAGAGCAATATTTTCTAACCTTTCTTTGATTAATCTCATGATGGTGAACTAATCAAACATAATTTTCCATGCTCAATAGAATTTGCACATAAAATTTCATGCCACGTACTTGAAATATACGTATGGGATGATAGTATTATCTACCGTATGGCGTTCGTTATTTATAGAATCAATTAGACGTTCGTTATTTATAGAAAAGATCTTACCATATTTATGCCCTATTTTGTCTCGTTGAAGAAGGTTTAGAAATCCCATTCTTCCATATGAAAATTGCAATATAGCGTTATTATGCTTTATAGAGAACGTTTTATTTTGAAACTTTCCCAATATTGCCAAAGTCCAATTATATTTGGCTGGTCCTTTACAAATTACGTATTATAATAGAAATCTGACAAAACTATTAACAATCTCGTGTATACATCTATACTCGTATTTTAGTAATCTTTAACAAAAGTATGTCTGTTCTACTATTATCATGTTCTACCTCCACTAAAAAAACCAAGCTTGTTAAAGCAGAGCAGACCCAGAGTACTGTTAAGTGGTATAAATTAAATGTAGTTGTTTGTAGCTACAGAGGGAAAGGAAGGTGACTCCATACCAAAGTTCATTGTTCAGAGACATTATATCATAGAATGGGAAGTCTGAAGCTATAATAGCATGCTTCTACCTCCACTAAGATACCATGCCTGTTAAAGCAGAGCAGACCCAGAGTACTGTTAAGTGGTATAAATTAAATGTAGTTGTTTGTAGCTACAGAGGGAAAGGAAGGTGACTCCATACCAAAGTTCATTGTTCAGAGACATTATATCATAGAATGGGAAGTCTGAAGCTATAATAGCATGATTCTACCTCCACTGAGATACCATGCCTGTTAAAGCTCAGCAGACCCATAGTACTGTTAAGTGGTATAAATTAAATGTAGTTGTTTGTAGCTAGAGAGGTAAAGGAAGGTGACTCCATACAAAAGTTCATTGTTCAGAGACATTATATCATAGAATGGGAAGTCTGAAGCTATAATAGCATGATTCTACCTCCACTAAGATACCATGCCTGTTAAAGCTCAGCAGACCCATAGCACTGTTAAGTGGTATAAATTAAATGTAGTTGTTTGTAGCTAGAGAGGTAAAGGAAGGTGACTCCATACAAAAGTTCATTGTTCAGAGACATTATATCATAGAATGGGAAGTCTGAAGCTATAATAGCATGATTCTACCTCCACTAAGATACCATGCCTGTTAAAGCTCAGCAGACCCATAGTACTGTTAAGTGGTATAAATTAAATGTAGTTGTTTGTAGCTACAGAGGTAAAGGAAGGTGACTCCATACCAAAGTTCATTGTTCAGAGACATTATATCATAGAATGGGAAATCTGAAGCTATAATAGCATGATTCTACCTCCACTAAGATACCATGCCTGTTAAAGCTCAGCAGACCCAGAATACCGTTAAGTGGTTCCAATATGATATTAAATATCTCCTCGTCACCTGAAAAACAGTTTCTACTAGTAACATTAAAATAAATTCTATTTCAAAGTATAACGAGATAGACAGTGAAGTCTGTGGCGTATGCACCGCAAGATATAGAGATATCAGTAATGTACCATAACTGTAACTGACGCTGACTGACTTTTGTCACCGATAACTGTTGTGTCTCATGTAGTACTTCTGTACTTTGTAACATTCAACGATGGTGAAAATCTGCAATAATAATTCTTTTACTCTCTCTCTCGTAATTAAAAGAATTATTACACAAAACTGATACTAGTTAAATCACAGTATTAAACTACTGTGATAAGTAAAATCTAATTGTAATTTTACGGAAATACGACAGTAAAACTGAGAAAATATTTTCAGTATCCGTCACCGGTAATGACTCAAACACTCTGAGCCTGAGAGCTCCCCACAATTTAATTATTCAGCAGCTCAAGTAAAAGCACTTGACCTCCTTTACAAAGATAACAAAGCTATTATCTATTTGACTGCAGCCTGCTCACTAAAAGCTTTTAAGAGGTCTCAAAGCTATTTATTTAAACATATATTTATTTATTTGTTACGACGAAACTAAAACGTACTTAATGTTTTCACTAATCACAATGTACAAGTATGTGTATGTTTACATAGTTAATAAATTTTAAATCAGTAATTTATATTTTTGTTCTTTCATGCGATTTCACGTAAGCTCATTTGATTATGGATTCCATAAAAACATCATTTACATGGACGAAGTTATTGTTAAATAGGAATGTGTAAATAATTCGGAACTTCTCAAATATAAGTAATGAACATAAAACATATTCGTCTCATTAATGATTTTTCTAATTTTATTTTGTAAGTTATCTATTTATATATTACATATGTGTTCCATTTACTTAAAAGTGTACTATACACTTCATATGACTGATTTGTAATTTGTTTTTCTTTCGCGATGAGTTTAATTTTGTTTCCTAGGCTTTTCTCTGAGTTCAATATGTTTACTTTCTGTTAAATAAAAGAGACTGCTCCGGATAACTGGATCTTAAGAGGACCTTAAGGATAACCAAACTTGTAAAATAATAAACCTCCATAGTTGAAATAATTATTAAAAACTATAAATTTGCAAAGCATAGCTTTTAGATGTGTATTGACAATGTTTAAAAAATGAGACATCTTCAATAATTGTATTTTTAACAATAAAGACGTAAATATTTTTGTGTTTTACATCGTTCATATTGGCATAGTATCAAATTAGCTACCGGTGTGTCCAGCTCTTAAACGAATGCATACATAAAGAGCAAATTGATTATTAATGCATATATTTTCTTTTAATATTTATTACAAAGTAGTAAATTATTATGTTTAGTGAGACAATCGTTAGCTATTAATAACATTAATAACAATTATGTTACACAAATAATCCTTATTTCTAAATGAAAATAAAAAAAACATAACTCACTGCAAAAGCGAATGTATCATGACTCACTTTAACGTTATTAGTATTCATATTCGAGGCTTCTTTTATGTTAAAAATATAACCATTATATGTTATGTATTTGTTATGTCTAATAATACCTACTCCAGTAGATTATTAGAAAGCAGTTCGTTGTAAAGTGTAATTGAACTAGTTTAATTACTATTATATTGAGTAATAGGGGGATCAGACGTCTGTCTCACTAATTACTCACTAATTATGTTATCAACTATTACAAGTTTTGGAATATCAATTTTAGTAGCTATTGAAGATACTAATACAACTGAAACTAAGTTTATTTTCCCTACTGAGTATGATCAGTGATGCCTGCACATGTTCCATACTGTAACTTGGCTATGATAAATAAGACAGTTTTATTAAAATTTATAAAAAAAAACTATAAGGAATATTATAATAATTATTAAACAATCTACTGTTTAATCTTGCATTTTGTATCAATCATACTAAAAATATGAAATTAATATTTTGCTTCTTATCACTAAACTGAGGTGACCAAACCCTTCTGGTTCTGGAGAAGTGTGTTTCTAAATGTAAGAAACACGTTTATGGAAACGAATTTAAAACTTTACTATGCCTTTAAATAGCAGTACAGTATAGCTATATGTGTTTCGCTGATTATCATACCTCTCCGCAGAGGCTGCATTCATCAGTATGGCTTAGATCAACTTATATCACATACAAGGGTATGTCCTGTTAATATCCCAAGTACTTCTTCAGATTCGTCCCAGGGAATTGATACAAATACCTTAGTCCCAAGAGAAGGATTTTCTAGGTTTTAATCTTGCTCATATAATTTTCATCTTGTACACTTCTTTTTACTCCTGCTTGCTTCTGGCCACACTTTTTCTCAACCTCATTTATGGCCTTTTCAGCCATCAATACAGTTTATTCCTAACGTAGTCCATAGTTTATTGAGGTCTTTTCTTTTCCCAATTTTGTATTAATTGAAAAAAGCAACATCAACAAATACGCCAAATTCTAAAGATAAGTTTGTGACAAACTCGATTTTTTAATACATAACAGGTTCTCTTTTAACGTTTGCAAACATGTAATAGTGAGTTTAGTAGACAATCATTTAAAAATCGGTTTTACTTCATGTATGACAACAACAACAAAATGCTGTTTTTACATCAGAATTAATTAGAGACAACTTATATTCAAATAACAGTAAAATATATTGAATTGTAATATTTAAACATGCATCGACTAACAAAAGGCAACGATGCAGAACTCTGCGAATTAGTTAATTATTAGATAAGGTTATTCGCATCACAAAATACAAAATACTAAAAAAATTTGAGTAAATAAAAATTCAAAATCTCTAAGGAAAATCGGTAAGTGATTTTCTATTGTTTAAACAATAATGAGAATGTATGTAAATGTAATGTATAAATGTATAATGTAAGGAATTTAAACTATACTTAAAATACATAAACGTAAATCTATTATTGCTCTTATTTTTAAATTTCTAAGGATTCTAAAATATACGTATGCGAAGCTTGGCAAATAATTCAAAGAGCTTATAGCGAATAATACAGAACTTTGGCGAAGAACATTGTACGAGGAACAGGAAATCATGTCTAACCGGAAAGCCAGTTTATTTTATTAAATTAAACTTTATTATTTCATAACAGCCATGTAATTATACTATTAATTCGGTATGTGTACTATAAACACTGCTCACTTCATTTTAACTTACAAAAAAACATTTATTTTATTTCAGGATTGAAATATGTTACAGCCTTACCCTGCAATAATCAAAACAAAACAAATATTATATCTTATAACTGTGTCCTTACACATAAAGGCAACGACAAACAATACATTCAAGTACAAAAGATCAGATAAATAATTGGAATGCACTTCCCACAGACGCGGAATAAGTTACTCCTGAAATTGTACGTCGACATGATACGGCTAACCACAAGTAGCCTGATTCAAATACATGTTCGGCTGATCAGACGTTAAGTCCACATCTGCCCTAGTTGGCAGGGTTCATGACGATGACCTGGTTGTAGCTCACAAAATTATCAGCCATACTTTGTTTATATTGATTGTGTTATAAATCTTATTCATTTAACCTGTGTCATATTTTGGCTAAATTTATTTAATCGAAGTGCTACTAGTTTAATTTGTTGGAAAAATGACCGTAGACTTACAAGAAAGTAGTACGTGCGGAAGAAGAAAATGCCTACGTACAGAAATGAGTGTACTGGTAAACCTGTTCCTCTCCCTTGGGTCACGTATTCTGAGATCTACTAACCTAGCCAAGATCGGGTACTCTGTAGATGCTTTCAGATAAATCATTAATCATTATTTATCATCAGATCAATAGTTCCACACAAAACATTCTTTACTGAAATTCACCAATTTCTCTCTGGAGTCACAAACATGGATATGCGATGCAAGCCATTACTAATCACAGCCACTGTCCTTTAATTCACGAATGAGCTATGTAGGTACGTCCGATAAAACACAAAATTTCTTTCCCACTTTCACTAGACTCTTAAGACCGTGGTGTCTGGAAAGAGCAAGTAGCTTCAAAACATCCCTTCTCCAAACAAATCTTCAAGGTTAATGATAATCTTTTTCAGAATTTGTATTCTTCAGGATGATTGTTTATTACACCTATACAAACATATAACAAATAAAATAAGAGAATTTCCTATTATACTCGCTCAAAGTTAGCTTACTGCAAAAGGGTTAGTTTTAAATCATACATAAACCAACTGAGGTATTTAATTATTGTCATATATAAAATGTGTTTGAAACACTATTTCTTGTTTGTAATTCACATTTATAGACATTACATGAATATACGATTTGAATTTGGTGAAGTTGGTTTCAATAGTTCATCGATGGTGTGTAAATAATCCTGTGAATCATCACTATGGATTATAATAACACAAATGATAACTCTTTCGCTGTGCATGCATGGAAAGGTAATAGTTTTATTTTTATGCAATAATTTATTTTCTTGATTGTTATGATGAAATTAGGGAAAAGAATTTTTTACTTTTCAAAGGAAACAATTTTTAGTACAAATATGTGATTAAATTTATTTCAGCCACCCGCAATTAGTCTTTAAAAACACAACTTCAACGCAAAAGACGTCAGATGACAAGCTCTATCCCAACCAGGTAACGGCCACAACGGAGTAAACCTGTAGGTGCGTCTCAGGGGTCAACTATGTCCGCATTGATATTTAGTTTGTACGTAAATAGAATTGATGAACAAATAACTTTCTGTAAGACAACGTAATATGCTGACAACATGCAAATGTACGCACACGTTAAGTTGAATGATATCAATACTGAGATCGTAAATTCTGATCCTTCCATGTTATATAAGTGGTGCACTGGCCATGGGCTAGGCCTGAATGCAGATAAATGGAAACCAATAATATTAAGAAGATCTCATTTTGATCTAATAATTAATCAAGTTATGAGAAGATACTGTGGGGATATTTATACCGGATGAACGTGATCACAGCAATGATTATGGTCTGCTGGAATGACTTTTGGAACCATTAAGAAATATTAATGAGATAGAAATTTTCCTCTCGGCAATACATTAGTTTATACAGTAAATTGCATAGGTAAGTCCCTCAGATGCGTGCCACGATATTGCGTCTGATGTAAATAATTGTATCCCTTCTCTAAATATCCTTACTAACGATGACAATCACCACTTCTTTTCATGTGGTTTCATTGAAACTACTTCGGTTTTGTTTAATTTACATATCAGTTAAGATGATATATCCAGGTAGATATGAGTCCATTAGCTGCCAAGTGGTGGTAAAGTCCAAAATTTACAATATTGAGTTAGAGGCATAAAACTGCTCATCTGGGGGTCCTCTATTCATCTGCCAAGTGGTGTTTTGTTTGTCAACGAAATGGCCGCGTGGCTTGGGACCAAGTGGTGGTGTACGTCCAGTCAGCAACTACACGCCGTTGGGGTGAACATAACCTCAAAAGTCAGTGTGCAGTCTTTGTCAGTGTTGTTGCCAGTAGTTGTATTGTGACTTTAGTTTTATGTGTAGCTCTATAATTTCACAGTAACTGAAGACATTGTCAACAGTGATTACAATTTAAAATATTTTTATCATAATGGAAAACAATGAAGTGCGCGTATCTCGACCAAAGAAGCGACTAAGGCAACCTGAAAAACATAATCGTGCTGTAGCAAAGAAGAACCGCAATAGTGGTAAGGCTTATGTTAACAGATCAGGTAATAATGTCAGTCCCAAGGTCTTTAGGGACATTAACTGTGAATGTCGAAGAGGATGTCATGGTAGGATAGCTGTTGAGGAAAGGCGAGCTCTTCACAAGCAATTCTGGGATATTGGTGATTACGGGAAACAAAGTTCTTATGTTTGTGGACTAATACAGTGTGGTGAAATCGAACGACATCGTCTACGTACTGAAGAAAAGGCTACTAGAACTCTTGTAAATGTCTTTTATTCAAATACAACTTCAGATTCTATTCAAGTCTGTAAAAATCTTTTCCTCCATACATTTGGTATATCTCACGGCCGATTTACAATGGCATTGCAAAATTTTCGAGAGGGTAAGTCCTCTGAAAATGACGAAAGAGGAAATAAGCCTAATCCTAGAGCAATCCCGGCTGCTGACACTGAATTTGTCAAACAACAAATCGAGAGTTTTCTATAACATGCATCACACTACACTAGAGTTCATAATCCAAACAAAAAATATTTGAATGAAAACCTGGACGTCTGTAAAATGTATGATTTATATAAGGAATACTGCTTGAATAATGAGCGTCAATCTGTTAAATTAAGTTATTACAGGCATATTTTTAACACTCAATACAACCTGGGTTTTCATGCTCCAAAGACACATGTAAAAGATGTGATAAGTTCTAGATTAAAATAGTTAATCCTAGACTATCTCAAGAAAAAAATGAACTTGAAAATGAACACGACCTTCATTTGCGTAAAGCTGAGAAGGCAAGAAAAATTATGAAAGAAGATACAGAGTCTAGCAAAACCAACAATGATTTGTATGTTTGTTCCGTTGACATGCAGAAGGCTTTACCTTTCTTGATTTTAACAGTAAATGTTGCTTATTACTAACGCAACATGTATGTCTACAACGTAGGTGTACATGAATTAAAAAACGATAAAGTATATTGATATGTGAGGGACGAAACAAAAGCAGCAAGAGGGTCTCAAAAAATCTCATCTTGTTTGACAAAACACTTTGATACATGCTGCTGTGGAAAAAAACACATAATTATTTATTCAGACACATGCGGAGGACAAAATCGCAACATAAATGTAGCTTTGTCAATGATGAAATAAATACGTTCAATCATCTGAAAACTCTGTTGAAGTTATAGAGCAGAAGTTTCTTTTGCTGGGTCACCCATTTTTACCCTATGGCCGGGACTTCGGTGCAATTGAAGTAGCAGCAATGAAAAAGCAAATTTTTGTACCTACTGCCTGGTACAGCGTAATGGCTTCAGCAAAGAATAGCAACAAAATGATTGTTTGTGAAATGACAAAAGATGAATTTTTTAGCACAAGTCAGTTGAAAACCGCTATTACCAAAAGGAAGAAGAACATACAAAATGAGCCAGTGAAATGGTTGCGTATGCAACATATCCGATATGAAAAGAAACTTTGACAACTTGAATACCACATTCAGTATAAAGAAACTCTGAGTTAGTTACAGTTAGGGTACATTATTGATATCTCTATATCTTGCGGTGCATACGCCACAGACTTCACTGTCTATCTCGTTATACTTTGAAATAGAATTTATTTTAATGTTACTAGTAGAAACTGTTTTTCAGGTGACGAGGAGATATTTAATATCATATTGGTACCACTTAACGGTATTCTGGGTCTGCTTAGCTTTAACAGGCATGGTTTCTTAGTGGAGGTAGAAGCATGCTATTATAGCTTCAGGTTTCCCATTCTCTGTAGCTACAAACAACTACATTTAATATATCCATTGTATTTTCATGCAGTAGAAAGGATTATATTCCAAAAGAGGTGAGGGGTGCAATGGTAGGTAGATAAATTCTCTAAATATCACAACACATTTCAGGAGCCTTATACTTTCAGTTTATTGCACCGCATCAGAAGCAGGGATACCTCTGAATAATAAACCTAACATTCATATTTAAATCTGACCAGAGTTAGTAATTCAAGGTAGCGATATATTTTCCATGTATTTAGCTGTAGCTGCCTCATTAACAGTTGGTTTGGCTTATCATATTTTTAACAGATTTCCTGTATATCTCTAGGTGGTGTTTATTATACTTTTGAAAGCTTTTTAAAGCGTTTCGTAAATCTGTTATATATTTAGAATTGGCATGAACAGGAATGAACAGGGTTATCTGAACTGAAGGTATTTCCACGATTGCTTATGAAAATATTCAAAACATTTGTCTTGAGCGACTCTATAGGACTTACATGGAACCCTTATTTATTAATTTAATAGTTTTGTTGAATCTAATATAAAAAAAACTTTCATTAAAAGTGTCGCGGATTTCCGCGTTTAATTGGTATAAAAACATACAACAATCCTCGTCTTGAACGTATCTATGGAACTACTGTGGGACCCAAATAGTAATATTAATGTTAAATGTACTATTTATGAATAAATCATCAAATTGCTATTGATGACTTATTTACCATCTATTCAATATATACTAAGAGTTTACCAAATTATTTGATCAAATTCATGATATAGTTCGTTTTAATTTATGCGCCTTTTTGGGGTACGGCGCCAATATAGTATGTTCTTGCATTGGGTAATAATTACGCTCCCGTGTCTCAGTTTAATAACTAGAACTAGTCACTAGTGGTCGGTAGTGTTGCGTTATGTTCCGCCAATGCTATTGCCCAGTCTGACCTTAGAATCATCCTGTAAACAGTGTTGCAGTGACACTTATGTTTTACCTTTTCTGTCACTGAGAGCCAATATTGTTCTATGCGTATAGAAACCTTCTCCAATCAATCCCTTCAGAGCTCCAATGAAAATTTGAAGAGCATCTAATGTGTAAATTAGTAATTAACACTTCGATCAATCACATTACAAGAGCAAACCTTTCAGTAGAAGGGCTAGACTACTTCAATGCTGTGATAGTTAACTCTTCCTCTTGTTACGTTATAAAAATTGAACACTACCTTTCAAGGATTTAATTTACCCTCTTCTCAGGTGTACAGTATAAACCTTTAGATGTAAGTGGCATGTAATAAAATAATAAATAACCAAAGAAATGCCTATGATTTTGCCAAAGTCAAACTTAACTATAAAACAAGTCTGGCTTTGGTGAGATCATTTCCGTTTGCTAAATGTTTATCATTTGAACATTTCTAACCTTATAAATTAGTGATTTTACCGTTTAAGATGCAGATGGATTCCAGTTTTAGAAACGTATTGTTCTATATTTTTAACAGTTATCGATGATAAACCTCGGAAATACCGTTTCAATTTTAATTCTCCAAACATCAATAAAATAGTGTTTGTAAATGATTGGCTTTGGTTATTTACATGTAAATTCTAAAATTTTTAAGTAAATTGTTTAGAAGCCATACATGACCGAAACAATACAACAATTTTTGTTTCTTAGGGATAAAAAGAGATAAATGATCTCTGAATTTTAAGTGCTAGGTCTTTAGAATAATATTAAATAACTATATTAAATAAATTTGTCTATTTATATTTTTCAATATACTAGTAAAAGTAAAACTATTTTCTCATATTAGATTGTTTGCTCTCCAATTGAAAGCATAAAAATGGTTTAATGTTTATTACAAAGTACTACACTAAAAATGTGTAGTTAATGTAAAAATATTAAACCAAATTTTATTAAAAAATGAGGTGCATATGAAGTGTTATATTCACCTTTCTCTTGCTGGTGAATCCAGACTTCATCACATGTTTCATCACTCTTACCTGCTTGTTTCCTGGTATTATTCGTAGTAAAAAGAAATTACATCTAATTACTCCTCGTATGTTAAATGTAGCAACAGCCCGCGTTCTAGTGTTGTTTTCATGTCAAATGTACACTTTAGCACACAGGTTCATATTACCCTGGTTAGAAATTCATTATGGTCTTGGGTGCCACCAGGTAAACATTGTTCAAAAGGTCAGGTGCAGCCAGGTTACCAAAATGGATTTTATAACCTCCATGAGGGTTATCGAAGATGGGGATATTTATTAAGGTCATAATATTTTATCTTATTTGGAGGAGTTTTAAATTTGAACTAGCTGTCCTCACCAGCACAGATTACGAGATGGAGCATTACAGAAGACATGAGATAAATATATTTAACTCAAATAGCCGGTTTTAAGTATTTTAAACTTGAAGTTTTTGTTTATGGGTAACCCTTAGTATTAGTGTATCCTTTGAATACTTCCTCTACAAATGACCGCATCCTACAACCTATTCCCCATATGATGCTTTTCTTTGTCTTTCTTCAACTTGTAAGAATTCAAAGCAGCACCTATTCTTTTATGCAAGTGATCTACACATTCCATGTTTTCGATTTTAATATTTCTTTTAAACACAGTTGCACAGTTATTGCACACTGAAAAATGCTGAGCTATCACATCTCCTAAATAGTTACGTTACCGTATGTTGTACAGAAGTTTCAAACATTTGAAATGCCAATTACACCTTTCACATCAACGCCACTACTGGAGCCATTATGACTTGCTACAAAACTGTGCTCATGGAGTAATTTTAACCTACCCTTACACGTACAATGTCAATTATACACGTTTACATCCAATACATTTAGTGTTTTTATTGAACCTTGTGTGTTTGATTAGAGCATTTCTACTATATTATCTACAGGGTTGGGTAACTGGGCAGTTTGCGGTTCAATATACGGAAAGACACCAATAGTTCATAATTTTAAAACAGTTAATATCCCTAAAATTTTGTAAAGATTGTTCGAAATGTAATCTTTACATATGACTGTTTCATTTCTATGCAATTTGACATACATTTATAAATGACGTAATGGGCTCTCAACATTGTGGAGATAAAGAATTGAATGGAATATAATTTAGTTATAGTTCATTTCCAAAATATTTATATGAGTGCAATATTACAAATATAATGTAGCAACAAATGCATGCACACGCAGTATTAAAACTAGAATGTATGGCGTTTTTTTTTTTCTTTTTTTTATATAGGAGAGACCGACCCCCTTTTAAGCCTTATTCTGTCCGTCCTCATGGAACACTGGCCTGTGCGAGGATCTTATCAAACAGATTAAGTGGGAGAGTCCATACAGTACAAGGTTGATTGTAAGACTCAACGACTTAGACCGCTCGGCCATCGGCATCCCCGATCCGATTTAAAATCTAAATATCAAACACAAAACAACATAACATACTACTAGCTGATGCCATGACGAAATGTCATCAAATCAAAACTAAATCTATAACAAATTTAATAATACATCGAGAAGCATCGATGCTGGTGAAGGAGGTGATATTAAGAGTAGGGAGGCAAGGTCAAAAGTCATGTCAGTCTGTATTCAGCAGTATTACTTGTATCGGCCACTCCCGTACTAATAACATACATCTATTCGTTCGAGATTTTCTTAATGTATGTATTGACGGTGAGTTGAATATGTGGTTCTCAGAAAAGTATTTACAGGGATGTCTATATAGAAGATGGGACATATGAAGATAATTAGTATATGGGAAGGATTTACTGGTCTGCAATGATGCGACTCCAATATTACGTGAGAATGGTCTGTTATGGGAACGTGAAGTTGTATAAAAAAGTATACAAAAATGTTTATAAATATAAACAAGGAGTATTGTAATGAAGATTTTTCGAATTTATAGAATGGCAGTTTCTTGATATAAAGTGTTAGTTGTATATCTCCCAGATTATTAGAAACCGGCTTTTAACATTGCCTTCTGAACCACTTGCAGAGGCTGCAAAAGAGATTTGTACGCTATACCCCAGGCTATTATTCTAAACGAGAACACCTATTGGGCGTAGGCAAAGTAGGCAATTATAATTTCTCTTTCATTAAAATTTTCAGTTATTTGTTAAAACGCAAATTAATGTATCCTTGCGCTGTTTCCATACATATGCAACATGAGTAGACCATTAAGTAGTTTTTCAATAATGACACCCTAATATTCACAAGTAAATACATTTTCAATAGTTTCACAAGAAAAAGTTATTTATTGTACTGGTACAATTCCTCGTGGTCGCCCAGGGCATAGTCTGCAGTTTCACGGAGAGAGATGGGCATAAAATCATTCTGTGATGTATTTGGTAAAAGAAATGTCAGAGTTGGAAGTATTTTACCATTTTTAGTCTTTAAATTGATGTACTAATATTTATTTGGTTAAATTTAACAATTACATGTTTATTCAACCCATCACATATAATTGGTTAAGATATAAATGAATTTTATAACCATTAAGGAAGTTATACAGGGTGATTCATGAAGTTCTCCCCCCACTTCTACAGCACATTGTACTAGTAAAAATAATGAAAAATGTTTATATAAACATAGGTCCGAAAACGCTTCGTTAGCGAGTTACAGCTAGCGAAAGATTTCGCCTGAATTCCTGGGTAAAAGAGTAAAATAAAGCCATACTGAACTTTTGGAAAGATTAATTAAGTAAGAAATATCGTGGATTCTTATGTATTTTTACCTGATAAAGCTAATAAAATAGGTTTCAGAACTGTACCTGTAGTAGTTTTTGAGGGATTCAGGGTTAAATGCAAATAATTGGGGCACGAAACAATGTTTTTTTTAAGTTTGATGTACAATAACTTTGTTAAATTGGTAATAAATACATAAAATCAACAAACATTAATTGTAGAGAATTTAATTCTGAGAAAATTGATATAATCAAAGTCTAAAATGAAACAGAAATAAGTACCAAAAATCGATTTTATTCAGTATAATACATTACTAGCTGTAAAGAAATACCGTACGGTATTTAGTAAAAATAAAACAAAAACAAAATGTTTGTTCCTTAATGATGAGATAAATTAAGAAAACAAGATTAAACTGTTAAATAAATTTGTTTGTAAATAAAAATATCATGTTTTATTACGTTGTATTTTTTTTTAAATAAAAATTTACATCAAATGTTCGAAAATAAATGAAGCAAACATTTTCCCATTATTGTTTACTAATCATCGAAATGCAGTTTTTTGTTTTATTAATTTCTAAGTTGGTAACGCACGAATAACAGCTGATCAACAATGGTATTCTGTACTGTTACGTTAGAACTGTGTATTAGTGGTGTTTTGCAAGCTACAGCAGGAGATCGGGTTCTGTGAATCGTGTTATTAAATGCAATTTTTCTGTGAGTTATAATTCGATTGTTTATTCAGCGAAAAAAATGCCTTACTTATTTACATCAGAGGAATACGCTGATATGGTTTTTGTTTTGGGTTTACTGTAATGGTAATGCTAGAGCTGCTGTAGAAGAATATGAACTACGTTACCCTAATAGGAGGATTCCAGATACCAAAACAATTTCAGGAACTTTTCGTACTCTTCGGGAAACAGGGATCACTACCAAGTACTAGAACCAATTATGAACGAGCTGTCCAACTTGATGATTATATTGTTATTAATGCTGTTCATCGCAGTCCCAGGCGTAAGTACAGGACGTATTTCTAGGTGGATAGGAGTTTCGCAGTCAACGGTGTGGAGGTCACTTAATCGAAACAAATTTTATCCGTTTCATAAACAAAAGGTTCAACATCTTACAAGCTAGGGGATGGTCTGCTTCGCTTGGAGTTTTGCAACTTTTTGAAATTAATAACCAACTCTACAAGCGTATTTTGTGTTACGGATGAGGCACAATTCACTCGGGATGGTGTCAATAACTTGCACAATGAACACTCATGGGCAGAAGAAAATCCACATGAGGTAGTGGAACAGAACTTTCAACACCGATTTTAGCGTCAATGTCTGGTGTGGCCTTTTGCACAATCGGCAGATTGGACCTTTCATATTACCTGGACGCCTAAATGCTGAGTTCTATTTGCATTTCCTTCAAGAAGAGTTGCCGCAGCTGTTAGAGAATGTTCCTTTACATCTCAGACAAAATTTGTACTTCCAGCATCACGGAGCACCTCCCCCACTTTTTCACGTGCCGTTTCTGCTTACTTACATCATCAATTTCCTGGACACTGGATTGGTCGTGGAGGGCCTCACCCTTGGCCACCAAGATCACCAGATCTATCTCCATTGGATTATTGCATCTGGGGATGGATGAAAGACAATTGTATACAAGACAAAAGTGAATTCTCGTGATGAATTAATTGCCCGTATTATGGATTCGGCTGTGCAGATACAGGGAAGTCCTGAAAAATTAAGAAACGCAACAAAATCAATACACAAACGTGCTGCAAAAATGTATTGATAATGATGGCCTCATTTTCGAACATCTATTATAAAAAGGTGCGTACGGTTTGCCCAACCTGATTAATTTTGCTTAAAACTAGTAATGTATTATACTGAACAAAATCGATTTTTTAGGTACTTATTTCTGTTTTATTTTAGACTTTGATTATATCAATTTTTCTCAGAATTAAATTCTCTACAGTTAATGTTTGTTGATTTTATGTATTTATTACCAATTTAACAAAGTTATTGTACATCAAACTTAAAAAAACATTGTTTCGTGCCCCAATTATTTGCATTTAACCCTGAATCCCTCAAAAACTACTACAGGTACAGTTCTGAAACCTATTTTATTAGCTTTATCAGGTAAAAAATACATAAGAATCCACGATATTTCTTACTTAATTAAACCTTTCCAAAAGTTCAGTATGGCTTTATTTTACTCTTTACCCAGGTATTCAGGCGAAATCTTTCGCTAGCTGTAACTCGCTAACGAAGCGTTTTCGGACCTATGTTTATATAACATTTTTTCATTATTTTTTATTAGTACAATGTGCTGTAGAAGTGGGGGGGAGAACTTCATGGAATCACCCTGTATAATAAATTATGACATAAATTCTTCTGTAATGTAAACAAATGTGGTATGTGCGTTGTACGGAAGTTATGAACGCAGCAGCAGCCTGCATGAAATCAATAACTGATTGTTTCCAGTCGCATCCTGTCAGGTCTGAGTAAACATTTTCGATTAAATGTTGTTGAATAAATATGATTGTGAGACTGAAATGTGTTACTGTATTTGCTGTGTTATCAGAGAGAAGAGAAATACACTATCATTTAATAGTGATATTTTTAACTCTGTAGATTTTGCGGGGTTTAATATTGCCTCAGGTACTTGTAAGGTTCAATCTTCTCTCAAGGAGCTGTTCCGTCACTCTTAGGTTTTAAGATTAAAGCCCAAAGTGTCTAAGCAGTGTATCTCATACAAATATATCAAATAAAAAATATATTACAGCTGTAAACGTAATTTCTTAACTTATTTATTGGTTATTTCTTTATCTATTATCTTTTTAATAATGAATTAGCTTTCCTAATTAATATACAATTTAACAAATATCTTTAATCCACCAATAACTTGAGAGGTCACCCAGATGCAAATTGTAAATTCATTGGCTGGGCTTCATGTAAAATAATGTTACAGACATTTCGTGTATTCAATCAATGACATGCACTTCGTGCATTTGGCGTAAAGTATGAAATGTTTTTTAATTTTATCATTATTTTTACTGTAAATTTCTCTCCCAACCAATTTCCTGTATATTGAAAAAATACAACATTTACGTATATTTCAATAAATGCTACATTGGTAGAAACTTTTTGAAAAATACAGTCATGCACAGCGTGGTTTCATATCACATGAGTAGCAATCAAAAAACGTATTCTATACACCTTATAACAGCATTATCTTTTTAGAAGAATAATGTTATATGTTGTCCTCGCCAAAATGTTTATAATACTAAGACCTTATTTTCAACGTGACGTTTGTTCGCAGTTGAAAGTTTTTATATTCAAACATGCAGATTCTGTTTTATGGACAAGTTGCATATTTAAAAAGTTTAAATTTTTTTAACAAATTCTTTAGGATTAATTTAGTTGTGAATTCTTTTAAACTAAATCTTTGCATTTAGCAGTTTGAGCACCAGAGATTTGACACGGATTGCGTGAAACGCTCTGTTTATTTATGTACTCTAATCAGTATCCAACGTTTGCCTGTGCTGGTGTAATGTGCGACAGTGCTCTTTACTTATCGTGCTAGTGACCTTCCACTCTGTGCATAACAACAATTCTTTGGTAAAAATTAGTTACTCTTCGCGATATGAAAACAATAATAAAAAACGTCCTTGTTATATTAATTTAATTAGTCATAGGGGCCTAGTTAATGTCTATGGCAAGGCCTGGAGATGCAATCGGAGAAACTTAAAATGGGCTAGAGCTTGATAAATACCTAACCTATATGTATGACAAATGTTACAACACGCTTATTATTCTTGTATTTCTGTAACTTAAATAAAATCGTCTCGTTGAAGAAATATTTGAAGCCTTAAACTCTAATCGTCAGGAATGCTTCAAGCTACCGAAGACAACTCATTAGTTGAAGAAACGCATGCGAAATGCACTAAGACGTTTTTAAGTGTATAAAAAAGTAATATTCACACTCAATATGTTTGAAAAATTTAAGAACGTATACTTTTCATACTAGTTTAGATCACATATACGATAAAAAATAAGATAAAATAAAAATTAATATTTTTCAGAGAACTAAGTTGACAATCAAGAAGAGCTAGTTAAACTTTAGAAAAAAATTGATAGAGCCATTCAATAAGAATAACAAAAATTTTATATGCACTGAAATAAAAATCTATATGACGAGTTTACCTTATTTGTACATAACAACAACAAAAAGTACCCCAATGAAGGCGATAGTAATAGTATGAATTACAAAACAGAAAAACAAATCTGTGAGTGCATGTATACATTTGAAGGCTCGATAATTTTCATACTATAAAATAAACACCGAGACTTTTGGCATCGGTTGAACTATACGTTTTGCTATTCCTTAGGGAAGACTTGACTTTTTAATCTTCAGTTTAATAAATGAGTGACTTCACCTAAAACATATGAAATCACATTCGCAACATACTTATATCAAATTGGCCTGCCATTTCCAAGATAATGGGGAGATTTTAATCAAAGAGATCAAAGCTTATATCGAAACAAGAACAATGCTTCCAAATCTGAAATAAGGACTCAGTTCATGAGTATATGTACAGCCCTCACAAATTTAGTAGTAGTTTAGAAGAAAGATAATGTGGAAAATGTGGTATTTGGGTGATGGTAGATTATTTCCAAGCGTTTGATTCGGTCAACCATGATACTGAAAATCTTGCTAGTGAAAATGAACTGTTATTTTTAAGGCGAGTAGCCAGTAATATTGTTAAAATCTTATCAAGGCAATATAAAATAAGTTTTAATCACGTTGGCTTTGCTTTATGACAGCCAACAAGAAGAATAGAGACAAGAACAAATACACAATTCGATGTCTACACAGAGGTAATCCATATTATTATTATTATCGGTTGAATAATTTCCTACATTTCGTTATATAAACTATATTATATATATTATATTAAACTATATTAATATTTTTGCATTTAGTTAATATTTTTAGTTTACAATGAAATATTGCTGCAAATTTAAATACATAGGACAGGAAAATCTAAATGGTCTAAATGGAAACTTACCTAGTTTAAGCAATGAACTACATTTTCTTGTCAATAATATTATTTGAACGCAATATGCAATGTGTAGTAATTAAATTATATTAGACGTTTATAGTTATAGTTTTGAAATATTGTGATTTAAAATTGATTACTTCATCTTCGATCACACGATTAAAACATTAAGAACATATTTTTGTCGCCACCAAAATATCAGTGAAGTGGTAATATCTTAGCAGAAATATTAACCCTGAATACTGTTACAAAGGAGCTCAAAAGTAATGTATAAAGTTTGAGAAGGAGTAACATTTCTGTGAGGTGCAATAGAAGTCCTCTTTATATCTCTCTCGTAGTCACATATCTCATAAATGGACTCTGGTATACCCCTACTTAAAATTGATTAAATTAAATCAAATTACTCTTTATTTTCAAATATTCAATAATTAAAATTTCAAGATTATTGTTATTAAAATACCGTCACATGGGCCGAGGCCAGTGCGTGACGGCGAGCTCTTATTTAAAACAAGTTTAATAGAAAAGACTTTTTTATAAATCCATACAATAAGCAAAATTCAGCTCACACAATCAGTCCCACAAAGAAAATAAAAATAAAAGTTACGAAAAAAATATCTAAGCAAGCGGTTAAAAATGTTGTATATGCTGACACGACGGCAAAGCAACTGGAAGTAGTTATAGTACATGTAGTTAATAACGGTAAGTGGGAGTGAGGAGAGACTCAGCGTTATCAAAGCCGACCATCCGCAGCCAGGTAGTAATCAGTTGTTTGAACAGACCAGTTGGTTCAGCCCGCAGGTCCCTTATCACTGGAGGCAAGCGCCTGTACAATGTACTTGCCACGTAGTATGCGTTCGTCAGGTTCACAGTCATCTCGATGACAGGAGCCCGCACACTACCCCCCCCACAGCGGCCCTGGTAGAGTAGCTGTGAGTGGTTCGACCGTGTACCACCTCCCTGTGCCTATAGGTGTAGACCATCACATTCCTAATATATAACTGACGGATCGTGAGAGTATCTGATTTCATGAACAACTGATTTGATGAAAAAACGTTTAGGTTTATTTAGCGCTGCCTTGATTATAGATTTCTGAATAAAATTTAATGGATCAATGATAGTTTTGAACGCCCCTCCCCACGCTATGATTCCATACTGTAAAATAACAACATATGCAAAAAAACAGTTTTTAATTCATTTTAATTTAAAATTTGCCCTAACTGGTAAAACACGTATATCATTTTTCTAAGTTTAGGTTTTAAATAATTAATGTGCGGTTCCCATCTAAGTTTTTTATCAATAATTATACCTAGATACTTGTACTCGTCCACCCTCTCGATAGGCTGGCAGTGACAGGCGGTATTAGCTGAGTCACCGCACGAGTGCAGTACTAATTGCAGCTCCGCGGGTGGCTTACTCACATTCCTTAATGCGATTGGTAAAAATTTTGTTTTACTGACGTTCACGGTTAGAATGTTAGAATGAAACCAATTTTGTATTTGCGTTAGCTCGTTCGAAGCAACCTGATAAACTTCTTGCCAGGTTCTTCCCTTGAAAACAATTACTGTGTCATCTGCGAACAGTTGTAACATTCCAGTAATATTTAGCTTTACTATGTTGTTTATATAAACGAGAAAGAGTAATGGACCAAGTGTACTTCCTTGAATGACGTCGTAATTTACTTCCAATGGACTACTATGTCGATTATTTATTGTTACAAATTGCTTCCGATCAGTTAAATAACTTTCGAACCATTGTAATGCAATTCCTGTTACACCAACATATTGTAATTTATTAATCAACAAATTTCTGCCAATTAAATCAAAGGCTTTAGCTAAGTCCACGAAAACTAAGAGAATTTTAAAATTTTCATTTAGTAAATGCATTATTTGCTTATTAATTTTGAAAAAAGGAGTCTGAAGTATTTGTTCCCTGTCTAAAACCAAACTGTAATTCCGATATTAAGTTATTACATTCTAAATAATTTTTAAATTGTTTTTTTACAAATTTCTCAAGCACTTTAACAATTACATTAAGCAAGGAGATAGGTCTATAGTTGTTCATGTCCGATTTGCTGTTTCCATTGTGTAACGGAATAACTTTAGCCAGTTTAAATCTTTCGGAGAAAATGCCGGAAGTTAGACTAAGATTAATTAAATGTTTGACAGAAGGAAGAAAATGTACAATATTATTTTTTAATGTACTAGAAGGAAAATCGTCACATCCAGGAGCAGAGCCACCACGCATCTCAGCCACGCACTTATCCACCTGGCTGTCGGTGACCGGCTGCAACTGAAACACATGGTCAGTTCGATACACTGCGTCATCCACAAGGGGCGGGCCGACAGGCCGCGGCAACTTACTCGCCAAACTCTGCCCTACTTGTGAAAAAAATCATTGAAAGAGTTAGCCACGGCTACGGTCCTCCCACTCCCGGTGTCAGCCACAGTGGAGAAATTTTGAACAGGAAAAGCAGATTTTGCTTGTGATGCACCACTTATTTCGCTAATTATCTTCCAGAACATTTTTCGATTGTTCGATGATTTTAAAACTTGTTCTTTGTAATAATTATTTTTTGTTAATTTAATTTGTTTGAAAGATTCCTTGAAAGATTGTTTCTGAAATAGTTATAATAATGTTTTAATGTAGTATTAAATGGTTGCTTTTTAATGACTTACTTAATTTATCTCGCTTTCGAATCGCACTAATTAGGTCTTCTGTAATCCATGGTTTAAGTCTCTGACTGCGGTTACTCTGTCTTTTATATTTTTGAGAATGTTGTTTTAAATCCTCGAAAACATAAAAAAATGCGTCACAGCACTTATTGACATCTTGCTGTACAAGACGTACAAGAACATGGTCCCACGACTGAGCCTCCAGTAGTCGGTGTAGTTCCTGTTGGTTGAGGTATGTACCACTCTCAGTATCAGTTTGGGTGCCGGCACGGAGGGCCCTACACTCCACCCCGGCCAACACGGCGTAGTGGTCGGTCAGGTCAGTGATCAGTACACCCGCAATCACGACACTATAGTCAGTGTTTGATAAATATATGGTCAATGCAAGTACTAGATTTGTCAGTCATACACATTCTGTAAGGCCAGCTTCGTATAGCATGTTTAAATATGTCTTTTCTGTCATTACTATTGTTTAAAATATCAATATTGGTATCTCCTACGAATATATGTGCCATATCGTTAGAAGTAAGCGAGTAGTAGTTCTGAAGTTCCTCCTAAGTTAAGAAAGTTTTATTAGTTGTGATAAAATTTCATAAACAGGTACAATATTTAAATAATAGTAATACCAATTCCTCGGCGTATTAAAATAGCTTTATAATTCTTGAGTAAATTTAAATAGGCTGGATTTAAATCTTGAGTGGATTTAAATAGGCTATAATAGACACAATATTCAACGGTCTTTATATATGTTTATCGAGAGTAATTTGAAGCCAAACTGGTAAATAGTAAACACATTATAAAAATTTAATAGGGAAGACTTTTTTTATACTGAGAACCATTTGTATTTTTGAAACAAGAAATATACAACTAAAAATCTAAAATAAGAGCTTAAAACTATTTTAATCAGTAATCCATTAATTCTATGTTAAACCTTAGTAATTACTTTTTATATTTTAAACTCTAAAAAACTGTGGCTGCAGAAGCCGCTAACCTTGGTAGCTGTTAATTATCAGTGAAGTTTTAATTTGACCTTAGGGCTTTACCAGGTGAGTTTAAATTAACGGATTGAAATAAAATTATAATAATTTCCTTCGCAATAAAAAGGTATATTTTTCAATATTTATACCTCTAACACTAAAATTATGTATAGTGTATTTGCCAAAGGACTTTTATTACTTTTAGATAATTGCATTTGAAACTGAATGGAATTTGTTACTTAGGTACTTGTGGTCATTGTAAGTACATAACAAATACCACATTCGTAAACACTTTTTCCAAATAATACTAAACTATTGTATTATATTGTATCGACATTAATATTTTAATGCCATTCACGAAACTAAAGCTTATCTTGTATTTTAACGATGAAAAGGTAAGTTTATCACTTTATGATGTATGAATACATTTTCTCTAGTACCTACGTGGTTTTTATGTAATACAGCTAATATTTACCTGGAACCTGGAATAGTTCAGTCGGTTGGTTAACAGTGGTTAACCAACATCTACAGTGGTTCGATACTAACCTCGTGGATTTTTTAAGCTTAAATTGATACTGAAATAGTACATTAAATCACGGTTACGTATTTACGAAATCTTTTCTAACCCTTGGGTAAAAGTGAAAGCTGCCATATCTAAAAATGATAAAGCAACGGAAAATTTTATTTAAGACTGTAGACTAAAATAGTATGATTTTTGTGAGGATGAACATAAAATATTCGCGTCTTTTCTAGTGAGACATTGAATCTGTAATTCACTTACTCTGTGTAATAGGAATGTTCTTCGTCGTTGCAGACGAGTAGTCCAATCAAAGACCAAGAAGCAACGGTCTACAAGGGTTGTATATAATTTGTTTAAACGAGTAAATTAAACATTGATATTCTCCTCATATTCTCTATTATATTGTTTGAAACCATCCAGTTAGGACTTAATGGGGAGGGAGTTGTGGATAGGCTGTAGGAAAGTGGTCGACTGGCATGACGTCCGACAATTGTTGTGCAAACTGATGAGCCACACTTGTGCAAAAATAATTACTATACAACTGTAGACGTCTTGGTTTCCATTTTATAACATTGTTCAAATAGTGTTTTATGACTTATATTCAGTTGACCTATTATAGTATTGAAGATTAGTTGTCGTCGCTTAACAGATCGTCCTTTCCTGAGGAGACGATCAATTACCAAATAAAAATGTATACACTTTTCAATGGAGAAATCTTTCTAAAGTGATGTCTTAAGTTTTATTTCTTTTAATTCATCTATTTAAAAATTATTCGTGTCCATTATTTTTAAGCGAATAAGAGATTTTATGCTAGTACAGAAGTTATGATTTCCAACTCCCTGTAAGATAACGTAACAGTATAATGTAAATCGTACAGTACTTCTGGAGTCGGCTTGAATGAAATCAATAACTGACTGTTTGGACTTGCTTCCTGTCACGTTTGAGCAAACATTATTAAACAAAACAACGTATGTTACCGTATAAATTTAACATCCTATGTTAATCCTTATTGGAATAATATATAGAAGCGTAACACTTGACTGGCAGCAATTTCGTCTATCCATCTATCTGTAAACAATATAGTAACAATACATTTAGATAAATTTTCTCTAAATCAGATAAAAGGTTTCCTTTTTAAGGTCCACATACTGTATGAACAGGTTTTGAAACACAGGTTTTTCCTATACAATAAAATATTTTGATCATATTAATGATGCATGTAAAAATAAAAAATAGTTAAACTATTTCTTGCTTGATAGCAATGTTATACGCCTTATATATAAAGCCAATTTATATTTAGGCTTTATAATTAGGCTCTTTATTGTATTTACTCTTTTTAACATCGCTATTCCTAATGTTATCAATACCGAATTGACGGTGGATAAACTAACATAAAAGAGTAAATACAAACATGTGGTACTGATTGTTTTGAAAAATAATCGTTTATATATTTAGTGTATTCAATATCTACTGTAGTTTATTTCATTTAGTTTTGACGCAAAATTATCGTAAACTGAGGAGGTCACATAAAAATAAAAGTTTAGTTCTATATGAAAATTAATTTTTTATGTTTTATCCAAGTAGTTATTTAATTTGTTTAGTGCAGGAAAAAATAATTTCAATAGTAAAAGCCTGTTAAACACAACAACTAAAAACTATTCATTTCTTATCGGATCAAGCTCAGGTTAAGCGATGTTCTTGTATAGAAAATGTTTGTGTCTGCTAGCTAGGCTACCAGAGGTTTTGTAACTAATTGTAAGTTAATACTATATTATGTAAAAAAAAGGCTGCAAATGGAAGTTTGAGTGTTGGTCAAGAAAATGAAGAGGCTGGAAGGAAGAAATTATTGAATGAAAAAAGTAAACGAGAACCAATATCATTAGTTTATAATACAACCATGAAAATAGAGTGGCTTTAGAAAGAAAAATATATAATTCTATGTATTTAAAACTACGCTTTAACAAAGTGATGTTTCGCTACTGTCTAACTTATATTTTACATAAGTTTGAAGTTCTATGTTATTGCAATAAAGGCGATCTGAGTTTATTTTATTTGTATTAGCCCTTAACTATAGTGATGCTAAAATTAATACTGAATTGTAGATATTATGATACCTAATAAGAGTAATGTAATTCAGTGTACATCACGATGACCTTAGATTACTTTGAAGCAAAGCTATTAAAGCCAGAGGAAGCGTTTCTGTTTGAAACATGCATTCGACCGACTGCTGTTACAACTGAAACGTTTAAGTAGAATAGACAACACAAACAGACGAGTTTGCTTGGTCTACGTTTGTTGTCTGTTAAACTATAAGAGAGAACAATACCGCCATTGACAGGGTTGGAAGTATATAATGTCAACATATTGCACTCTTTGAAGATTTTCATCAATGTTTAGTGATTGGAATCGAGAATTTATATTATTTTAAGGTTTTTACCGGATTTCCGTGCAGGATTGATTTAGTTGCGTTCTAGTTTGAAAATTAATTATACCGCCTTGGTCCATTATATATATATTTTTTTTTTTTTTTTTTTTTAATTTAAATGTAAACTCTTTACGGAAAAAGAAGTTTCGAATTATTGTTTTAGTCGATTTTATTTGGTTTGCATTAATTCAAAGGTTTTCATTAAAACTAAATATGTTTTTAATTTAAACCATACAACCGCGTAATGATTTTTGACTTTGAAAACAATTGTACGAACTGTTTGAGATCAGATCAATAAACTCAATAAACTTAAAGATTTCATTATTTTATTGAACTAAATTCAACTTTAAGTTTAGCTTCCGCTTCATCCAGCTAATCTCAACTAAACTGGATCGGAACCATGGCTAATTCCGTTAGTCGACTCGCTCAATTCCTTCTTTATGTTTCGTGAGGCTTGTCCATCTTGCCTACTCCTCCCTACACAGCATCTCCTTCTTCCCAGTCCAGAAATATGATGGACTGGTTCAGTTTACGATGGACTTCTGTAGCTTTCATATATAAGTAATTAGTGCGCCTTTGAAACTTTCAATAATTTTAAATCGCTAAAAATTTTCTCAGCCATAAAATATCATCAATATTTATCCAACATGTTCGATATTTAGTACATTAGTGATTCTTGAGACAATATACAGAACAAACTTTTCATCTACCGGATAGCTACAAATACTAAATTATAGCGTTAAACTATAAATCATTTGGTATTGAATATCATAATTTCATCTCGTAAGTTGTTAAAAACAACAATAATTAAATATTTTATATCATCACTACAAATTTCAAATAAAGGCGATAATCAAGATCCCAAAATTAATTTCTACTATTTAAAAGGCCTTCTACTACTTATTGTACAATACGGAGAAAATTTGTATATGACGTCTAACGAAACTGGAACATACTAAATTATATACATATTTATTAAAATATGGTTCATTTCATTTTTAGCTTGTGTTAGCAATTGTGGATAAAATTAGATTTAAGACCTTTACGGCCAAAAATAGTAGCGTTCACATCTATCACGCCAAAAAATACATACAAATACAAATAAATACAAAATTTCATCTCGTAAGTTGTTAAAAACAACAATAATTAAATATTTTTGGAATTTTATAAACTTTAGGCAATAAAAACGTTTTTTTTCTGTCTTGGAAGGAAAGTTTCTAACCTAAATCATTGCAATTACAAAATATAGTTAAGGATGGTTTTAAGTCCAAACTTAAATCAGCTAAGAAACAAAATCTGAGTATGTTGAAATTATAATTTATTGAACATTTCTGATATAATTGAACAAAAATCAGTACCTAATACAGGTAGATTCATCGTATTCTGAAGAAAGCCTCCCTGTTGTTTGAATACATGTAAAAGAAATTTTTACAACGATGGATTATTTCTTATTTTGATTAGCGGATTATAGTAAACACACGGTTAGGATGAAGATACTCTGTGTCACGAATCCAATTGATATCACTTCATCTCTTGTTATTAGATATTAGACACAAAGCAGTATGTACATCCATACATCGACAGTCAACACACCCCCGTCCCGTTGAAAAAAACCACAATACACAGTAGCATTTTTGCATGTTTTGTCAGAGAATTCCTGACCTGGTGGTTGAAGTGAATTTTGTTTGTGTTCAGCAATAATTCGTTGGTGATCATCTGTTAACTGTTTGAGTGTATAGTGATGACTTTGTACTATAAGTTTTCGTACTCTTTTTAACACACTGTTTAGTAAGCATGAAATCGAGATGGTAAATATTACCCTACAAACATACTTATAGCCACAACACGTTTGGCATAAAGTTAGACGGGGGTAGTAGCGATTTTTGTTACATTTAACACTAATTAACCTCTCTTAAAGATGATTAGTAGTTTCATGCTAATAATGCTTTGAGTTCATTATGTTTATCTAGGAATAATGAAATATTCCTAGTCTGTAGCAGTCGCGTTCCTATACTTAATAAATATAGCCTATGTGGATAGGGACCCTTTCTGATTCCATTGACTCATACAAGTTCTACAAATACGAGAAAATAATAAACCCCACAATAAGACCTGGCTAGTATCTCCATACTTTTTGACTGCAGTGCATAACTCCAGTACATAAATTGGTTGTTAGAATTGATTTACAAACGATTAAGAAATCAGTCCTTACCTAAGTTTTTTGACTAGACTCTAATTATTTTACTAGAATTTACTATTTTTTGGGCATTAAACAAAAAGATATTTGCGGAATAAAGTAGACTTCTTTGACAAATGTATAAAAATAATTTATGTTTTAACTGCAATCATTGGAGGTAAGCTGCTTGATTAACATTTATATTTAATGAGTGAACTCAGTAAATATTTCAGGTAATAATAATACCCTAGGAGTTTATTCAGAATTTGTCTTACAGGTTAAAAATTTAGGACTTTGAGATTTACCCTATGTTTTGTGGTGTAAAATACTTATACACCATATAGTAAAGGAACTACTATGAATTATTTTGTTGGGCTATTTTTAAAGCTATAATCAAAGCCAATAGATAATGCTCTGTTGTATTGTGCTATTTAGGCTTTCACACATAATTCTAGGAATTTGCCTCACATATCTAACAAAGTTTCTAACAAAGATTATACCCTAATATAATAACATGTCATTATACGTGTAAATTATTTATGTCGATATGTAGTTACACTCATCATCAATTTTGTATCAAGGTTGTTGCATATTATATATATATATATATATATATATATATATATATATATATATATAAATATGTATGTATGTATGTATGTATATGAGATATGTATATATATTGAATTGAATTGAATTGGTTTATTTCCAAAAGCTTACATTTCAATGGCCCCGCTAAGTACAACACTTATCAGCGGGGTCCAAATTAAACTATCTTAACTAAACCATACAATGTATTTATTAAATTACGTATCAAAATTAGCATTCATTACTTTGTTAAAGTTTACAAGCAAGAATAACAGCATACAGGTTTGTTTTATTTTATCTTTACATTTCAAATTATTAACACTGATAAAACCGGTCTCTTCACTCTTAAAAAGTTCATGTTCCTAACTAACAAATTTGCACTGGTCATATAGTGTGATTGGATTGTATGATTTATATTCAGAAGCAGTCGATGTCCTTACCCAATTCCAATCGGTATGAGACAAGAATAAATACCCCCTCCCATCAGGCGTTCCTTGTTCTTTGTTCCGCCACTACCAGTGTTTATTTCTGCAATTGCAATGCACGTGCAAAATCTAGCATGAATCTTGCTCTAATTATTAAAGTTCATTTTAGTTGATTATCAATCAATAAATAAATAACTGTGTTAATTTATTTCACCCATGTGTAGCATTTACAGCATTCAAAATATATGTCAATGTGTCTGTATGCCTATTCAGTCTGTGATATGTGTTTGTGTTATTCCTGTGCTAACCTAATTGTGTTTTGGTATTGTGTTATTGTGTATGTGTTATTGCATTGTGTTTTGACGCATTTATATACTGATAATAATTCATTTTCCTACTCCTTCCAAAATGTAAGTTATTTCATATTGCATATTGTTTAGTCATATCTAACGGATTTCCATTCCCTAACCTCTCTTACTGCAGTACAGTACGCGGCCACCACCACAAACTGCAGCTTCTCCCCTCTTTAGTCTAGGCTTTCATACCACTGGCAAACCCTAGAAAACGGTTTATTATTGTATAGATAAAATTCACGTGTTATATTTGGCATATTTTTACATTAAAAAAGCAATAAATAAATAAATAATAACAAGTAATAATAATTAAACTAATAAACTATAACAAAAACAACTTATATATCAACAAAAACTATAGGCTATGCTTTATAAATATATCTATAACATTTTCTTAACAACAATCCCATCATCACATCAAAACATTTTAAACACACACAACTGACAACATTATGTCAGAATTTGCAACAAAAATATACAATTTACTCTGTATCTGATTTTATCTATAATAGGGCAACCAGATCCACCATAGATTCATGAAGCTTAATCAGGATACATAAATAATTAAAAACTATTAAGCTAGATTATAACACAATAAATAACATATTATAATAACTATATATACTAGGCCTATATGTTTATCACATATAACACATACTAATAATGTTTATTCATAATATTCAAAAGCATAAAAAAAACTATAAAAAATATAACATGGACCACAATAACATATTAATATACACTATATGTTTATCACAGCAATAACCAAAATCAACAACAGACCACAAACAACAACATTACAATAACAAAACTAAACTATAAATAATAACAATATTATGGTATAAGTTAACAACAAGTTAATATAGACTATATATTTATCACAGAAACAATCATTAAACAACAGTAAATGTCCACAATAACATTAAAATAATAACATACATACATACCCTACATAATCACAAGTTCTCCTTTACTAATAAACATAATAAGTTAATAATATCTAGAAATGTATACATATATGTATATATATATATATATATATATATATATATATATATATATATATATATATATATACGTATATAATACGAGGTGTGATCAAAAAGTTCCAGGACTTTTTATATACTATGGGAATACAATGTCTCACAGCGATGCGGTTGGCAGCATTGTATTCCCTGACTCAACAGTAACACAGCTGTGTTTGCAGATCAATCATAACATCATTGAGAGTAACATTAGCACAGTTTGTTTGAGATTCGTTTTATAGAGTTTGGCTATTTTTTTGTTTAATGAAAACGAATGTGAAAGAAGAGCAACGTGTTTGTGTGAAGTTTTATGTGAAACTGAACAAAACGTTTTCTGAAACCTTTTTGATGTTACAAGAGGCTTTTGGTGAAGAATGTCTAAGCCGATCATGCTGCCATCAGTGGTTCAAGAGGTTTAAAGATGGCCGAACATCCGCAGACGACGATGCTCGTTCCGGACGCCCTTCAACGTCAGTCAATGATGACAAAGTGAACGCTCTCGTACGATCAGACCGTCGACTAACAATCCGTGAAATGGCAGAAGAGTGTAACATTTCATTTGGGTCATGTCAGGAAATTTTAACTGAACAATTTCAAATGCGTCGTGTTGCAGCAAAGTTTGTGCCAAAACTGTTGACTGAAGACCAAAAACAACACCGAATTCGTGTTTCTGAGGGACTTCTTCAAAAGGTAAATGACGACGAAAGCTTCTTGGATCATGTCATTACGGGAGACGAGACATGGGTTTTTAGTTACGATGTGGAAACATAAGCCCAATCATCACAATGGACATCAAAAGGCTCTCCAAGACCCAAGAAAGCACGTCAAAGTCAAATCAAATGTGAAGTTCTTTGTTTGAAGGTTATTTTTGAGGATGGAAGGATTGTGAAGGTCATGCTTACGGTTTTCTTTGACTGTAAAGGTGTCGTCTACTATGAATTCATTCCACAAGGTAAAATAATTTATCGTTTTGTTTATCTTGAAACCCTCAGAAAATTGCGTAATGCTGTGCGATGAAAGAAACCTGAGCTGTGGCAAAGTGGTGATTGGGTCCTTCACCATGACAATGCTCCTGTTCACTCTGCATTAGTTATCCGTGACTTTTGTGTCTAAAACGCAATAACTGTTATTCCTCAGCCCCCCTACTCACCTGGCCTGGCTCCAGCAGACTTTTTTCTCTTCCCGAAGCTCAAGAGACCCCTGAAAAGATGAAGATTTCAAACAGTTGACGAAATTAAAGAAAAAACGACGGAGCTGTTAAACACCTTTACAAAAGAAGAGTTTTCTGGGGCCTTTGATTAGTGAAAACCCCGGAGGGAAAAGTGTATAGCTTCCCAAGGGGAGTACTTTGAAGGAGACAAATTCGAATAACCTGTATGTTGTATGAATAAATGTATAAAAATTCAGTCCTGGAACTTTTTTATCACACCTCGTATGTGTGTGTGTGTGTGTGTGTGTGTGTGTGTGTGTGTGTGTGTGTGTGTGTGTGTGTGTGTGTGTTTGTACATATATATGCTCTTTACACAGATATTTTATGTGTACAAAGATCTGCAACGGTTGACACTTCGGCAGTTCAGTAATTTCAAATTTAATTGGTCTTAAAAGAACAAATTCTCGTACTTATTAGACATTTAGATATAATTACCGAAATTTGACACAACCAATTGCATTTTAAAACATTTTTAAGAACAGTTTTTCATCTCTTGAACAAAATCAGTGAAGTTAAAGTTATTCTCTTGCTTCAAAAAAAATTTACTAAGAATTTAACTTTGGTATAAAACTGAAATAAAATAAAATTTCCTGGTTCATTTTAAAATAAAATGTATCTTTCTCTATCATAAGCGGACTAAGTCAAATGAACTCAAAACTTTCTGAAACATTCTTTGCACTACGTGTGTCACAACCTATTACTGTTGGTACAGACTCAAAGTTTAAACTGTAATTTAACTACATTTCACACAATATATATATATATATTAAACTCCTTATATCTTGAAAAACATCAACTCTATTAAAAACTTGCATTTATTATTCAGTGAATTCAAATCTTCCTATTTCCCTTTTGTGTAGAAACAATACAATAATTAATGTAAAAGAAGACTAAAATTATTTGACAAAAAATCTCCCATACTAAAATTCAACTATAAAAAAACTACTGTCGCAAAATTCCAGGTAGTCTTTTAGTGCAATAAATTAAGTCGAAACACCAACAATTATACCGCAAAACGATACTTAAAAAGAGGCCGCGGTACGCTTGTTTTTATACCGATCCATTTGCTTAACCAGCTATCACCGAATCCTTAGATTGTCCTCCGACTATCGAATCACTAGGTCAGAGAGATCTATTGTCAACTCAAAGTCACCTCCATTGTATCCCGTTATCTAGGTCGAGTACCATAAAAACCTCCTGTCTTATTTTACCGTTCCTACATCCGCGAAATCTTTCTTGAGAAATTACATTATTTATTTTACCTACATTTTGACATCACCAATTAAAATATAAAATATCTTTATATATATTTTCTCCCAACAGTATGCTACAACAAAAAAAGAAGCCATACACATAATTATATCAGTTATTTAGCAATAAAATATGAACTATTTAAAAAATATCTCTTTGGTATTTGTTACATAAAACAAAATGACCAAAAACTCTACCCCCTATCTCATTACACGTATGCAAGCTTTCCAAAAGAAAACACCTTACTTGTGTTCATCTAATATACTGAATTTGAATTACTATGTAAATACTTTATTTTTATTTATAATACTTTGACGCTAAAAAACTTGCACAGTGATTTAAATTACTAAAGTATTAGATTTTTAATCTTTTTAAGTCTTGAAGAATACGTATTTTTGTAACTTGAAATTATTGCGTTACGACTATTGTTTGACTTATAACAAATCCCACTCTTTTGGCTGATAATTCACCTTCTCACGGTGGATTACTAAGTCATTCCACAAAACGCTTGAGGCCTGTCTCATTAGCCCCCAAGTCCATATTTACCAATGTATAAAAAATCTCTCATGCCCAGGAACTTAACAAACAGTTACATTTTAAATTCTGCCAAGGGGTGAAACTATTTGATAACAATCAGAGATAATTATATGAAGTTTTACTTATGAAGTGAAAGCTATAACTTTCTTAGTCCTATACCACAGGTTATTATTATCACGACACACTCTAGTATGGATGTGATGATCTTATTGTATTTCCGATTCAATAAAAGTCCCACAAGTAACAGGGGAGTAACAACCTGATGAGAGCCCATCATGGCTAGGTAAAGGTATTTACATTTTGAAGATTTGAAATACACAGGTGATCCGTTCATAACGCATCACATCTGTCCCACACATCAGTTAATCATACATTAGGTGTTGTCATTACTGAAAGACAAGTCGCAATCACCACTAACGCTAGGCACCTAGGTTACAGAGGACCTAGGCACTAGCACAAACCCTAGGGTTCAGTAAAACCAGGGAAACTTGGGGCATTTACAGATGCGGAATCAAAAACTGTGAGTTTGGATTCCTCGATGTTCTTAAAATGATTCCATACACAGCCACGATTGAGGACGTTTTTTTTGTTCTGTTCTGTATCTTATTTGGGGAGTCACCCGGACTCAGTCAGCCATCCTATAGGCCACATTATTAATAATTTCAAGGCTTGTGTCCTTATTTAAAGTTCATAGCCCAAATGGATAAAAAGTTCAAGTTCAGTCTACTTTATTTTCTAAAATACATACAATTTAACTCCCAGTTTGAAACGATGCAAGAATTTGTTTTCAACTTTTTCATTATCTAAGTTTGTATGTTTTTATGTGGACATCAAATTCTAAAAGACATGTCTGTAACAGTTTCCACACGCTGCACTGAGTGGAAAGTGAAATGGTAGCTAAGTTAAAGACGTATATTAAACTATGTATTCTGTATTTCCGTTATGCGAAAGAAATCAGGTACGGTCTTATTTGGAAAACTCAATAATCGGCCTTCTTATTAATACTTTGGGAATTAAAGTAAAGTAAAGCAAAATTACCCTTTTAAATGTACTTGTAAATAGTCTAGTCGATGGTAAGTAACGTAACTGTGATATAGTTTCAGGTACCAGATTAACTGATGAAGTTAGATCTGTCTCGTAGATGTGCAGTTTTAAACCCACACAGGGTTATCTTTGCGTTACTGATATCACATTTTGAATCACACATAAGCAAAGTTCAACCGTGCGTTTAACTTAGAACTCAAAATATGTGTGCCAGGCGTAATAAAACTTTTTACATAATTTTCAGAGAAAGAGATGAATACAGTATGAATATAGGATATATTATGACAATGACCTAGACGAATCAGTCAATTATTTCAGTTTAATGTTTAGTTTTATCAGTGAATAATTTGTATAATTCCACACTTAATGAAATGATATTGTTCAACTATCATTGGGATCCCTGGTTTGTATCATTGTTATCAATGATTTTAGTTTTACATGTTAAAAACAGTTGACATAATTAGTTTTAGATACAGAAACAAACAGAGAAATTCCAGCTCGCAATATAGAACCTTGTCCTGAATATCCATGTTAAGAACTCCCAGGCCTCCGCCACATATTTGAAGGGCTCCACGGAAAAACGTTCCAAGCACCGTTTTATAAACTGTACAAAAACTTAAAAAAAAAAAACGTTTAATTGACTAAATTTTTTAGATTATTTTCCTTTTTTTAGGATGTACTCTTTGGGTCTAGTAAAAACTATATGTTTAGGATTTTGTTAAAATAAAAGTTTAAAATATTAAGTTTTTGACATTTTAAGTGCAATTATAGTGGAAAAACCTTGCTTGGGCATAGTTGATATGCACAAGCAACGTTTTTCCACTGAAACATCACACTCGGGAATACTGATGTTTGGAACGTTTTGTGAAGAATCAAGGTGTAAAAGCTGCAAGAAGTCTTTACTTTTGACTACTGAGGTACCAAAAATCTCAAACTGAAAGTAATAGACTTTTATTTTACAATTAATTATCACATTTTTTACAACTTGAACACACACAGTATCTTGTAAACAAATCGTACAAGATATACAGTTTTTGTCTTAACCAATATCGTTTATTCAATTGGAATTTCTTGGCAGAACTGTCTGTGTTCTTCAGCTAGCAATTCTAACATAGCCACCAAATCATCTTGTTTACCTCTAGATATTGGCAAAGGACCCCCAAACATTTTTGGGATCTCAAGGGGGTCAGTCACTTTATACAAAGTTTCAAGTTGACGACCTCGGGGTGTTTTTAGGATGACATCATTCTGTTGTCCATGTCTCTAGAAGATTGTGGGGTTTTCTCAAACGAATTTGGCTTGGATCATCCGATCGGATCTGAATCCATCTTCCTTGGCTAACTTTGATAAGATTTGAGTTTTTATTCAACTGTTGTTCGGCTACAGACAAATCAATAAAATCATCCTGTTCCATGACCACAACATGAAATGGTTTCGAAGGACGAGCGTTTTCAATCATTGTCCACACGTGTTGAGGTACTTGAAGTGTTGCTGTTTTTTTACATCCTTCAATGAGAGCGAAATCCCTGTCACAGGGAAGAAAGCTGTGCCCGGTCATTAAAAACTTTTGATTGACCTCAGTAAAATACTTGGCGCAAACAAGGTAATGATATAATGCTATCATTTTCCAGTTGTTGTTTTGTCCAGTGCATCTATCTGACCGTACAATAAGACTGCGCTGTTGGTAAGGTTCAAGTTTGTTGAAGGTTTTCAAAATGTATCTTAGAATACAGGAATTTATTTCAGCAGAGCCACTTTAAGCGATAGTTTCGTGCCAAACGTTCATTGTTACCTCGTTATTGCCCATATTGTGAATAGCAAAATTATAATTTGAATATTGCCTTTGATAATAAACTTCAGAGTGCAAGAGGTTAGGCGTAAACAACACCTGTTCAAAATCAACGAATAAAACAATGACGTTGTCATTAATTTTTGCATTGCCTGCATCTTCATTCAGAGTTTTATATGCTTTTTCTGCTTTTAAATGGTGCAGCTGTGTTTCCCTCATAGTGCGATTTCTTGTTGGTTCGTCATAAGCTGCAGATAACTGGACAAAGTTTGTAGCATACAGTACATGTGTCTGATCTTGGGACACCAAATCTAAGATTAAAATCCTCATTAAAAATCATTCTGTATCTGTGAACATTTACTTTAGACTCAGGGTACTTTTGTAAGAACAGCTTGTGCATTTTCGATAGGTTAAGATCTGAGTTTAGGCTACGTTTTTTTGCTAGAATTTCTCCCAAATGACTTTCTTGGGATGGAAAGCTAACAATGTGTTGTTTTTCCAAAGTAATGTCATCGTCCTTTATTTTGTGAGGGCGGTTGCTGTGTTTACCACGCAAGTCGTTCAAGTTTTGTCCTGACTTAAGCTTTTCAACAGTCATTTGAATTCTACGCTTTGTCACATTAAATATGGATAAAATATGTTTTTGACATACCTGAATGCTCTTTTGGTCAATGTACAATCGGTACTTAACAGTACAGTGACGCTGAGAAATTGCCTCTTCAACTCTACGCCGAGCAGGTTCAGAAATTTCCATCAGTGATGCTAAGTAGTAGGTCTGCTCCGAGTATCTGCTCCACCTTTGCCGCAAATTGTATGATTTTGCAGCCCTCATGTGAGCAGGAACATGTGAAATCCTGAAATCAAACAGCCCATACAGTAATCAGTAATAACATTTTAAGTCTGGTTGAATTTATTCTTTAAATGCCAGATCTAGTATGTTAGTTCAGGATGGTTATATATAATTTTTTATTACTATCAAATAGCAAAATTATTTGGAATAGGAATTTTCAAATTTCCAATACGAACGAGCCTATCGTTTGCATCACAATATTTCTGAGAAAGACTTGTAAATAGCAAACACGAAAGTAATCATAAAAATAATTGAGAACAGGTAGACCATGATTTGCAAGTAAAAAGAATTACAAATGAAAATTAAATATCTACGTCTTGGTAAATCAGTCTGGATTACAAAGGTTATAATAGTGTTCACCTATAGGCCTAGCACAAGTAACGTTTTTCCACTTACCTCAGTAATAGGTACCTTTTCAGGTACTACTTCATTTTTGTAGTTTAAATACTCCTTCCCACTATTCCTACGACTCTTCTTAACTTCTTTCTTCCACGAATCTACTTTTAACTTTCGCTTTTTGCCTCTATTTAAGTGTTTAACAAGACCTGACACCGGTGAAGACATGATCTCGTTCGCCCACGCGCTGCATATAAAACGTTCTTCCAGGGAGCGCGAACTTCCCCTACCCATAATTCCCTGTTGTATTTACAAAATCAGCCAGTAGATGTCACCACGTGACAAAACACAATGAACGTTTTTCCATCAAAAAACCACATATTCTAATTTTGGCGCTTGTAACGTTTTTGCGAGAAGCCATTCATTTCAGGAACAATTCTACTTTTGCCGTGGGTAAGGTACATGCAAAGTATCCTGTCCACCACACACAATACGTCGATATGCCACCCCAAAAACCATTTGGCCAGGTTGTATTTTTAGGGATTTTTTTGTTATTTTACTCAAACTAATGTAGGACATTCAAACCATGTAACTAGTTTGAAATATATATTTTAAATTCTGAATGGGTATTTTTCTCTTGCATATATATATATATATATATATATATATATATATATATATATATATATATATATATTATATATGTATATACAAATAGTTACTTTTGAATACCTAAGTCGTATTTGCTATGGTCAACAGTGAAACACTGAATAATGAAATAAAATATAAAAAGACGCACAAACAATTAATTAAGACAGTGAATAAAGCTTAAATACAAATTTACAGTTTTTTACATTTTTTTCTTTATGGGCACTTGTGTTTTATTAAACATTCAGGGTGAACTACGACTTGACAATTCAGATATACATTCCTTGTTCTTCAGCGTTTTCCTTCGGGATTGTTGCAGCCACTACACATATTAAAACTTTCTTTCTCTTCTATCGGAAAAACTTTTGCATACCACGTCTTTTTGGGTTATCAGCGTCATCCATTTCGGCCACTACATTGTTCCATGTTATCAACCACGGGAGCACAAACGCATCTAAAACTGAAACTGTAAATTGAAACCGACTTAGTACATTTTCTGTAGTATTCAACTTGTAAAATACATAGGCATTGAGTACCTTACGACCAATAATATAGATAATTGCCTTTTTCCATATTCCATATTGCGCCTTTTGTCCAAATACATACATAACCTCTGGTCAGTACCGTCTATACCACCCATACCTATGATGTATTCATGAACTATTTCTGGCTTTCTTTTTATTATTACTCTCCCCTCTCTCAGTTTTAAATACAATTACAGGCATCCTTTGTTTAGTAGATTTATCATTTGCAACAGTTGCATTACTACCTAATGGCTCAGACCATTCCGTCCAATCTCTCTCCGTTCATTGTCAGTTGTGTATTGTGCTCCATTGTAATTAAAAGAGATAGACAATAGTGTGTAAATGTGCCAGACTGTACCCCCGATTTTACCCCCAGCGATGGTGTTTTTTCATTGGGCAGATACCTGAGTAGGAGCTGTACTTTCTTGTGCCAACTACAGACTTGTGTACGGACAGTTTTTGATAAGGAGAATAATGCAACTCCAAAAGTTGGTTGGCGTGTTCAGTGACGGTTTTAAACCTACTGCAGGGGTCATAGTCTGGTTCACCAATTTTGGCCAATGTGTCCCGTCAACAGGATGAAAGCATTCAAAAAACATTGTGAATCGGTTTCAGATGAAATATTTTCTAAACCAAGGTGTATAGTGTGCCGAAATTGTTAGCCCAGTAACTTCTATTATTAGGCTTTCTTACTATTCCCATACTTATAATGACAGACAAAAATCCTTTCATGTCATCTACGGTACCCCTTACCCAATCTTTCATCCGACTTTGAGGAGACAATTGATTTGAAAACAAAAGCTGAGTCGCATAGCGGTTTGTCTCTGTTACAAGTGATGCAATAAACGTAGCGGTAAAAAACAGATTTATGTAATTTAACGGCTTGGAATCCATCGGGGGCAATATTTAGGGCCAGGTTGTTTTTAAAACGTGAAATTATGGTCTAAAACCACAACCAATTTCTTCCGCTAACCCATACCAATTACTACCCTCTGGTTCGAGGTCGGATCGACGTATGCCCCCACCTTGTCCTCGAACAGGGCCACGACCATCTCTCATTCTTAGTCTTGGACCATCTGTAGTATTTTGGTTATTATATGGTGTGTCAAAATCATCCAATGATTATTCATGTAAATTAGGAGGTTGGAAGGAGTCGGAGATTACCATTAGGCCTAGGCCTATCTTGTTCAGATGTTGACGGGTACGGCTCAAAGTCCGTATCAGCGTCTGTGTCGTCAACACAATCACTGTCACAAGTATACACAGATGAACTAACGCTGCAATCAACACTGAAATCAATAAAAGGAGCTTTGCTTTCACGTAAACCACTTACTAAGGTATTCTCACTTGCTGGAGACTGACAACGTTTTCTTTTGTTGGGAGCACTCGTGTTTCACTTTCCACTTGTACCGTATGACGATAACACATGGGGGTGGTGACTTCTGAGGTCGTAGTAATAAATACTCGAATTGCAAAGTTTAGTTCAATTTAATTAACGAAACTTACAAGCACCACTTTTAGTTGGTGAATTAAATGTATGCATTGCCACGTTGCTGCCAATTAGAGTACAAGAACTAAAAATGTATATCTGATAGGTGGGCCTAAAATATCCAATGTTCTATGGAATTATGCCTACGATATTTTACTTTATAAAATTTTAAGATTTTACTTCCCTTCGCAATATGTAGACTCACAACCCGGGCGTCGGCGTCTTGGCACGAGACATTTGAGCTGTAGTCTAAGAAGGGTTATTTCTAGTCGGTAATTACTAGAAGAGGAGTAGAAGTTATGAACGTGGTAGCCATCTACTCAAATAATACGTGAGCTCGCCTAAAACAAATTCGCGACGGTGTAAGAAAAAATAAACTTATCACGACAAAGTGCTCGTCAGAAGGATGACGCCACAACTTGTATCCATTTCAATCAAGCAAATAAAAGATCTTCAAGGGTAAGTTACTTTACTATTTACAACTTTACTTTACGTTACATTAATTTTTATATGTTTGGTATCAAAGGGCTAATTTAATAATACGAAAATATAAATTTTACTTACGGACATAGCGCGCGAGGTGAAATCGGTCACGTAGTTGGGCTGCTACAAAGGGGTACAATAAAATGTTCATACGCATACCAATTAGGTAGTTAGTCCGTCGATAATTTAGTTGCGGAACATTGGATAAAAAATAATATTAAGTTGTACTGGCTAACTAGGTTGTGAAATGTTGCATTAATAAAATGGAACTAACTAACGGTATACACTCACGAATGAAATGGACGCAACTCCTATAACCTTAAAACTAAGTTTTCTATAAACGTAGCACGAAAGTTTCCTATAACCTTATCAGTATAAAGTATTAACAAAATTGCGCAAAGTACAACAGACAATGGCCTTATTCATAACTACTCTGCTTGCCCATTTATCGCCACTTGTCGCTCAAAAGATTATTTAATCCAGCAATAAAGTCGTACTTAATTTTTTAAATGTTAATGCCACACAAAGAAAGGATACGCAGGCATGACATATACATGTATATTTCTCTCTATAGTTTCTGTATACAGAAAAACCTTCTCCCCTCCTGGTGAAAATAAACGTAAGTGAGTTTACCGGTCAGATTGAAAGTTAATCTTGTTCACGTTACGATCAAGGAGCAGTGGTCTGTATAAAACTCTCATTTGTTCCTTATTTCTTAATTTTCTCTCTTTAGGACTGGCATAAAAAGTATATACAGTATAGACCCTTATGTTTATGTATATAGAATTGGTTACTAATACATTGAAGATAATTTTTTTTATTATTTGAAGTCAAATTTCTCTCTGTGTTCCAAGTTAAAGGAAAGCTGAACTTTTATTTCAAAATTATTTACCACATAGATTTTCCTTACCTTCCTGAATGACTATTTACTTTGAAAAATGTTTTTACACTTGCTGACAGAAATCGAAGAATTCAAAACAAACTTAAATTAACTTGAACTTAATGGAAGTTCTATGTAAATTCCGAAACAGTAAGTGAAGTTAGCCTACCCATGTTAATTGATAGAAGCTTTTCTAAACTTAGCATCACTTGTATATCTTAGTTACTAAATCACAAGCAAAGAATGAGAAGCTGTGCTGTTATTTCTTTGTTATTCCGGACATCCAACTTCTACTGTGTAACTATACTAAAGGTGAGTTTGTAGCAATAACCAAACTAAGTGATTCCTACACATTCCAACACATCGTGTAGAATTTACAAATATCAAACTCTGCATGACCTGGACCACATCCGCTTATATTTTTTATACTTTAGGAAAATTGGAGATAACAGTAAACTTATACACGGGTAAAAATAAACATAACCTCAGTTCCCATGACTTCAAATGTCAACAACATCACAGGACACGTAACTTGAAAAGAAAGAAATTGGAGAGGCCATAAATGTGTGTGTGTGTGTGTGTGTGTGTGTGTGTGTGTGTGTGTGTGTGTGTGTGTGTGTGTGTGTGTGTGTGTGTGTGTGTGTGTGTGTGTGTGTGTGTGTGTGTGTGTGTGTGTGTGTGTGTGTGTGTGTGTGTGTGTGTGTGTGTGTGTGTGTAGCCGGGACTCGAACCCGGATCTCTCACTTGCCGGATGAATGTGCTACCATTACACCACATAGCCCTAATGTTTACGATTCAATTATTTTGTATTTAGCCGTATCTGTCACATATACTGTCTGGTTCGGCTCAAATTTAGCAAAAAAATTTAACTTTTTTTTTATTTGTGAATTGTTTTCTACAACTTTACCTTAAATTTCATTTAAATAGGATGAGTATTAGTGGTCTTATTGATATTTTAGTTTGTGGAAGCACATGCATTTTTTACTGGTACCGTTGGTTAGCAACCTTGATTGTGCTCTTGAACACACTTTATATAATACACACCTACTATTTTAGGTTATATTGTTTGTTGTTGCTGTTGGCAACACTGGCTACCTTCAGTTCAGTTTCACCTGTTTTATTCTGCTGTCTGTTTTGTTGTTGTATTGGTTATTGGTTGATACTTTATTTGTTGTTTTGAAGTGTTGTAAAGTGAGTTTTGTGTAAAAGGAATTGTTACCAAGGAATTTGTTTAGTTATTAGAGTAAAATCATGCCTCTTTTTCAACTAAAAAACGGAAGAACGTATTCTGTGGTATTCCAAATTGAAAGAAATCAAAACCAACTTCTAAGGTAAATGAGTGCCTAGCCAACAGAAATAGTAGAACACCTACACCTAGATCTAGTCCTAATATTATTGTACACAAACAAAGCTCATCTCTTGACAAGGTGGGGTCTAGTTTAAATAAATATGAACAATATAGTAATGATGTAAATAAATCATACAATGACATAGTTAACCTGCAACAAATAGAAATACTACTTTCAAACATAGCTGTCTGTGTGAAATGCAAAGGTAGGCTAGCTATCAACACAAGTAACCGTATAGGCGTAAGTGTGCAAATAACTGTTATATGTAGTAATTGTGGGTTTTCTGTTTCAAACAGAAATAGTGACACATTAGGTGATAGGCCTAAAACATTATCAGAAATTAATTTACGGACTGTGTATGCATTTCGGTGCATCGGTAAAGCAGTACGAGCCGCCAATACTGTGTTTTCAGTTATGAACTTACACAAACCTCCCAATTTTAGGAGGTACAATAAACTGTTATCTGAAGCAGCAAAAGATGTTTGTGAGGAGTCTATGACACAGGCAGCAGCTGAGGCAGTCATAAAAAATGATGGTGATGACCAGATAACAGGGATTTTTGACGGTACATGGCAGCGACACAGTTCCCTAAATGGCGCAGTTACGGCTCTCGCAGCAAACACGGGCAAGGTTATTGATGTTAGAATTTTTAGCAAATTTTGTAGATGTAAAAATAGACTTCGGGAACAGCATGAGCCTAGCTGTCAAGCAAACTACACAGGTACAAGTGGTGGGATGGAAGTGGCAGGAGTAGTTAACTTGTTTCGGCAGTCACAGGCCACAAGGGGCGTCAAGTATCGGTACTACCTTGGATACGGGGACAGTGCGGCTTTTCCAACCATTGAAAAGGAAAATCCATATGGCCTAGAGTGCCCAGTAGAACAATTGGAGTGCATAGGGCATGTTAGAAAAAGAATGGGCACTCGTCTTAGGAAGTTAAAAGAAAAACAAGGAAACACCAAACTTTCAGACGGTAAACAAATTGGCGGTCGTGGTCGTTTGACTAAAGTTATTATTGATGAGATTCAGACTTACTATGGTCTGGCCATTCTAAGAAACACAGATAGTTTAGTAAATATGAAAAGAGCTATTTGGGCTACCTATTTTCATCTTGCAAGCACTGACCAAGAACCAGCACATGGTTTGTGCCCAAAAGACACTGACACATGGTGTAAATTTAGAAAATCTGAATATTTGGGTACTGACTACAAACATAGTGACCACTCACCTTCCTCCTACAGTTATGGCAGAGATAAAGCCCATTTTTCGAGATTTATCTCAAGAACATTTGTTGCGGAAGTGCCTCCATGGTGGAACACAAAATCCTTGCGAGAGCCTGAACAGCATAATTTGGAACCGGTTACCGAAATCGACCTTTGTGATGAAGAACACACTTGACTTGGGAATTTATGAAGCCTTTGCTACCTTCAATGATGGCAATATCACAAAGAGTAAAATCCTGAGTAAATTTGGTATTTCCCCTGGCCCAATGTGCATAAACACAATGAAGAACTTTGAATTGACCCGGATTAAAAACGCTGAGAAAGATATGTTGGAAATCGAGAAGTGCTGGAAACAGCGAGAGATTGCTAAGAAAAGACTAGAGGACATGTATGAAGAGCAGGAAGATCCAGACAACCCTTCTTATGGACCAGGCATGCACTAAGGTAGGATTACTTATGTCACTGTGGTTAAATGATGTTTACTAGCGATTTTCCAAAAAAACAGATTTTTTACAATTAGGAAAAATTTTCTCCTAAACTACTTGAGTTATTGCATTGATTCTGGATTTTTTTTTTATTTACACTACACTGAACAATATGAATGATGGGATATTCATTATTTATACTAGAATATATTTTTTTATTAAAAATAAATTTTAATTTTGAATGTTTTTTCAAATTTTTTTTTGTTTTAAATTAAAAATGTGTTATTTTCATTTAATTCAAAAACCCATCACTTAAATTTTAGGTATAAGGATAAGGATCAAAATAAAAAAAAATTACCTTATTGCCTCTAATGGTTTTGGAGTTGTGTGTTCCTAAGTTTGTGCTTTTTAACATGGAAAGGATAGGACGAGCCGAACCCCCTTAAATAACTAAACTAAAATATGAACGGAAAACCAAAGACCTGTTAAACGACTTTTGTTAACGTAAATCAAATTTGCTGAAATGGCAATAGCCTTATTTAGTATGATTCAATTTTAATTTAAAACTATATACCATTAAATATTATTTTTATTTTATAATTATATATATATTCCATCTCCGATTTTGTCTAGGTGTTACTATCAGGATACACCTGTGTGCCATTTGGATAAAAATATAAAAATACTTATAGATCTATTTTTATAGCTAATACAAAACTAAAACTTTTAGACTGTCTATATTTTGGATAAATACGTCGAATTAAGTGTTTGTATTGGGTTAAAGTAGTGATTTTTACTGTGTATTCATTTGTGTATCGATTTATGATTATAAGTAAAACATCAACTTTGAATAAGAAAACAAATTATACTAATACCTATACAATGAAGACATTAGTATCATGGATTTAAATACTCACTTGTAGAAAAAGTTTAAGATAATCGAAAAAACTAATTATCTCCTCATTCCCATAGCTTAAACGAGTATAGCTGGAGAATAACGTTAAGATCTTGGTTTTGAATTATTAGGAAAACAAATCAAGGGTTCATTTGAGGAAATTCAGTTAAAATAACTTAAGTCTGATTAATCTTATTAAAGAAAATAGTATATTTGTGAACATCCACGCAATTAACTTATCTTGAGAAAGGAATATACAGTAGGCTAGTACAAATCAAACTGAGCTAATAAATGTAGAAATGTAATAAACTGGTATGACTGTACTGCATAAACCTGCGAAATAATATATGATTATAAAGGAAGGTTTTTTTTTCCCACTGTACTCGGTACTTGACTTATCGATAACTGAGGCAGCGTGTAAGGCAGGATTGATTTACGAATGGTTGAATGGCCACAGTTGTTGGTCCGTAAAGCTAAGGTATCATCCGCCTTCATTGTGAATCGAAACGAAAACTTATCTTAAATGTGAGGTGGACTATATTGTTTCTGTACTGTAATATTCTCAAGCAGAGAAAAAAATGAAGTGTTTAAAAACACTAGTTTAATTCTTCTAATGATAAGAATTAAATAAATAAATCAGATAAAACTGTACAAAGTAAAGAAATACTGTACATTGTAGATTATATTTGTTTAACAAGCAATAATACCCTTTTACTGTGGTTTATGGATAGGATATAAATATGCAAATAATGATACCCACAAAGATTTACAATTAATTATTTACGAAATCCCAACAATTTAACAAATAGATGTGAGCATATATAACATTAAAAGGAATGGGGCTATTGGTTATAAGTCAAGTGGGTCAAAGATTATCGTAATCGAATAAAATTAAAGTAACTTTAGTGATTTGGCAATAAGAAAATGCGTAAACCGCTGCTGTTCTGTGTGTACTAAGTAATTTTAAGGCTGATTGAGCGACTTAGCTTACTTATGTAAACCACAAGTACACATGACAACAATTCCAATCGGTCAGACGGAATCGAAATAGCTCTATCGACCCCAACAACTAGCGGTCAACTGAAAGCAGAGCAATGACCAATGATGAGTCGTTGGACTCTTTATAAATAATCACTATCCATCTGTTATCAATATATATTATATGTAAATTTAGTAAGAATCCAATGTAATAAGTGTGAATACTCTTAAGACACGTAACGTGCTCCAGAGCCATTACAACTAATATTAGTAAAATTACACAATTTAATAGTATTTAGCATACTACAATACTTTATAGGTTATTAGTAAAAGTTAAATGTGGTAACAGCGTTTTGATAGTTATGATAAATGTATATATCGTTTTAATAAGATTTGTATTTGTTTAATTGTATTGTAACTTGAAGCCGGTCTAATCCGTGTTGATCTATTTAATGTTGCCTAATGTTTTACCACTGGGACATCCAGACTTATTTCTTACTTCATAAAATTCTATTCGATAAAGAGCATCCTTATCGTCTGTCTTAACACTGGTTTGTATCTTCAATCATAAATTTTGAAATGGATTGATACATTAAAGAAACATAAACTTCTGCAAAGCTCTGAGGGCTTGTACAAAAGCCGAGTTTCTGGAGAGAAAGTAACGTAAAGCCAGTCTAATCCGGGGGGATCTACTTAATGTTGACTAACGTTTTACCACTAGGACATCCAGAATAAATTATTACTTCATAAAGTTCTATTCAATAAAGAGCATTCTTATCTTATCTCTTAACAGTTATTTTTGTATCCTCAATCGTAAATTTTACAGTGGATAAATACATTAAAGAAACATATAAACTTCTGCAAAGCTCTTAGGCCTTGTACAAAAGCCGAGTTTCTGGAGAGAAAGTAACATAAAGCCGGTCTAATCCGGGTGGATCTAACCCGTAATGACTTTTCAACTGTGGAAAGTCCAGACTTCTTAATCAATAAAATTATATTAAATAGAAAGCTATCTTGACGTATGTGCTTTTTATGAATAATTATTTTATAGCCACATTTAACATGAGTCTCAAGAAACCCCTAATGTTGTACTTTAAACTTTGATTTTTTAAAATTATAACAAGAAGTAATGAGTTATGCTACACCATAATTCCTGATCGGTTGAGAAAATAAACATCATAAAACAAGTTATTTATAATCGAAATTAGAGACATTTGTTCGCAGCCTATACATACAAATGAACATATTGAGCTTTGGCATCAGAATTCTCAAGGTACGTAACCCTTTAAAATAAGGTATCAAATGACCTATGTCCCTATTTGAAAATTTACAAAAACCGACTCCTAATTACCGAAAAGTGCCTTTTTGGGCAATTTTCCTGTTTTATAATTGTGTTAATGAATTCATTATGGTCGAAAATGGGTTTATTTGTTGAAACGAATTATGCAGGTTGGATTGTTTGACCGGTATTGCTACTGTAAGGGTGATTTGAAACTGTTGTAAGAATACATGGATTGCAATGGTGTGAGAGGGAAATTCACCTCCACTTGTCTCACATGTGCATTCACTGCTTTACTATCTTTAGTGTATAAGGGTACGAAATTGGATAAACGACCACACAGTACCTGAACTACTAATTCTGCAGTACTAAGGTCTAAAATAGTGCAAAACGTAATTCAAATATACTATGAACACCTGTTCATTCTTTACTAACTCATTTTCGTGTCTGCCACGTCTGCCATAAATAACTTGTTTGATATTTGTATATGGAAACCTCTCTGATCGTTCTTACAATTGTTATAGTCTTACAAAAATATGCTGGTACCTTGTAACCTGATATTATTTCTTTGGATATAAAACTAAAATAGGAAACCGAGGATAAACAGGAAGTACATATTGGTATACTAACCGATAAAAAAATGATTGAAAGACATTTAAACTTGGATTTGTCATATAAACGTTACATGTTTATTACGTTGGAGAAAATTATAAAAAGAAATTAACAAACATTTAAAAGTAGAACGCTTTCTTTGCAAAGTTCAAATAAAAACTACACAGCTTTGTTTGTGAAAAAATACAAAGGTCAATAATATTTTTATGTCGCCTATTTTAAAACAAGAAAAAAGATGTATAAACGTTTATGAAAATTGTGCAACAGTTTTCATTGAAAACTAATATTCTACTTTCTAAATATTCTTGGACATTTGAATTAAAAACTTTAAGGAATATAATCCCAATATTTTTCAAATAAAATAAACATAAATAGAATAAATAAGCCTGTATAACTGTTATGTACTTTTCATAAAGAAGCAAAAAATGAAGAAATTTATGAAATGAAAACTGTTGATATTTTAGGCTTATTACAATAAAACGTAATGCTGAAAATTTTATAGTGGTAATGAATGGGAAAATCAGGTATTGTTAACAAGTTGTTTAGACCTCTATTATAGATAGATAGAGATATTAGACCTTTATTATATATTATTAAAATTAATCATGGTATGAGTTCATTAGAAGTAAGAAGGGAAAACGAGAGAGAACGTCTTTCTACTCCAACATGGATCACGTGCTGATCTCAGGCTATGCTCAAGTTGATTGTAGCTTATTGTGTTACAACTAATTACGTTATTTTATATATTGCGTATTACAAGTTTAAACTGAAAAATTACAATAAAAACATTAATTTTAAGAATTTTGTCATTCGGGTTGCATGTTTTTTTTTTATATTCAAACGACACACACACACACACACACACACACACACACACACACACATATATATATATATATATATATATATATATATATATATATATATATTTGTAATTATGGTAAAATAATAAACATGACAAAAATTTACTAATATGTATTTTAATGAAAAGTTTTTAAATGTAAAAACATATCATTGTAAGACTTAAATATTTATGGTGTCTCACTAGAATTTTTATTTTAAGTGCAAATAGAATCTAACTGATTAAAATGGGTGACAAAATATGTTTTGTAGTTTTGGTTTTCTTATTGATGATAAATATCCGTAAAATATAGTAACTTATTACAGTTTTTACTTATGTTCCAATGTCTATTGACAAAAACTCTTATCATTTAAAATAAATTAGTCCATTCAAACAATAAAACTTTGTATGTATATATTAACAATGTACAAGATTATTTGTAATTTAGACAGTATGACCTTACTGTAGAATAAATAGCATTATATTAAGGCTGCACCAAATAACAAAGTTATTTTCATATAAATATGGACCCTCGAATGGTGATTACGTATTTGCTACTAGTAAAGGTATATGGGTTTGGATATAGTTAGGATATAGTTTAACGGTGCCATATCTATTGTAATAAACGGTTGAAATAATAAATAAAAGTACATCAGAAACAATAGTTTCACTTATTCATAATTATTAAAATTGCATAAGATTTGTAAACTATTTAGCATTTATTTTATCTCGTAAATAAAAAATAAGGAACTTATTATAGTAAAATATATTAAAAGGAAAGAGAATACAATACTTAAACTGCATAAAGTTTAAGTAATCATCGGTAATATGGGTCAAGCTACGCTTATAAACAACTTGTTGAAGTTATAAGTGCTTTAGATTAAACTTTCAGAACGTCAATTAACTATTTTTAATAACTTTCCATAGTGCTGTATATTGTTACTATCAACTACAAATCAGTGGCGAAAATACACTGTAACAATAAAAGTATAGTCTATAATAATATAAATATAAATGTATAGTTTATGTATAGACTATACTATTACATTTTTTGATACAGTAATATTTAGATCACACAACATTCTACTAAACCTTTTTGGCAATGTTTGAGTTTATTTTTAACTTCAGCTTTGTTTGACTTGAAAGAGGATATAGAGTTCGATATGCTTAAAAGATATGTTTTTAAACTTTACTGTAGCACCCCGTATAGTTAAATAGAACTAAAAAAAAAAACTTCTTCATGTAAATTATTGAAAATATTATTTAATATCCATACATTTAATTGATAAAAATATAAGATGAACATATTTTCTAAAGAGAATTAAAACGTTTTAATTGGCTCAAAACGGTAAGCGTGGTAGCATTACGTAGCATGGTTACCTTGTTCATCTGCGGACCAATCCTGGCAATCTATCATTGTATAATACAATTTTCACATATTAGGTAGCGAATAGAAAACAAGTGAACAACCTCCTAATCGTTTTAAATTATGCTACTTCTTGTTACAATCTACCAGCCTGAAATGAGACGATACATAGGAACGTTAAAAAGTAGGCAAACATAAAAGACACAGCGTGTATCGTTATAAATTAACTGAGAACCTCATACTGAATATACACAATATCTTTTCACTCTACTAAATATAAACAGCGGACCACTTAAACAACTGATACCTTTTCTGTAGTACCTGTGTGTATTCTGTGAGAAAGTGTTTCGTATAACTAAGTATTTAATTATGTAATTTTTGTAAGAGATATTGATTTAGATATTTTATAAAAACAGCAATTCAGATAATTATATAGGCTTAATGAGTAATAATGGGTTTTATTCTTTAATAAATAAACCAAGAAGAGCAACCTAAAATTGTCAATCCTGTATAGACCATATTTTTTCAGTCATTTAAATTTCAATTTCAATTTCAACTGCTGTCTTTGACATAGATCTAATGGATCATTGTTTATTAGACCTGAAACTATAAAATGATAATATAAATGCTAAAGGACATTTTCTAGAAGTTTTAGTAAGAAACTCAATTATACATTACGATCAAATTTTACAAAAATAAGTTCAATTAAATGGAGTGAAATATTTTTAATTGATATCGTTAATGTTGGTTATAATCGATTTCACCACTTTTTAAGTAATATTTTTAATATTAGTAAAATTTTATTGAAACAAAATAATAACATTTCGAAAGGAAAGATAGGTAGTCCGTGGAACTCAGAAAAACTGTTAAATAAAGTTAAAAAAATAAATAAACTCTTGTTAACAAGTTATTACAACAAGTTTTCTTTTTACTTAAAACAAGATATCGACTTTGCCAAAAACTGTTATTATACAATAAGTTTAAAAATGTTAACGAGGATCTAGCTAGTTGTAGGAAATTAATCAGCAGTTTAACAGGAGAATAGAGTAATATTAGTTTTGATAAGATTGAATTAGAAGACGGGTCGATTATCAGTGAGCCACGATCTGTAATTCATAAGTAAAATAAATAACTGATCAATGTGGCCCAAACTGATAAGGATCCAGCCCACGCTACGTTCCGAACGTTGCAGAGCTGTGCTTCACCACTGACCTGTGTTTTTTTCATATTACCCGTGGACGAAGTGTAAACATTTGAAAGTCATAAACAATCTAATAAATAAAAATGAACCGGATAACATTGTTTTAACATTGATTTTGATAAATCAACAGCTAAAACATAGTACCAATATTGTCATTTAATACATTTTAGAATTACAAAGCAATGTTTTTCGAGAAAGTATCACATTGAGTATAGTTCTTCCTAGCAAAAGAAAAAGTCTATAAAATTAAACAATCTAAGACTGATTAGCCATTTGTATTTTTTTCAAAAATCATAGACATTAATGTAAAATTGCATTGTATAATTTTGTTTTTAAACAAAAAATATTAAGTTCTAACCGATTTGGAATTCAAAATGGGAAAATTAAATTGAATATACACTGCTTAAAGTACTTTTACAAACAAAACCTATAATTGTTTAACGACTCCAGGAAAACTTCTGCATTTCAAGTTAATTTTAAAGAAGCATTGGTTTTAATACACCACAGTATTTTATTAAAAATGTAAGAGGCTGTAAGAATTCGAGGTGTTGCGCTTGATTGGCTCAGAAGTTTACTTGAAGACAGGGAACAGGTGGTGAGGGTCAGGGATTGTGTCAACTCGCCCCTTCCTGTCACTATCGGAGTCCCGCAGGGATCAATGACTTTTACCACATTTTTTCTTATTTTTATAAATGACGTTATGTCATTTATAGAATTAAAACACGTTCACGGACTTATTCAAGCTTTCTATGATGATATAGTACACTCTAGCGTAAACTTTATTTGGAATGCAATTAATACTGACCTTGTCACTCTGAGTGAATAATAAAATTTAAATAGAAGTCAACGTTAGTTAGACCACATAAATTATTTTTCCTTTAAAGATTATTAACTCCTATATATTTTCCAAATATATAATGCTTACATAATAACTGTTGTTGGAAAAGAATAGAAAAAATACAATTTCAAATATTTAGGAGTGTCTCTGAATGAAAGACTCGTTTTGGAAAATCACATTTAAAAGAGACAAAACCAAGTCATACAGTCAATAATAAGACAATTCGTAAATAATAAGACAATTTTATTATTTACCAACTTATTGTGATGAAAATTTACTCAGAACGTTATATTTGGCATTGATTAATTCACGTTTGAAATGTGCTACATTGTGAGAGGGGAAAACTTTTCACATTAATAAATTAAGAATAGAAATATTTTAAACTGGAATTATACTAAAGACAAGTAAAACAGAGAGCTCTTTCCCCTGTTTAGATTGTTGAAAATATTATAAATACAGAATGTGTTTGTTTCTAAAGTGTTTACATTTCCAGTGGCAATGATTGTAATCAAAATATATTCCACACCATGAGGAAGACAAGTACAAATTTTTTATATCACCAAAAGTTATAAAAAGTATATATAAAGAAATATTTTAAAGATAATATAATTTTTGACCACATTTCTAACAACTTACCACTTGATATAAAGATTTGTGGTAAAAACTAAATATTTGAGGTAATTAAAAACTTGTTTGTTATTTTGAATAAAAATGTTTTGGATTGTTTATGTAAGGTATTAAGTCAATTTATTATGTACTAATCATTTTATAATTTCATTAATTTTACAATATAGAGCGGTATTTTAATGTTTAACCCATTGCATTTATTTCAGTTGTCTCATGTACCTTATTTGTAATTATTTATGATATTTGTAAAATAGGTAGTTACGTTTGATTTACCACCTCAGAGTCGGCTGAGTGCCGTGTTTGTTTTTGTTGAAACAGGATGAATGTTTTGTTGTATGCTCTTAGTTTATTTTGTATCCCCTAATCACTATTACTACTTGGAAAAATGATCAGGTAATTTCCTAGGTTTTTTATATTATTTTGTATTATATCTTTAACTGTGGGCATTCATTCATTATTTTTTTTTCGTGATTAAAATATTATTCTTCACAATCTATTTATTTTTAAAGGAAAATGCTTTATATAAATATTTTTAATTGTACCTAAGATGTAACATTGTAAAAGCTTTACATCATGTGTGGATTTAACGCTATGATACAATGCATCTTTTTTTCAAAATCCGAATATTTGTCTTTGTTATTTCATTAAAAATTATATTGCAAAATTTGTAGTTTAACCCAGTGTATATGTCACATAACACTTGTTAGGGAATAGTAAATACTTCCATACAGCGATAATGTTTAGAATTTTTAATTAAATAGAAAGGACCAATACAAAGTCTTTATAGTTATTAGGTTGCTTTGAAATAATATATGTACACAAAATTTATTTGAATCCAATCAGCTTTTACGTGCAGTCCGAGGTTTTAGCGAAATATTCTGTCTTTAATCATCTTGTGATTAGTACAGTAAAGTAACTCTTGAAAATAAAATAACGGTTAAAATAGAATATCATATATATTACAATTCTCAAAAATTCTAAAAAAATTACAAAAAGCAATTATACATAATATTTATGAACTTGTAAGTCTTGACATATTAAAAGTAACATAGCCATAACATAGTTCCATCAAACCTTTATTTATCTTATATGATTTCAACATATTAAAAATATATAATGAAGAGATAGTTAGAATATAAAATTTTTTCGTTACTGAGATTTAATTAATTTCTTTAAGAGTTTTATAATTGTATAATGCATGTAATTTTAATGAGATCCGTTTTAATTTGTTTGATCTATATGAGTTTTATTTTTTGTTTAAAACTCTTTATTTTAATTTTTATTATAGTAAAAATCAGTTTTAACAAATATATATATATATATATATATATATATATATATATAATATATATATATATATATATATAAAATTATATATATATATATATGTATATAAATTAAAGCAGGTGTCATAGTTGAAACCGTTACATGAGGTTTAAAAATCAGCAGAACTTCCGTTGAATTTTTAAAGAAAGGTTTTAAAAGTTATTCACATTTATAAGATTTAGTAGGATAACTGAAATAAAATGTCAATAATAAGCTTTATCAAGTTATATTGCCAACACACGTTCTGTAATCGTATTGGAAATGAAGCGGCTGTCAGATAATGTCAACTCTAATTCCCTAATAAAGATATAAATCGAGCGATAAAGCGTCGATACCGAGAAATGGATATTTCCTAATCTTATTGAGTTATTTATAAAAACGATATATATATATAAAGACGATAAAATATTTACAATCATACTCCTAATAATAGGAGTATTCTTTTAACTATTACTGCGACGGGGTATTGCTTCTGCTACACAAATTTATATTAAACAACATGTATACAACATTATATTCATATTAGCAAGTATATTAAAGTACAAAAAGTGCCGCACATCGTAAAATATAATTTTTCAAAGAATTAAGTGTTTTTAGTTGAATAATAAGGTCTGCAAACTGTCCAAATACTGTACAAACAGAGTACTCATATCGGCATGAAGAAATGGCGTTATTTATCTAAATATAATCTACATATATGTATTATGAGGAGATTTATGGTTTTGTATTACAGCGTTATTGTGTTATTGCTCATATGTTTTACAGTAAACATTCCTATAAAAGTTTCTTTCAAAACTAAAGCTAAACGAAGATATAGAGGGAGTTCTAAATAAAAAACTTAAAACCGAAACAAATTTTTTAACAAATAGTTTGGACAATACACAAAAAAAATTAAGACTTAAAATATTTAGGTTAGGTACCACGTATAATGTGTCTGTGTTACCCTAAATGGTGGGGTTTGAAGTAAAGTAGTCATTTATAGATCGCTATTCTTATAGATAAGCTCTAAACCAGTATGCATGCTTGGTAATCTGACATTTTGCCAAAGAAAAAAAAACCGTCAAAGCTGCCGAAATATGATGCTTAGCCAGAATGTTAACAGGAAAGGAGACTAGGATGAAAAAGAATATCAAGCAGAGGATGCCGACCATCATGCAGGGAAATTTTGAGAATGGAAAATTCATCCCAAAGTAAGATTTGATTTTAACGACAGTTTCCTGAAACTAATTTTTATTGACCTTATATTTATTTATAGTTATTTCATGGTTTTTAATAAACTATGAAATAACGAGGTTGAAATTTTCCCCATAAAGTATAGTGTTTTTTTTACAACAAATGCAAAATCAAGGTCATATGTAAAAATTGCGGAACCTTACGGAATATAATCATAGCAGCTATATTTAGGTAATGAAATTTTAATTTATTTTCTGTTAACTTTTAAACTGGGTGCCACTCAGATCCTTTATCAATTTCATTTCTTATAAAACATTTCAATATATATATATATATATATATATATATATATATATATATATATATATACAAGGTGTTTGAAAAGTCTGGGGTACTGCTTAATATTTTACAAACCATAGCAGAAAACATAGTAGAGTCAAACGCTGCCTACCGCATCAGAATACGACGATCCAGTCAGAAATGGCAACGCATAATGTACTTCACAATGTGTACCTAAAACAACCCGCCATTTCTGATTGGATAAACCTTTTGAGATGCGGTTTGCGGCATTCAACTCTACTAAGTGAGCTCTTTCAAATGAGGTATCACTCGACTCATGCTTCAATTTAAGATTCCCATGTTTTCCTCTGTGGGCCGTCCCCCCATGGTTGGCATGTCATGGTAATAGCAAGGAAAAATAGTTTACATAGCCATATGACACTGTGCAAAGTTTAAAGATTTTGTCTGCTATGGTTTGTAAAATATTAAGCCGTACCCAGACTTTTAAAACACCTTGTATATATATATATATATATATATATATATATATATATAATTTCAATAAATATTGAATCGCAAAAAGTACTTGCTCCGCCGGGACTCGAACCCGAATCTCTCACTTGCCGGGTGAACGTGCTACCATTACACCACAGAGCCCCCACTTTTTACGATTCAATTATTTTGTATTTGGCCGTTTCTTTCACATATGTGTTTAAATAACCAAACAAACATATGATCGGAAGACCAAATACCTGTCAAATGACTTCTGTTTACATTCATTAAATTTGTATAAGTGGCAATAGAATAATTTTATTTCAATAAATATTGAATCGCAAAAAGTAAATATAATATATATATATTTATATATATATATATATATATATATATGTTTTGTGTATGTACACACATATACAGGGTGTTCACAAAAGTGTATCATAACCTTCAGTAGCTGATAATAATTATGATTTTTTTAATATCTGTAAAAAAGGGCGAGAAATGTGTCATTTAGCCGCGAGCCGAAGTTTTGTACTTTTTATTTCCATGTTTTCCTCTGTGAGCCGTCCCCCCATGGTTGGCATGTCATGGTAATAGCAAGGAACAATAGTTTACATAGCCATATGACACTGTGCAAAGTTTATAGATGTTTTCTGCTACGGTTTGTAAAATATTAAGCCGTACCCAGACTTTTCAAACACCTTGTATATATATATATATATATATATATATATATATATATATATATAAAACTGTTTTATAAAAAAAATTTTTAACTAAATCGAATTTAATTTGAAATTTAACATTATTCACGTGACTTTCATTAGTAACAATAGGACAAATTATTCACTTATTTTATGATCATGATTTTATTACCTTATTTTTTCGATTATTATTATTGATATTATAACTAAACGCATTTTATTAATATTACAGTTTTAGTTTATTAAATTGTTCTCAATCTTCAATGTAATCATTTTAGTTTCTCATTCGCCGAGAAGAAAGAACCGTTGATCTTTACTAGGTTTGGATCTATTTTGAACAATAGAATGCTTCAATTTATTTTTTTACATTAAACTTCCCTTTTTGGATAACATTTATATTGGAATTGTTACTATTAAGGTTTTTATCAATAATTTTAATATCGAAAGAATAATTCAGTTTTAATATTATTTTCGTAGAATGTACTTTGCCAAATTACAAAATGTAACATAATATTTGAGCATTTGCTTATATCATGACTGAAACTTTACTGCCTCTTCCATATTTAATCACTAAACTGTAGTGAATACTTTTATAATTCTTGTTTCTAATTTTCCTATAATTTTCAAGAATTTTCATTTAATTTTAATCAAAAAACGTATCGTCTTTATCTTTTATAACACTTAACTGAAATAATTGGGAATGTAATGCTTTTGGCTAAAACAAATGTAAAACTTTATGAAATTTAAATCCCTTTGAGTAAGAAAATATAAGGATGATTCTAAAATTATTTAGCTTGTTTATTCAGTACTAATCAAAATTCACAGTGACTCTTTATGTGTGTCCCCTGTTTCTGCTTGTTTACCCGTTTAGCGCCTGTGTATTTATATATACATATATAATTATTATATATTTATTAATTTGCAACCCTATGCCGTTCTGTGTTGGTTATACTGGCATAGTTGCTAACAATAAGAAAATGCTGTTATACATGTTATTCAAAGGATCGTGTCACTCTACACGCCCATACGTTAATACTAGTAAGCTTTAGTTTCCAAGTAATACAAAACATGTATGTTGAAAATGGGTTATAATGCTGATGATAGTTACACCAAGGTTTCTTTATGTTGTTCACATTGCTGTATTTGGGTAAATTATAGAAGTAATCGTAAAAACAAGACTATAAAAAACAACCTTAACTTTTTATGTAAGTTTTGACAAAACAATAAAAATCATGCAGTGTGAGTACATTGGTTTATATAATGAGATTACGAAGATTAAATTCACTCGAATTAGTGAGATTAATGCTGCTTTGATAGAGAAAGTGATAGAACCGAAGATGAAGTGCAATATTTAGAACAATACTTCCGCAGAAAGAATATAAAAGTTGCACTCCACTGAAAGGGAGAAGACATGTATCGTATGACTGAGTGTCTGGTAAGTTGTTTGAGCGTACGCTTCTGCAGGGATACATCAAGGTGTTACATCGTCTCCATATATCACAGAATGGCAAAACCCAAACTATCATCATAGGACCCAACTTCCAAAATTAGAAGACGTTATCGATGCTCTCTTCCAAGACTCAACTAATGTCAACAGGGTCTATATAAGCTACTACCTCACCCCCTTCAACAAGAACATCCTCGGGAAAGCTACAGATCTTTTTAGGATAGTTAGCATGGATTCATAAGTGACTATGGTAAAATGTGTTAAAGATTTAGGACTCTAAGTGAAATGTTGTATGAAATATATATTTAATTAACATCTATCAATTTAAATAACGTAGTAAGAGAAGTAAAGTATTATCAAACGACTGTTATATTTCATCCCTTTAACTTTTGCTTATTGTGGGCGAATTGTAAGGTTATCTATAGGACGTTTTCCTTCATAAGTGTCTTATAACATGCAAACATTGTTTATTTTCAATAATTTACGCTGATTCCATGCAAAAACGTAAGAACGTTTTTAATTGGTTTGAAAAACTTATATCAACCAAATCTTTGTTTACTTTGAAAAGTTATAAAAAGAAAAGACAACATTTTGAAACTATATCTTCTAGAATTTTCAGAAAAGGTTTTATCATTCACTCATACCTTTTCAATGGATTTATAGGAAAATACGCTGCTTAAAAAGCTGTATGTAATACAAGGAGAATATAAATAACATAAAATAGCGGTGGGAGTTCCTTTTCGCTTATTAGCGTAGCGATTGCTAGATTTCAATCGTAGGTTACAAAACATCTGGCGTCAGGATATTATCCTCCTGATAAGTATGTGTCCTCCTAAAAGCATCGGAATAGTAAAGGTCAAGTTATCTCTGGGATGACCTATCCTTTAGAAACTCATGTAATACTACCTAATGGTTTCCAGTATAACCCACCAGGGATGAGCTCACCTAGTCTCAAGAGATCTACAGGCTCTACCTACAGATTTATCTGGATTCACCCGGTCTCATAACTACTAAGCTCTGAACCCAGCAAAACTGACTATACATATCTGGTCCTACGAAACCTCCAGGCGCGTACGTCATTTTTTCGTGTAATCGGGAACTTCGAATGGCTCCAACATGTAGAGGTTTTAGGCAATTTCTGACCTCAAGAAGTTTCTGTCCTTTTGGTGCCTGAAGGTTTTAGTTGCTTCTCCGGGGCCTTGGAAATCAAGGCTTCCTGTATTGTTTTTTAGCCATTACAAACTTGCTCTTTTTTTCTAAAGCCTTAGCCTCTGGTATCTTATACCACGATACTACAAAGGTTATATAATTTTCGATTTGATTTTAATCTAAAAGTGGTTAAAATTTTAATCAACTAGACTTTTTTGGATGAAGGAAAAAGTACAACATAACAAGTTGTTTAGATTGTACTGAATAAATAATGGGTATTTACATATGATTTAGCAAAATTCATTAAAATAAATAGTTCTTTATTGAATAATATTTATCTAGGTACAGCATAAAGGTAGTAACCATACGTGACACAGTACTTTTTATGTCAAACATATAATTTGTTGCTATACTTTGTCATTGTATCTTAGCTCTAGAATGTTTATTTTACCCTACAATAAATATAATAGCATCACTTGCGATGCAATGGCCATAATGATATTTGTGTTGTATAAAGACACCTGCACCTTGAATATTCCACTAGACTGGGTTCATATAGTTCGTCATTCTTTGATTCTGTTAATGAAATGTTTTATTTGTAGTAAAATATTTAAAAGTAGATTTGACTTTTTGATCTGTATGTTAATTTAAATTTTCTATCTTAGCAATTTTAGGAGAATAAGATGTGATTATACAAGGACACTATATAAACCTTTGAGTACACTACCATAGTTGAGCGCATGCTGTGACGTCATTTAAAAAGTATTCCTGCATTTAATATATAGCGGTTTGTTCGATTTCCCTATCTAAAAATGTAATCCCGAACATTCCAAATATAAATTATTGCAAATCATGCACTAGGTTTTTTCATATAATTTTAATCAATATACGAGTATGGGTAATATAACAAATCTTCACTTAACCTTGTACTTCCACTTCCACTGTCGGGATGGTGTACCTAAATTCTTAAGCTCTCCTTTATAGATCCCCAGTTGCTTACTAAATACACTGCTAACCCCTAATTCCCTATTTATATACTTTTATCTAATAATATAATACATTACAGTGAGTATATCAAACTAAGTTGAATGCTATTAAATTTTTCGTAATGATTATTACAAGATTACCACTCGTAATATCAAAATCTACAGTGTTTTTTTCGAGAGCTCATACATTTTATTTTAACATTTACCTAATAGGAGTTTATATAGCATATTTATCTCTGTTATAACAATTCGTAAAGAAATTATATTTTTCAATCTTATCTATGAAGTTTAAATTTGGATATCATACTTCTTACATTACAAATTTATAAATTCTCGTATTTTTCCTTATGCAGTGTATAATGTAGATTCTTAGAATATACAGGGTGTACATAAAGTCCTGCACGGGTATAATATTTTCTGAACGTTAACAGATAAATCAACAAGATTTGGTACATCAACACTACACCTAAAAATCTACTTTTTGAAGGAATTATCAGTTTTCTGTAATATCATGGGGACGTCCCGCAAGGAGTCAGAAGGAAATCTTAAATAGGAGCATAGGTCAATATGCATATCATTTTAAAGGGCTTATCTATCAGAGTTTAATGTCGCAAACCGCACTCAAAAAGATTGATTCAGTACAAAATGGCGGCTGTTCAAAGGTTTTACTTGGTTACATTTTATTAGTAGCCATAACCCCAGTAAGGCTTAAAATTAGACCCTTTCAAAATTTTTTTAACATACGTAACAGTGATGTCATGAGTTTGTGCTGCGGGGGGACTCTTGCGGGTTCTCAATAAATGACTGCAATACATCAAAAGAGTTGTCTTCGGTTGTCGCAGTAGCGGGCCTTCCTGACCTATGACGATCGGAAACACTTCCTGTTTCCATAAAGCATTGAACAGTTCTCCCTACAGTCGTTCTAGAAATTGGCTGCCTCTCGTGAAAGTAGTCATTAAAGAAATGGCATACTTCCTCGTGTGACCGTCTGTTGTTTCCCCAACCAACCATCATAAGAAGTGTTATACGTTCACGTTCGTCAAGCGACATAGTGTAGTTGAAGAATACACAAGCAATACGACCAATTATTTTGTATTAAAGCGCACTGATAGAAAGGTTGGACAGCACTACTAAAACAAGAAAACTAGAATAGCCTACTATGAATCGACTGGCTAATAGGAAAGTCCAAAATGCGACCCAAAGATAAGAGCTTTCTAATAATAACTGTTATCAGGTTTTCCCCGTTATCAATATATTAGGACCAAATTTGTAACCCTTGAGGATAACGTCACAATTCACTTCTGCACAACTGACAAGCATAATGTAGTATTTAGCTGCAGTATTCATTTGGTTGCAGTTTTGCTTTACTGGGGTTATGGCTACTAGTAAAATGTAACCAAGTAAAACCTTTGAACAGCCGCCATTTTGTACTGAATCAATCTTTTTGAGTGCGGTTTGCGGCATTAAACTCTGCTAGATAAGCCCTTTAAAATGATATGCATATTGACCTATGCTCCTATTTAAGATTTCCTTCTGACTCCTTGCGGGACGTCCCCATGATATTACAGAAAACTGATAGTTCCATCAAAAAGTAGATTTTTAGGTGTAGTGTTGATGTACCAAATCTTGTTTATTTATCTGTTAACGTTCAAAAAATATTATACCCGTGCAGGACTTTATGTACACCATGTATAAACCACAATGCTTATATCCGTCTGTTCTCTGTAATTTAAAACATTTATTAATTTTCATTTCATAAAAAAAGTTGATTAATGTCGATATATTGGGTATTTGGGATAAAAAAAAATAACAAATGGCAAACCATCTTTCAACACGAACAAAACCATACTGAGTAGATGTAAAATTTTACTCACCCCCTTTTATGAGTGGTTGGCAAATTTTTACTGAGTAAGCAGTTATTTTGAGGAAATGTTATATTTAATTGTATCTTAAAAAAAGTAACTTTCGTTTACAAACTCAGGAACTGATAATATCATCAGATTAAAATAATCAGGAGGTGCATTGGAAGGATGTATGTGATATAATAATAATAAACATTTTAATACCATTTTCAGTAATGTGTAAGCTATTAGACAAGTTCCATGCTCTCTGAGCAATTCTCGAATCAAATACTACTACAATATACTAAAGTAAAAAATTAGTAAATAAAATTTATTCAGTATACATTCATTGCCACTTGTTGTTTTGAATTTAATTATATAATATAAAAATGTTTAAGAAGCTCCAGTATACAATTTTTGAAATATATTTAACTACGTACATAAAAAACTAATTAGGAACTTTATTGTTTCTTACAGTACTTATACAGGTATTATATCTTTTTTTAAAGTTATTACAAGAGTGGCTCAAATCCTGAGGTCAAGAAAGAACAATGATTCAAACGTTAAAGGGAGATGACATAAGACACAAACCAATACATTGTTGTAACTTCATTGAATACTCTTTTGTTAAGTAAACATGTTAGTGCTTTCATTTCATTACACAAAGAGACTCCTACAACATAATGGATGATACTGTGCTCGTGTTTACAGACCATATTACTTTCCAATATCAACAAAATCTAAGATGTTAATTTTAGCCATCATACCATTAAATATATCTCCAAAGATGGATAGACTACATGGTACTATACATTTCATTTAGGTATTGGTTTATTTAATCGAGAACGTTTTCAAAAATGTATCGAACTACAAAATTTGTTTTCTTCCATGGTTTTAACTACCTTAGAGTATACGCGTATACGGTCTGTAATTGTTTGATGATTTCACAGTTAATAGTTAATAAATAGTTAATAAATCAATAACAACATTATTCACTTATGTATCTGTTCTGAACAAACTTGGTACTTAAAATACATAGATATTTGATATATGGGTAATTCCATTTCAAATTAACATGTTTTTAATAAAACTTATTGCAGTATTTTAGATTTTGCTAAAATCTGGTGTACTCATATAGGGTATCCAGAACAAAGTACAATGTCTATTTCAAACCCTTTCTGAAATACGGCTGTGTAAGATTTTCAGAAAATTGTCAAAAAGACACAAACATACGTTGAATTGCGCTAGGAGGTTTGCGCTCCTCATCAAACTAGAGAGCTGGGAGAGATGTCACTTCTCAGAATGTTTTACGCTCTTTCAAGTGATACAATATTATTACAATACATACGTATAGAATACTTTGTTGCATGTTCTTTATAAATAAAATTTTACCCAAATGTTATTTACTGTTTTATTAATATATAAAAATATTGCATGACTGGAAAAAATATATCTTTCACTCTTTTTCCCGAACTATACTGTGTTTATTGAATAGTTATTAAAATAATTGTAATTGGTGATCCTGAAAAATTGGTATTTTTAAAGGTTTTATCCAAAGTAACCATAATAAAAAGATGGCTATTGAAAATATTCTGATAAATAGTAATTACTCTTGTACATTCACGTGGTGTATGTAAACAATAATTGTTGATCCTCAAAAATTGGTATTCTTCAATAGTTTTATCCAAAGCAACCATAATTAACTTAAGGATGGCTGTTGAAAATATTCAGGTAAATAGTAATTACTCTTGTAAATTCACTAGGTGTAAGTAAACAATAATTTGATGATCCTCAAAAAATTTTATTTTTAATAGGTTTATCCTAAGTACGCATAACTTAAAGAGGGCCATTGAAAATATTCTGATAAATAGTAATAAATAGTAATTACTCCTATAAATTCACTAGGTGTATATAACTTAAGGAATACTAATTGGTACAGTGTTTAAAAATTAAAAATCGTTTGTATGGTGCTTATTTTGCAATACGGTGTATTTTGAATATAGATAAAAATCAACAAAACAATGGATAATAAATATAAAAATATATGTATTATATGTAATATAATTTTACAATAACCTGAGAAAGAATTACACATAAAGCTGAGAGTTGTTTTTCATAAAATAATGTTTTGTAGATTAATTTTAAAACATGAATTTTAGGTTTATCTTGTATCACTTTCAGTAATAGTATATACCCTCCAAGTCGGAATATCCAGGCTTACGTTTATTAAAATATCCTCGACATACAACCACAATATATACGGATATATGGAGTATGAGAGTGTTCTATCTGGTCCACACATATGAACAAAACTTGTTTTAATTTATACATTTCTTCATTTCTTTCCCAAAACAAAACCAGACCAATGGTTTCTGTCACAAAGTCATGATATGAGAAATTAGTTTCATTATCTACCGTTCCCGTCCCTGCACATCATCTAGCAAGTGTTTTCAATTTATTTACGAAATGTTTGTTCAAAGAATAAACATTTGTTGACAATGCAGTTTAATTTTTATCCTCTCTGGCAGAAGCTATTTTAGACGAAATTCTAAGAAAAGATGTATAAATATATAGGGGGTCCCGTAACTCTCTGTATAAAGGTAGACCACTTTATTGCACAGGACACAGACAAACATATTTTACTGTATGGACATTGGTCTCCGATATATCGTTGCCCATCTATCTGTCTGAATGTGTTTGTTATAAAAATACTAATATCTTAAAAAGTTATAAATCAAATTATACCACATTTAGCTGAAAATATTTATGAGAAAAAAAGCCAGTAATTGAAAAAAAATATCAAGAAATTATCTGTAGTATTTTCAAAATGGCGGCCATTAAATAAATCTGTTAATATTTAAAAACCAGCAATTTTTCTAAAAAAGTACAAGAATAATTGTTTGTAGAGGATTTTATCACAAATATAATGAAACTAGTTCTTACGGAATTTTATTTTTATTATTTGAATTTAATAGTAAAAAACACATTTAGATCAGATTTAATATGGTGCCTCAGTACCAGTCTGCCTCAGTGCCTGGTACCTTGCGGCCGTGCCTGAACAAGCTCCGCAGCGTAGAGGTTAGGTGATTGCGTAATATAAGTAATACGTGCATAATCTACTATATTATTGTAAAATAGAAGGAATTAAGTATGCCGGGATTGTGTAGCGTCTGTAAGAAGGATATCGGGGGAGATAGTGAATCTATAATCTGTTCTAGTAGATGCAAATGTGTGTTCCATTTACGATGTGCTGGCGTAATATCCAAGTCACTTAAAACGAGAGGAGCAAAAAAGGACTGGGTATGTAATAATTGTAAACCTAAAATATAAGTTGATGCAAGTGAGGACGGTAATAAGTCTCAACCTTTGACACAGGATATGTTGGTAAAGATTCAAAATAAATTTAAAAACGATGTTGTTGCTGAGCTCAAGAACTATAGTAAGCTGTTTGAAGATTTTAAAGTGTCTTTGCAAATGTTCTCAGATACCATAGACAAAACAAATGAAAATATGAAAATGCTGAATGAAAATTATATAGAGCTAAAAAAGAAAATCAACAAATTATGGCTTGCAATAAGGAATTAAAAGAAGAAGTATCTAGCTTAAAGATGAGATTGAGACAAATAAAGCAATACTCAAGGAAATCAAATATTGAGATCCAAGGCGTTCCAGTAACCAACAATGAAGACCCTGTCCTGATTGCTATTGATGTGGGAAAGTCTTTGGGTGTGGAACTGAAGACAGAAGACGTCATGGCTGCTCATCGAGTGCCTACATTCAAGCCTAGATCAATACCACCACTAATCGTCCAACTACGGGACCGCAGGCTCAAGAATACGTGCATAGCAGCTTACAAGAAAAACAGGAAGTTGACTGCTAAAGACATAAACCCATCGCTCTCAAACAACAATGTCTATGTGAATGATCACCTGACTCCGGAAACCAAGAACCTTCTCAGAGTGACCAATATAAAAGCAAGGGAAAATAACTACAAATACGTTTGGTGTAATGAAGGACAGATTTTTATGAGAAGAGAGGACGGCCAAAAGTGTATCCGAATCGAATGTGAAGAAGAGCTGTTTAAAGTAAAGTAAGTCTCTTCACCAACTGTGTATAAGGGTATTTGTAATTGTTTTTATTTTTACATTTAAATAAAAATTGTTATGATAGACAGATATAAATTAAGTAGTAATAAATAGCAATAAATGAATTTGGAGTATGAGGAAATAGGAATTTGGCCGGTCTCTTATACTCTAGATAATATTTTTCCAGACATATGTTCTGCAGGTTTTACATTTATTCTTTTGAATGTTAGATCTATAAGAAATAAATTTAACATTCTACAAGCTCAAATTAATTGTTGTAGTAAAAAATGTGATTTTATAATTTTCAGTGAAATATGGATTAAGTCAGATGAAGTAGGTTTCTATAATTTAGAAGGATATAAATTATACACAAATTGTAATGACAATTATGCTTCGGGTGGAGTGATGGTTTATGTTTCAGAAAATATAATATGTAATAGCATTCAGTGTAATATTAAAAGTGCTGACACGGTAATTTTAAATTTTTTATTGAATAACGTCAAATTTACATTAGTTTCTTTATATAGACTGCGTGACTACACAGTTAAAAACTTTTTGGAGGAATTGGAAGTTATGTTGGCTAGTTTAGGAGGAAATGTTTTGTATTTAGCCGACGGTAACATTGAAATTTTAGTACATAATTGTTATTCAAAGAGCTATTTAAATTTGATGAGTAATTATGGTCTTTCATGTTTTGTGAAACAGCCAACTAGGATAAATAATGACTCAAGAACTTGCATAGATCATGTGTTTATTAGATTTAGATATTTGGACTCTTTTAAAGTTGAAATTTGTAACCTAGGAATATCTGATCTCTGTTTGGTAGCAGTCAACTTAAATAATAATGGCCAAGAAAAAGATCATAGAGGCCCCGATGAAAGCAAATTTTGTAAATATTGAAACTGTAAAGAATTACTTGGAAAGTTCATGTTGAGATGGGGTAATTAATTCGAATGATGCTAATCTATGTATGGACAAATTTTATAATATATTAAACAAAGCAATAGAGATAGGCACCGAAAGTAGGTTAGTTCACGCAGAGACAGTAAAGCAAAAGCTAAAAGCCCTTGGATAAATAAATTTATATTAGACAAAATATAGAAAAGAAATAAGTTATACAGGATAATGTTAAATAGGCCTTATGATATGCGTTTCAAAAACTATTTTGAAAGGTTTTCTCTTAATTTAAGAAGTCAAATAGACAATACCAAACATGAGTATTGCAACAATTTACTTACTAAATACAAGGGAAATGCAGCAGAACAATGGAAAATAATTAATAACATTAATGGATGTAAAAAGAAGATGGACATTGAGAGGTTAACTTTAAATGACGGATCGACTATTGAAGAGCCGCAAGCAATCTGTGACATGATAAACAAATACTTAATTGATGTGCACGAACAGCTGATTGTTGATGGTAGTGCAGGTGGCGCGGCGGCGACGGAAGCGACGATAAGAGGTACTGGCAAGGTAATAGATACTGGAAATTGCTCACGACGCCGAAACGTTCATTCTTTGTAACTCCTGTTGATTGCGAAGAATTAAAAACTATCATCAGTAATTTAAAAAATAAACGCTCCAGTGGGTTTGATAATGTAACGGTTAACCTAGTAAAGGGATGCAAACATATTTTTTCATATGTACTTGAACATATAATTAACTGTAGTTTCCAAACAGGGGTGTTTCCAGCGATTTAAAAAAAAGTATCGTAGTTCCGATCCCTAAGAAATCAAATGCAATCAAACTTGACAACCTGAGACCAATCAGCTTGCTTTCAGTGTTTTCGAAAATATTTGAGAAGGTAATGATTAAGAAGGTTAAGGAAGTCAAGATTAGTAAACTTTTTGAACGATTTAAATTTTTTCAGTAAAAATCAGTATGGGGTTTTAGAAGGTAAAAGTACGGAGCATGCGTTATCTGCTTTTTTGGAAGCTACGTATGCAAAGATGAATGAAAAAAATAAATGCACAGCTGTTTTTGTGGATTTTCGTAAGGCCTTTGATTTGGTTGACCATAACTGTTTCCTGACCAAAATGGAAAGAATAGGAATAAGGGGAAATGCATTGAAGTGGTTTAGCCAATTTTTGATGGATCGCGAACAAACTGTGAAGTGTAGGGTATGCTTAAGCAAACCGGGAAGTATAAAAAAGGTGTACCGCAAGGATCCGTTTTATCATCTACCCTGTTTTTAATTTTCATTAACGATCATCTAAAAATTCAATTTGGAGGAAGGGTAACCGCATTTGCTGATGATGTTGCATTTTTATTTTGAAATAGGGACAGCCAGGGACTATGTAGCAGTGTAGATAAAACACTTTCGTTCTTAAATAAATGGTGCTTGGAAAATAAGATGTGTGTTAATGTTTCCAAAACAAAAGTTTTAAATTTTAGAATGAACAGGCCCCCATATGAAGAGAACCAATTTAGGTATCATTCATCAGGCTGCCAAGGTATACGTGATTGTAATTGTCAGGTGATAGAAAATGTGAATTCGTTTAAATATCTGGGGGTTATAATAGACAGAGATTTATCATGGAAGGATCACATTGAAGAGCTAACAAAGGGTTTAAAAGGGAGTATTCAGAAATTTTATTTTTTGAGAAATATATGTGATCAAGCGCTTTTAAAGACATTTTATTTTGCTGTAATAAATTCTAAATTGCAATATGGTATTCATTGTTGGGGAGGAACTTTCAAAGATTTGATCGCTAAAATAAGAACAGTACAGAATCATTATATTAGAATTATACTATTTAGGAAGAAAAGGGAATCATCTTTTAATCTATTTAGACAACTCAATATATTACCTTTACAGCATTTATATATTTTTAAAGTTCTACAGATTTCCTTTATTCGTAGTGGTAATAATGAAACCGAGTATATAATGCACGATCATGACACACGCAATAAAGTAGCCAATTTATTGAGAAGGCCGAAGGTTTCAAAATCATTAATGACAAGATCTTTTATTTTTTTAGGTGCAAAAATATTTAATGAAATACCAGCCAATTTTAAATTGTGTAGATTAATATTTAAGTTCAAAAATAAAGTAAAACAATGGCTTTTTAATTCTGAGGACACATCACAGTTAATAAAAATTATGAAGTAGACTGACTAGTATGTTTTGGAAATTCCATATTGAATGTTAAAGTAGTAATTTTAAGTAATATTGGAAGTATACAGTTTGCAGTTAAAATAAAGATAGAGATATATGCTATATATAATTTAGATGATATAATTATGTTACTTTTTGTTTTTCAGATGTTTGGTGAAGTTTAATTGTTGGTTATTGCTGTTATATTGTTTTTCACAATTTTGTCAAAATGTTACTGAGATGGAAATTTTTGCTGTTCATGCAAACTTTCTTACGACTTTTGTGTATTATCAGTTACTAGCATTTTTTATGAATAAAATTTAGCCTTCTTTTGTTTAATAATATAATATATATTCTTTAGTATTTTATATTAACTTAAGAAATGTATACAATGTTTTGTACAAGACTGAACAAGATTTTTTACAAGATGCTGCACAGGCTCGCACGCACTATTTACTATATTATTAAGGTAGACTCTAAGATCTGTACTTTTTATGTATTGCTAAACCATCGCAACTGGATAAAGATATGGATTAGTATTTTCAAATAAGTAGTTTATAATTTCAGGGTAATTGTGTAATTATTTATTGAAAATAAATCATTATTTCATATGACAGACACGGCCCATATTGCGGTTCTCAGCGAATAGCGAACAATATAAAACCTGAATAGACGGCAGCTTTAAAAAAACATCATGTATTGTTACAGTAAACGTGCTTAGGATTTACATAATTTTGGTTTCATCATGTTTGTACAAAATCCTATAAAAACTATTATCCTTGTAATGCTTGAGAAAAACTACTGTTTGTAAGATATTCAAAGTTCAACAGTTTTAATTGCCCTGATTTTAAAAATACCTAACATAATTTCTTGATATTTTTTCCAATAAATAGCTTTTAAATTGCCTTTATTAATCTGTCACAAAGTTTTAACTGAATAAAATTAAATAAATTTTAATTTTAATTGAAATAAAATTTATTAAAATAAATTTTAATTGAAATAAATTATTGTTGGGGAATGTTCTTATCCGGAACAAGTTCCGGTCCATCAGATCATTCTAACAAAACAGTTCTTGGAAACTTCTCATTTGCCTATGATTTGTCAGTTGTGTCTCCTGTTTATATTCTAAATGTTAAGCATTACAAAATATTAATTTCTCAGCATGAATCTTATGAATATCCGAATGGACGCACCTTCTGTAAATAAAACGCACAAAGAACATTTCATTGAGCTTGTGACGTAGCTTAATATATTAGGTAGAACATTATAACTATTAATTTTTTAGCTATTATTACATTATCTTATGGTTTTTATAAATTGAATCAATTATTTACGTATATAATCCAATATAGTCTTAGGTAACAAATTATGGAACAAAAAGTGCTATTTTATTATGCTTTTATTATGAGAAAGAATTTCTTATCGGCAACCTATGTATAGTTTTCATTTATTTTCCTTCTTTCTCTCACATGTTGTCACGTGTAAATCGCACTTATCACTAATGGAATGTGGGGTTTAGTTCATAAGATTGGAAAATCATGTTTATATTGGAAACTCGCATAATATTCTGGTGAGACCAACACTTTAAGTGTCAATACAACTAGGTTTAATTAAGTTAATAATTTGCTGTAAGCTACATCTAGTGTTATGAACAAGGTGTTATATTGTAAACCTGCACCGGCCAATAAATTGATTTGTTGCAACTGGCAATATGCAATGAACCTTTATTTAATTAATTATTAAATGCAACTAACAATATGTATTTAGTATGGGTATATTGATTTAATGGCAGAGCAAATAAATATTTCTTCCATAAATAAATAAAATACATTTTGAAGATCAATCAAAAAATAAATCTTTATTGTACTACTTTTTAACACATTATTAAGTAATTAATTTTTAAAATATCAACTCAAAGTTTTCAATCTATTTTATTTGTTGTTATCATAATACCTGTATTGAATATATAACCAACTTTTAAAGTATAATATCATAATATAATCGTGTATGGTATGAAGGGGTCGAGGGAAAAAAAGGGGATAAGTCCATGTTTTTTCAAATTAGAGATATCAATGCCACTTTATTCTTAGGTAGCAAATACACAGTTTTATGATGATTTCTTGTGCAATAAACGCGACCCAGTCCACCAGAAAAAAATAAATAAATAATTACGCTCAGGGCAAAGAAAGGGATCAGTCCACGGTCTAAGGGCAAAGAAAAGAGATCAGTCCATGAAACGAGCTACGAAGTTGCAATAAAGGGATCAGTCCTCGCGCTCATTTGGATTTCCCATGGTCCTCTGCGCCACAAACTGGTTGGGACTTGTCTTTTTATGGACAATATTCTTAGTTTGTTGCTTGCTTTCTTGCAGAACAGTTTGATAAGATAATTATTGTGTGAATTTCAATTAGTATATTTCCTTATGGTGTTGTGAAGTGTTTTTTTTCAATTCAGATTTTGTTTTTGTATAGTGATTGTGTTGAGTGAAGTGTTGGTAGGTTATATAAGTACAAAATTATAAGTATAGTGACATGGAAAACATTGATGTTGATGAAGGTAATAGGGTGAGTAGGGGAAGTAGAAAAAGAAAAGCCTTTGGAAGAATTTCTGATGTAATGAAAAAAATTAACTTATCGAGTCATGAGTTAGGAGAAGACTGCCATTGTAGGTTAAAATGTTTTGAGAGAGTGCCAGACGATGCAAAAAAATCAGTCCTAAATGCCTTTAACTTGATGGCTATCTCTGACGAACAAGACTCCTACTTATCCGGGCTAATCTCTGTTGTACCTGTTGCTCGTCGACGGAATAGGAAACCTGAAGAAGAGGCAAGAAAAAATGAAGCTACTTACAAGTACAGAGTAAGGGGGCGAATTGAAGGTGAAACAAAGAGTATGATGTATGTAAAAAGGCGTTTGTGTCATTTCATGGAATAGGTAAAAAAGAGAGTTGAGCGTATTGTTGCTGCATTAAAAGACACTGGATTCAGCACCAAAAAATAGAAGAGGAAAACATGAGAACCGCCCACATAAAATTAGTGATGAAGTTTTAGACAAGATTCGCACTCATATTACGTCATTCTCATCTAGAAACTCTCACTATGGGCTGAGGGACACCAAAAAAGTTTACCTTGACCAAAACCTCAATGTTACAAAAATGCACAGATTTTTCCAAGAGAAAAACCCCCAAGTTAAAGTATCTTTTGACAAGTATAATGAGATTTTTTTTGCAAAAGAGTTCAACATTGGATTTTGGATATCCACGTATAGACACTTGGCTCGGCTTGCGATGAGCTAAACTCAAAAGTTAGGTCCATTTAATTGGAAATAAATAATTGTAGTGATTTAAATCAAAGAGATGAGCTACAAAAAGAAGTAGGGAAAATACAAACTGAACTAACTTTGCACAAAAGAAAAGCAGATGCTTTTTTATAATAGGAAAAGAGCTGTGACAAAGATGTGTAGAAAAAGTCCACAAGAAGAAGCAATTTGTATTGATTTTGGACGCAACCTGCCCATCCCAAATGTCTCGACGAATGACGTTTATTATAAGCGACAATTGTCTTTGTATGTTTTTAAACATAACAATCTTGTCAACAGGTGAATCAATATTTTACTTGTTTACTGAAGCAGCAGGGAAAAAAGGAAGCGATGATGTTTGCTCTCTTTACACGACTTTCTTTACAATCACTTATCAATGAATGTAAAAAAGCTTCACATATTCTCCGGTGCCTGTGGAGGCCAAAATAAGAATATTTTACAATGTTTCAGATTTATTCACTACCTTGTACATTTTGAGAAGCGGTTTACAAGTGTCACAGTAACATACCCTATTCGTGGTCACAGTTACCTCAACTGCGACAGGCACATGGCTCTTCTAAAACCCTAAAGCGTGGTTGGAAACACAAAAAGATTGCAAGAACATTTTGAGGCAGCTAGAAGGAAACCAACTCCGTTCGTTGTAAACTCCATTGATCCAATCGATGACCAAAATCCAGCTACAAAGTGTATTTTTATGAGTTGGACCAAAACATCTCGAATCATTTTATGCAAAGAGAGAATTCAAAATTAGGCCAATAAGGGAGATTATGTTTGATGATAAGAGCTTTGAAAACATGTTTTATCGGCACACATATCATGGAGCTTGGGAATCTACAGGAATAATAAAGAGGAATCAATCAAAGAATCTTGCAGCTGAATTCACACTGCCTGAGGCTAGCCACAATGGTGAGTTACTATTTTAATACAATATTTTGTATTTCTTTGTATCCTAGATAAATGATGTAACTAAACTAAATTCTGTAAACGGCCTTTGAAGTTTTAAAATTTAAAATTAAATTGTCAATAATATAAACATTAAAAAACTACTCCATAATTTTAAAGCACTTAGGAGGTATGTGCTATGTTTCAGGGCCACTTCCCATAAGTGCGGCTAAGTATGCTGACCTGCAGCACTTATTAAAGTTTTGTGGTCCAGAGGCACAGGACATATTCAGGAAGTTGAAATATAAGTAAAAGTGAAAAAAAAACTTCTTTAGGATGTTTTCTTTTTTAAATGTATCTTATTTTATAATAATGTAAACAATAAAATTAATTTCTGCTTTGAAAGTGCATGGTCTAGTCATTTATGAACAACGAACTGGGGAATGAAAGAGATAAGTCCGTTGTACATATCCCCTTATTTCCCCCAGTATATGTAAAATATTTCATAAATACTTAAACAAAAAAGTATTTAACAAAGATTTTATGCACTTTTTTTTTGCGCAAGTATAATGTTTCATATAACTTATAAACATAAAAAACCGGCTTTAACTCTTTATTTTACGTTGAAAACAGTTGTGTACTTAGGTTTAGATATCGTAAACTGCTGTTCCTGAAAAATTTTCAAAAGTGGACTTATCTCTTTCTTCCCCCGACCCCTTCATATGCTAATGCCGATTTGTGATAAATAATATATTTTATAGTTATCGTATTTTCTGACTATTTCATCAAGTTAAACAAAATACTAATGCTGCCTGGCTAATAATATTAAATGTAACGAGGCTCAAAACCAGCCTCAAAACAGAGCTAAATGTTGCGAAGTTTGTAAGAACTAACTCGCACTGGCTTAATTTTTTTAACTAACTAACATATGTCTGATACATTAATTATATTTTAACTGGATATGTGTAGCAACTGAATCCTATACATACAAAGAACAGAAATAGAATATCAGATACAAATTAATTAGATTCTCATTGGCCTGTTAACCCAATATTATCGATTAAGTGTCTTTCAAAACACTAAGCTCAGAACAAAACAGGCTTTTGTTCTACTCACGGACAGTGTCCCTAACGCGTTTCCTGAAATGCCTGTATTCTATAGTAACAGAATGAAATTTGTAAAAAAATCGCTGGCAGTGTCAAACTTCCAGTATGAAAATACATAGTCTATAGTAACTGCTTAACCAGTCTTCAGCTTTTACCTATGTAGTAGGAACAAGAAGTGTTAATGAAAAAACAGTAAAAACCTTGACAGCGGTGAAACCACATAAACATTGACTCATATTGTAAAGGCATTGAGGATTTATATAATGCCCAAATATTAATTAAATGAAATTTACTATATCTGAAAAGAAACGCGAAGTGGTTAAAGGAATCACTCTTAAATCTGAATGTTATTTCATACATTTAATTTTGTAATTTTGTTTCGTACTGTTTCGTACCGATGTGTTTTCACTGACTTTTTATAATCAGCAAATTATGACATAAATTTATAACACAATAAATAAAACTAAAATGAATTCGTCGTCTTTATGTTTATGAATTATTTAAGTTCTACTATTGTTCTTTGTTGGTGAAATAGTTAACTTACCACTCACTTAATTTTTTAATTAATTTTTTTTATTATTTTTTATAAATAGTAATCAGTGAAACCATTGGTTAGTAGAGTGAAACGCCGCCAACCGCATCAAAATACGACCATCCAGTCAGAAATGGCAGCGCATAATGTACTTCACAATGTGTACCTAAAACAACCCGCCATTTCTGATTGGATAAACCTTTTGAGATGCGGTTTGGGGCATTCAACTCTACTAAGTGAGGTCTTTCAAATGAGGTATCACTCGACCCATGCTTTAATTTAAGATTCCCATGTTTTCCTCTGTGGGCCGTCCCCCCATGGTTGGCATGTCATGGTAATAGCAAGGAAAAATAGTTTACATAGCCATATGACACTGTGCAAAGTTTAAAGATGCTATCTGCTATGGTTTGTAAAATATTAAGCCGTACCCAGACTTTTAAAACACCTTGTGTATATATATATAAATATATATATATATATATATATATATATATATATATATAATTTCAATAAATATTGAATCGCAAAAAGTACTTGCTCCGCCGGGACTCGAACCCGGATCTCTCACTTGCCGGGTGAACGTGCTACCATTACACCACAGAGCCCCCACTTTTTACGATTCAATTATTTTGTATTTGGCCGTTTCTTTCACATATGTGTTTAAATAACCAAACTAACATATGATCGGAAGACCAAATACCTGTCAAATGACTTCTGTTTACATTCATTAAATTTGTATAAGTGGCAATAGAATAATTTTATTTCAATAAATATTGAATCGCAAAAAGTAAATATAATATATATAGTAAAGTAAATAAAAGTCGTTTGACAGGTATTTGGTCTTCCGATCATATGTTAGTTTGCTTATTTAAACGCATATGTGACAGATACGGCCAAATACAAAATAAATGAATCGGAAAAATTAAGCGCTCTGTGGTGTAATGGTAGCACATTCACCCGGCAAGTGAGAGATCCGGGTTCGACTCCCGGCGGAGCAAGTAATTTTTGCGATTCAATGTTTATTGAAATTATATATATATATATATATATTTGTGTTGTGTATGTACACACATATACAGGGTGTTCACAAAAGTGTATCATAACCTTCAGTAGCTGATAATAATTATGATTTTTTTAATATCTGTAAAAAAGGGCGAGAAATTTGTCATTTAGCCGCGAGCCGAAGTTTTGTACTTTTTATTTTTTTAAATAGTCTCTAGTTCTAGCTAAGTTACAGATACCAAACTTTTCACAAAGCTTGTGAAATATAAGATTAAAATAATAATTGTGTGATTAGCTCTAATGTTTACAAAATGGTGCCTGTTAAACGTTTTTAAAATCCAATAAAAATATTTTAGTTGTTTACCCTTTACAGGATAGAAATATTTTACAGAATAAATAGAAAATACAGAATTTTAAAGGACAATCCATTATACATACGTGTGTGTAGGTGTGTGTGTGTGTGTGTGTGTGTGTGTGTGTGTGTGTGTGTGTGTGTGTGTGTGTGTGTGTGTGTGTGTGTGTGTGTGTGTGTGTGTACGTGTGCTCACCTGCGCGTTTGGGTTTATCCATAGATGAGAAACATAACTGGAGTTATGATATCATTTTTTTTTTTACTAAGAGTTATTTTGCAAGTTCTTTTAGCCCGGTATGAGTACTTTTATTTTATTTATGAGTACCTGTTATGTATTTTTACATTATTAAGGGGACTGTTACAGCCTATCTTAGTCCATATACACTTAATGCAGGTTTCTAAAATAATGAGTCATGATAGAGCTTTAATTTTTTTTGTGTCTTTTAAAGCACACCTTTTTATAGTTCGTGACCAACCAAAATTACAATTTATCATATTTTAGTATTAAAAAACTAATTTTAAAAAATTCACCTTTTTAAAACTAAAAAAATTTCAAAATATATTTTATTTCTAAAATAATACTTTTTATCTTGTAAAACCCTTTGGTCAGCACCTAGATTATAGTACAAAGTACAAGTGGTAAAAATTTGAGAGGTCTAAGTTCATAAATGGCTGAGAAAACTTGCATCTAAATAGAAAAAAAACCAACTTACGGGAATCGAAGAAAATACCTTTAACTACCATAGCCTAGTAGTTTCCTTAGCTGTAGGATGTATTATCTGGGTCTTCACTTTGTGTAAACATGTCTTCAAGGCGTTTTCTTTTCAAAGCTCTCTTGTTCCTTATTTTCTTTTCTAATTCTTGAACTTTCTTGTCCTCTTCCTTCACTCGCACTATTTCTAGGCGCTGCATCGCTTTTTACAAAATTTTTCCCTGGACGTAGGTTTAATGCTTCCAAAACTTGTAATTTACTAGAAAAGCCGTCATTAAAGCTACAAACTGCAGAGTAAAACGCCAAATTTAAGGGTAGGCAGAGTTACAAAAGTTCTTTTTGGTATTAGGGACCAAATGACACTATTCAATGACTCATTTTGGTTTTGAGTTTTCCCTTTCAAACATCGCTCCAACAGTTTGGTTTCTGAAAGGTCTTTGAATATGGGTTTTATAAAACTCATAACACACTCAGGGATGTGAAAATGTTTATCATGGTCATACATTTCATTGGTCAGTAAACTCAGGTTATATTTACACCATGTCTCATTGTCTTTAGGGCATAGCTGATGAGTAGGTTTATCATTTGATGACATCGTGTGAAAGTACACTGCCCATATTGCCTTTCTCATCTCTTCAACATTCTGCACATTTCGCCTTATGGCCAGGCCATAATAGGTCTGCAGTTTTTGAATATTAGGCTCACTTAGCCTACCCTGCCCATCTAATCCCTTGCCATCCTCAAGTTTTACTTTACCCGAGACAGATTTTAATTTTAAAAGCCGCTTTCCCCATCCTCTTTTGACAGTAGTAACAATAATAGTAACCTGAAATATAGATGCTAGACAGTATAGCCAACATAAAAAGTTAAATACAGCTAAACAATGAAATATATGAAAGTGTTAGCTAGTGGAACATAACTGATGTTCAGTTAGTGTCGAAAAATGACATGCAAGGGTTTCAATAATATTTTTTTTACCAACTTATAGTAATCATAGGAAAAAACTAATTACTGCAATGAAATCAGTACATTCCAAAGAAAAATAAGGAAAACTAAAAAAAAAATATTATTTTATTTATTTTTTTGGGTAACAGTCCCCTTACCTGCATTATTTACATCATATTGCGGGGTACTTATACTAGTTATATTAATATTTAATTGCCGGATAATTCTATTATGAGGTGACGAAACGTCACGTCACATCACGTCACGGCAGGTCACGTCAGGTCATGTCATGTAACGGAGTGTTTGTTGGCTATATGGAAGTATCGGCAGCACCGTTCGGGAGGATGCACAGAGTATAACTGTATACAGCATGTACAATTAGGGATTTAAACAATGTAAAAATCTGAAATATAATAGGACCATTTTTATGTGTAAATGTCTCAGTCTAAAGTGTACGGCGGTTATCGCAAGGTAATCGCGTCCAGCAACGTCGAGCGTCGCTATTCCTCGAGTGAGTGACTGAGCGATCCTGCCACAAGTAATTGATGTGCAAACTGGATGAAAGATGTTACTGAATGCACGAATTATACAGTTAAAAATGTTAGAATAATAGGCGATAATAATTATTTTATTTTATTGAAACAAATTAAATTTAATTTGATAACGTACATTTCAAAACTAATACGTATCCAATGAATACAAGACCATAAACAGCTTCATTGGTATTTAAAATCATATTCCCAGCAGCACGACATAAACTCGGCTTCACAATTGGACAGTTGACACTTTGAGAAACTCATGAAGCCCATTAATCAAGATTACTTTTAGAACGTGTCAAAACGTCAACGACACAGTTCCGCGTTGTTGCGTGTTGCACTGCCTCTAACGCTGATATCGTCAATTGAAATGTATTATTCATTCATTATATATATATATATATATATATATATATATATATATATATATATATACCTTGTAAGGTTTTACAGTCTCTGCAATTATTATTGATATCTAGAAAACTCACTGTGATATTTTGACGTCATATCATGTCACATGATAAAATAAATGTTCATCGGTCCATGCTCGGTTCGGCACAAGAGTTATATGTTACTGATATGCAATAATGAAATTAAATGAAATTCACTACAGTCCGAGTTCTATGAAGTTAAAAAACTCAGTCTCCCAAAAAACTCTATAAACTGATTATATTATAGCTTTTACATTCGATTATCTCAACTCCTTAGCTGCTTTAGTTTACCTGCGAGACATGCAACAATGAGAAAGGTCTGTTTCATTGTCAGCAGAGATAGTAGACAGAATCTCTAGACATAATTTAACAGGACAGCTTCAATATCTTCTACCCATTGCCAGGCGCAATAATTACAAATACTCTGTAACAAAAATATGATATCTTGGATATAGTATAATATAAACTATCATATCGCTTCATTGAAAATCTTATCGCATAAATTCTATTCTATTCCACCACAATCAATTTTCTGCACGATTAATGTATTCTATTTTCTGCAAGTATTCTATATGAATAAATAATATTTCATAATACTACATACTTTATGGAATTTTTGACGTAAAATATTTAGGTTAATATCTTATTTGCTGAGCCTGTATTACGTTGCACAGAATTTCATTTTTCACCTATAGCAAAGACTATGTTCATACGCTAATGTGTGCGTCAATGCTTTATTCAAGATTATGCACTTTGTATTTAGTGAACAAAGAACACATGGTATAAGGTGGAGTGTTATTAGACTATAGACAAACATATGTATGTGTTTGAATTTAATTTAACATATGTAAAATTTTCTATAACTCCTTGTAATAAAATACAGTTGTATAACATTTTGCCAATTTATATTATAAATTATCCGCACCAGAGGACACAATAATATCGGCAATTGTCTAGAAAGAAGCTGCAGGCGCTACTTCAAGATTAAAGTAGGTGCTGCAGAGCATTTGGCGTATTTGGTAGAACACAACGTACTCGGTACGATAATTTTCTCAGTAGTCAGACGTTTCGATGGTTGACCTATTAACTTCTTGGTATAATTTTTCAACAGTATAATTTGTAAATGACCATTAGTCATAACACTTATTTAACGAATTTTAATTTTATTATAGTGTTTATTGTATCTAAATGTATTGCTATAACATTTTACGAGTATTTTTCAATAGCATTGACCTGAACGCTTTCAAAATAAAATACTCAGCCGTCCAGGGTTGTACGGACAGTATACAAGAGTTTATGACATACTGTACGTTCAAACATACATATTGATTTCGAAATGTGTTGGAAAGACGGTAAAGAGGTCCTGTACAAATATATCGATAAGAATCTGACCTCAATGTTTGACGTGAACAGAGCTGGTCTTTTCCTACAAGTTTGAATGGTGATATACAATTACTGAAACTGTACAACTGCGGTCCAACTGTTGAATGCGAACCATTCAATTTCTCTCTATCTCACTCTATCAACTCCTGCCCACGTCACGTTTCTCTCTTTATGCTGTGCGTACACTCCAGAGGGTAAATAGTCATTCATGATACGAAACAAAATTGTTTTCATATATTGAAGAGTACAAGTTTTCGCTTCTTTTACTATCTAACCGTTAAGCGTTAACGTAATCGAGTGGTCAACGCTCACTAGCTGAAAATTGTCACGGAGAAGTCTGTACGGGTGGCTCTGCGTGCTATATTGAACCTTCCTGGACGTCGTTGAATGGAACTCATATTTAATAGGTGTATGTTATAAGTCTATATAGTGTAAGTCTCCCAATATCGGCTTCCTTGTTAACTATAAACACACATTTATTGACCTATGGCTCGTTTCAGTAACGTCATTGTCTTGGACGACCTGGACTCAGACCTAACTGGACCTACTACCACAACCAAACATACTTGTCTACATTCTTTCAATCTTGTAACCTAACGTTACTTACTCTTCAACTAACGCACTATACCACTACATCCGACAACTGGCTGGACATCATTCCTGTGCATCGTTTGAAACACCACAAACAACTTCATGTCCAGTAACTTTCCAGAGGTGATCTCATCTTTTGTGCCTATAAACTGCAAACTCCAAAATGTACGTCAAAAACAACGCTTATCGAAAATACAGGTACATAGATTATGCTGCTCGTCTATACAGAGCTAATTTAACTGCTCTGTCCTGGAATGAACACTTGTTTTTCTGTTTTGTTTTAACTTTAACTATTTGGAAAAGTATATAAATATTTAGTAAAATTAAGTTAAAATAAAAATGTTATCATAAACACATTGGGTTAAAGAAGTTTGTTTTGATACACATATTTAGGAACCCCTTTCCATACTACAAACTATACAGTTACATAACTATACAGTTACACAGCTAAGATCGTACGGAAAAGGATTTTAAATTATTTCAACACATATTCGATAAAACCTTGAAACAAAAAGTATTGTTATTCATTGATACCTTATTTGTCACTGTATGTCGAGACCACTTTATCAGTCGTAAAGTTTAATCAGTTAGCATTCTCTTTTATCTCGTTCTAGATTTTAATTTCTGACTGAACTGTAACATGCAGCAAAGCTCAACAATAGACTTTTTACACTAACGGGAAATGTGCATAACGTTGAATAAATCTATCCCTTTGAGCCAAGAAGGAAAAACAAATATCATTAGCATTTTACTTACAGCGGCACAATATGTTTTGAATATGCATTGATTTGCACCAAAATTGGCAAGTAGTATTAATCAAAACGTAACCAAATGTTTTGGAAAAGGCAAATGAATAACGCAAACTATTGTATCTAGACTACAAGAAACTTCTCATAAGAATATATGGCGTTTGAATGCAAACTGGTCCTGATTTGTTTACGCATTCGTTCTTTTTATAAAGTTTAAATAAGATTTCCAGAAGATATTTCACCTAATATCTCAAATTGAAAACACAGAGAAATATAAATACGTCATCATATAATGAAAGTAAATAAATATTACCTTTAATATTTATTTAGGTATTTATTCGTACTTTATACTTACAGGTACTTCACTTTTGTACTTCTAAATCTTACTGCAGCTTAGAAATACTGTGTTATTTGTATATGGGTTACTGTGAAAATCTTACTCGACAAAATATATCCCAATGCATAGTAATTATTGTATCTACAGAATTCAAATATTGAAGTACTGGAGTTTATGTACATTAATTTAAAACACATTAGTTGCTTGTTTCACTATTGATCAGTCGATGCTTTCCTTACAGTGGACGTTAAAACAACTGTTATAAAATTAATTAATCTTCTATTGACTACTTCTATGTAGATAGTATATGGCTAAAAATCCTTATCACTATACCAGAAGTTAGAAACCTCCACCCACCCTTTAGATTATCGTTAGAAATATTTTACTTTATAAACCATATCTACTTAAATATTTAAAGAAGATCTACGATCTTTTTATTATTTATTTCACTTATATTAAATCGTCCAAATATAAGTCTGTGTTATACAGTTTTCTAACCTTGTTATTTTTATGGACATTCACAAGTTTGGGAATGGAAATCATTATATAATTTTTGCTGTTTATCATTTCGTTTTGTATGATTTGGTAAAATCTGCACTCATCAGTTGCAGCAAAATTACGAAGAATTGTAAACATTTTTGTAGTTTTTTTTTTATATGCTGAATCATAAAAATAGCCACATATCGAAATGATTAATGTGGCTAATGGATTAACATTTTAGAGAATTGTTTACTGCAATTAAATAAATTTTCCCGACTACTAACTAACATACCTATGAAATGTAAATATTTTGGAAATACAGTATGTATCTAATATCAATTTTATTTTGGTATATTTTCTAATTCGAAATACTTATAAATAACTTATTAGAATAAACATTATAATTATTTGATATGATTCTTCAAATTTTGTTTTTGTTTCCTGATATTAAAATTAGAATTAAAATTCTAACTATAATTAAAAAACCTCTTTTATACTTGAAATGCTACCGAGCATGGAAAATAATTGTTGCAATTATGCATAATATATTTTAATAATTTTTATAACTTTTCGTGTATTTTGCATTACTAATTTTGTATTTAATTCTATGAAAATTGGACTTTGTATAAATAAATAAATATTACTTTTAATTAAAAATGTATTATTAGGATATCTATACCAAATTATATTTTTAGCTTTCAGTTGTAAGCATAGCTGAGTGTATTAAGTAAGAAAAAATTATGTGTTGAAAAGTTTTTTAGTTTATTAAACCAAAACGTTGAAAAATTTCCAATTATTATATCAACGCGTACAGTCAGTGATTAAGTGTGTTTTGAGGCCACTGATGAAAATAATTCCAGGTAGTAAACACAACGTTTACATTCAGCGGGAAAATTTTATAGGATTGTATATAAATCTTATAACAACATACCAATGTTCTTTCCCAAGTTTTATGTTTTTACGAATATAATCATGTTTTTATTCGGTGTATTAACATTAAAATTTTTTAATTTGAGCCTTGGAGTGCAAAGAGACCTACCTTGTTTAAGGCATTTATATTGTTGCTTTGATAAATACCCCAGAGTTAATTCTAGAAGTAAATATGAAAAGAAACCCGTTTTAGCCTCACACGTACAGTCATCATGTTGTTCAGTAATTGGAAAAAAGTTTTTAACTCTTTACAAATTTAAAAATACTGGTTTGTAACATTATAGGAAGATTTTTCAGAGTAAATAACTTGCTAAATAGTATATTGCAAAATAATAAAATGAATGGACCTTACATTTAAAGATTAGAATCTACATTCCATTCTTGTTGCCGATATTATAGAATAAATACAATTAAGTTCGTTCTCACAAATGCTTATGGTTTTAAAAGAGATTTAAATTACGTTTAACATTTCAAAACTTGTGAGTCGACCTACTTACATACGAATTGTGACATTCCATGTGTTTAATTATATATTAAAATGTTAATTATTTTGTGTTGAAATCGCCTAGTAATACTGGTATATGCGTAGAATAATACTGTATACTCCGTAATCCGTTTCAATTCTCCTAGATGAATTACTATTAATAACTATTCCATAATAAACACTTTTACGAAACACCCTCATATATATTGTTGTTAAGACGCTATTTTCTATATGCAAATGAGTCACAGCCTAACATATCCAACTGCTAATTTGCCCAGAGCGGTTAGGCAAACCAACCTTGGTTAGGAGGTTGTTAATTGTTAACGGAGGATCATGGGCTTTAACTTAATCCTGGTAATTACTTTGTCCAATTAAAGCAATATTCCTTCATGTAAGCAAATTTATACGGAAAATAAAATTGTTGAGTCTGCTTCATAGTGCGTTGCCTAACTGATGTAAAAGTAAAAAGATATTATAAGTGAATTTAGATTCGAAATATAGTTATTAAGATCAAACAAGGCATATATGTCAAGGGTTTATTAAATATAAAGTCTCTCTAAAGCTTAAAACAATCTTACTTATCATACTAAATACGAGGTTGCCTTCTCTGATCCATTAGTTTAAAAGCTTTTAAATATATTTACTGACAGATTGACTCTGAAAATCCTATCTTTTCTTATTTCAGTCTAGTACAAAATTTATGGACCTTAAAAATAGTTTTCCATTAGAATAAAAGTCTCTACCAGTTAAGGAGTGCTGCCTCTGACAGTATTTTATTTTACAGTATTTTATTTTACAGTATTTTTTAACAAAGACCGCATTACTTAAAGATAAAACCACGTCACCTATATAAATGACGAGAGTGAATAGAGTACTTGATAGGATAGCATGGTTAAACTAAAAAAATTCCTCAGTTCGACAGAAAGCTTTATCTTGTTTTAAGCCCCCGTGGGTACAGTTCCATACCATCCACTATGACGCCATGTTTCTCAAACCCATTACTGAACATAGCACAATTGTTCAAGTTGTCCAGTTGGTTAAGCTTCAGCCAATTACGATAAAGCTGCTCGCCCTCAATTCTCCTATACAAACGACTTCATATTATTGGTAGCTTCGAGCTAATACCTATTTACTGAATGTGGATCTCTAACGGCCGAAATATTAAAAATAGATAATAGAGTAAGTAATGTATCGACGCGATGTGAACCAGAAGACTTTAACTTTCGTAATAACAATGGCCGTGTAAGCTTAGGAATTAATAAAAATAAAGTTACCTTGCTAACAACAATATTTAAATGGTTATATAAAACAATGGTTTTAGATAAAATGAACTATTAATTGTTTTAAAATAATATCAAAAGTTAAAAAGTAAAAGAAATTCTCAGGGTATATTTGTAAATTATATATATATATATATATATATATATATATATATATATATATATATATATATATATATTGTATCTTCTGCCAATCTAACAACTCATATTATATACACTGAGTAATGAGTCAGAGCTTGGATAGGTCAGACCGCTTATGAGTTGCTCAGGTACCAGTGTGAATTGTCAGAGTTTAATATTCCCGTAATTCCGTTGAAAAGTTTAAATCTGTGTTTTTTTTCGGTAAAGTTTCTTTTTATTGTTTAGTTTAACTATTTCATACTTAAGTCTCAATTATCTTTTTAATTACTTCTTATTAATTTTCACCATGTCTAAGTGTGGTGTCAGCGATGTCAAAATAACTCAGGACAAGGTGTAGTGTCTGCATAGTTTAACTTTTATGGCACTTGTTGCTGGTTTAGAGCTCATATCGAGTGTGTTGTCGCTGATAAACTGCCGAGGAGGTGTACTTCGTGTACAGCAACCAGGAGGAAAAGTATGAGACTTGATGTCCAGTCCAGCGGGCATCACTTTGGAGGATCTCATTACAGCGGTGATCAAGATCGAGAAGTTGCAGGAAACGGGTCAAGAGGACATTGGAATCTCTGAACGAGAAGAACTTGCGTATACTTGTTGAACCCAACGGCAAGTACTAATAATTGAAAACTTAATACTGGAAAATGTTCAATTAATGAAGACTGCTTATCCACGACATTCCATAAGAGATGACAGAAGAGGTGGTGGTTGCAGTGAAACAATTCAACAAGGCGTTAGACATGCCTGTAACTGACAATATGGTCGACGCTTGTCACCGATTGAAAAGAAGATTAGTGAAGGGCCTGTTGACCCAGTGACCAGCTACCGGCCATCATCGTCAGGTTTGTGAGGTGCCTAAAGAAAGAGAAATTGCTCTGGAAGAGGCATGTTATGAGCAACTTGTCAACATGCCACATGAATTTGACCATAGATAAGCCCATCTTCAACAACTAGAGCATTACCGTGCAGGAGGAAGCTGTTCGTTAAAGTCAAGAAGGTGAGGAAATCTTCAGGTATCTCTGGGTGCGCATCGTCAAGATATTTCTTCGCCGAGATATCAAAATATTGTAATAATCGATCATGATAGTATTTAACTATAAAATAACTTAGTTTTTTAAATATGTATTTTTGTAAAAGTCTACGTGAATCATTAAATTGATGTAAGTTATAGAAGGTTTGTTTTTGTTTGAGTTTTCTTAATCTTCATCTTATGGCTAATAGTTATATATACATACATACACACATTTTTATATATATATATATATATATATATATATATATATATATATATATATATATCGGTACAATTTCAAATAAAAAGGAAAAGAGTTAATGAGTTTTAAAATTAAATATTAAATTATTCTTAGTGTAAGGTTTTATTTGAATGGACAATTATTTGGGAGCTTCCAGTTTTTAAAATTTTACGAATATTTTTCTTAGAAGTAATTAAAGTCAGTTTTATTTAACTGAACACTATAATGCTAAACGAAAGTATAATGCTAATTATAGATGTGGCGGTGTTAATATTTATATGCATAATAAGATTGAGCTTATTGTTAGCTCTACCATAAATTTGATAACAGGTGATGTTTTAAAAGCCGACATTGAATTCATGAGTTAAGTTTTTACTGCTTTTTTGAAAGCAGTAACAATTTACGTACTTAATAAAATATATAAGAGATTAAGTGGACAGAGAACTGTTAAATCCAACTTAGGCTTTATAAATAAAAACATTTTTCAGTTGTATATTGGATACAATAATATAAATGTATTGGAATACACCAACATCGAATATAGTTATAATTGATTAATGGCTAAGAACATATTTAAAAGTTTAGTCCCATTGCTGTATTACAGGTCGTATCATCCTTTCCGTAAGTATTTTGTTACCTCCTACATGTTTCCACCTGCTGTAACTCGAAGCTCCCATTCAAATAGAATGGCTCATCGACTCTCTTTACCTAACCATGTCCCTCTATCCATACCACCATGTCTATGTGCTATCCATAACCCTGGGATCCATGAATTGGCTTATCGGGTTGCGTCACAAAGTAACTCTTCTTCCTGCAACCGTACGTAAAATAGCTAGCTATTCATACAAGCATATTCATCAGTAATACAGAGCTACAGCCTAAAACGGGACTTAACCTATCCTACAACTAACACAGACAGAAATATGGTCCTTTGTGCTGACATCAATTTCCTCCTAATTACTGAATCCAACACCGCATCTCTCCAGAGCTCACCCCAATGCCTTAGTCTAGCAAGTACCATTCCTTTCATTACCAATGTCACCATCCCTATTCAGAACCAGAGGGGACTTAAAACCTCCCCTCCGCCGGTGCCGTTCAAGGCTGTTAGTGGCACCGGATCGTCGTCCGGATCCTGAAAGAGGAAAGAGGAGGTAGATCTGGCAATGGAGGTGACCAACCCGGAAACACCTCAAGCTACGAAAGAAGGAATTCCTCCCAGCAAGAGCCCTCTTCGTGCGGCATTCGGTCTGCAAATGCTTCGACAGCAGCATGATGACGATGCCAGCGAAGAGGAGGACCTGTCACTGAACAAAATGAAATCTCTTTTGAAGGAGATGGCCAAGGCTCTCCTTACTCAGAGGAACGTGAACAAGGCGATAAAGGATGGAATTCCGAAACTCGATAATTTCCTTGGTGAAATCGAGGAATGCCGGAACATCAGGCTGAAGTCGGTGAAGCAGGAGCGCGACATCATGAACCGTGTCATATCTGATTCGCCCCAAGCTCAAGCTCATCTGGTTGAGTCTCAGACCCAAGCCAGAAAGCGAGCAAAGCGGCAGAGAGGTTCTTCGTCGGGAAGCCCTGATCTTAGGGAATTGGATCCAGCGCCGAATCCAGTCTTCTTCTCTGCTTCCACGCAGACTGAGGACGTTCCGGCTGCTGCTTTAGTTCCTGCTCTGGTAGGGGTTCCTAGACCAGCAGCTGCTCTAATCCCAGCGTCAATCCCATTGACACCTCTCAACTCGTAGGGGCCCGCCCCGCAAACACCTCTGGGGAACTGGGAGACACGCCTTTCCAAAAAAGAGAGGAGACAGCTAAAGCGCGCCGAGGCTGCCTCATAAAAGATGCCTGCAAAAGGTAAGAAGAAAGCCCAAGTCTCTGAACCGGTTAAGGAGACCCCTGGCAAAACTTCCAGGGAGCCTTCACGGTCCAGGCTCAAGAAGCCTAGGGCTGAGGCGATTTTGATCAAACCCTTAGCGGGGCGATCTTTCGCCGATGTCCTAGGACAGATTAAAACCCAGGCGAAACCGAAAGAGACGGAGACTACAATCAAGTACATCCGACGAACCCAGAACGGGAATGTTCTCCTCGAACTGGGAAAATCGAAGGACAAGGACGGTTTTGCTGCTTCCCTCAAAACCGCTCTTGGTGACAAAGGCTCAATTCGTACCGAGATTTTCAGTGGAGATTCGAGACCTAGACGCTCTATCTACAAAGGACGAGGTGATCAGAGCGTTAAAGAAGGCGCTTCCAGATCTACCGGGAGAAACGGGAGGTCTCAAGGTTTGGTTGACAAAACCAAATCGGAGTCAGCAGCGTATGGCAATTGCTGAATTGGGCGAGAAGCACGCTAATAAGCTGCTTAGCCTCCAGCACCTGATATTTGGATGGGTGATTTGCAGGCTCAAACAAAGGGTCATCGTGCAAAGATGCTACCGGTGCCTAGCGTTCGGTCACTCTTCCCGTACCTGCAGAGGGCCCGACCGAAGTTTCAACTGCCTCCGGTGCGGAGACCAAGGCCACAAGAAGAAAGACTGCACCTCGAGCCTCTCCTGTTTCCTCTGCAAGGAGACAGGTTCTGCTGGGAATGCTCTTGGTCACTTACCTGGTTCTTGTCAGTGCGGTGTTTTTAGATCCGCACTCGAACAGGAAAAACGCAGAGGCCAATAATCCGTATCCTACAGGCCAATCTTCAAAGATCCTGGGGGGCTGATAATCTTCTAAATCAGCTCGCCCGAGAACTCGGTGCCGACGCGCTCCTGGTCAGCGAGCAGTATGGGGACAGGGACCCAAGCATTTGGATCCCAGACAGTCTCGGTACTGCTGCTTTCTGGGCCCGGAACTCACAAGAAGTCATGATGCGGAGTCACGGACGTGGCCGAGGATTCGTCTGGATAAGGTGTAGAGATGTAACTTTCTTCAGTTGCTACCTCACCCCAAACGAGGGCATCCAAGACTTCCGCGACAAGATTGATCGTTTGGAGGAGAGCGTGCTCGGCACCACTGGGCACGTTGTCGTTGGCGGTGATTTCAACGCGAGGGCCGTCGAGTGGGGAATACCCTCTACCAATTCCCGGGGAAATACATCTTGGACTTCATCGCCAGGGCCGGGCTCGTCGTCCTCAACCTGGGCGACACGCCTACTTTCAGGCGCCCCGGGCAGAGAGGCACGATTCCTGACGTAACCTTCGCGTCAGAGTCTCTTCTTTCGAGGATCTCTAGATGGAGGGTGGTGGAGGATTATACGGGTAGTGGCCACCAGTACATTGTTTTTGATCTGCATGATTTAAACCGTAGAGTTTCCGCATCTTGGGAAGGGCCACGCCGGTGGAACACCAATAAACTGGACGTGGTCAAGTTCACCGAGGTCATCTCTCGGGGAGCGCAGGCGAATCCTGGTGAGGCTGGCGCCGAGGCTTTAGTAACATCCACGATGGAACTTTTTGTCTCGGCCTGTGACCGAAGAGATTGCGGAACTCAGAAGAACATGCCTTAGAGCAAAACGCGCCGCCACTAGAGTGAGAATTCCTGCAGATAGAGTTCGTAAGTCGGATGTCTACAAAGCTGCGAGAAAGTATCTCCGCCGAGCCATCAACAGGAGCAAGGCGAATAGCTGGAGGAAACTTCGGGACGACGTCGATTCCGATCCTTGGGGTTTGGGTTACAAAGTTGTGACCCAGAAACTAGGCGCTCGCTCTCCACCCTCCATCATGGAGGGCGCCACCATGGAGAGGATCGTCACTGTCCTGTTTCCTGTACATCCACAGCGACCACTAGTTGACTTCGAACGGGTGGAGAGCGTTCCGCTTTTTACTATTGAGGAGTTGGAAACCTCCGTTCTCACCCTGAAGAGCAACAAGGCTCCCGGCCCGGACGGGGTTCACAGCGAAGCTCTGAAGAAGATTTTCACCATCAATCCCAGGTTGTTGCTGAGAATGTACAATGCCTGCTTGTTTGTAGGAGTATTTCCAACTCCATGGAAAACCAGCAGGCTGGTGCTTATTAGCAAGGGAAAAGGTGATCCTGAGTTGCCGTCGTACTACAGACCTCTCTGCATGCTGGACACGACTGGAAAACTTTTGGAAAAGTTGATCCGTTCCCGCCTGATTTCTGCCGTGGTAGCCGTCAGGGACCTTTGCAGTCGTCAGTACGGCTTCAGAAAGGGACGATAAAAAATCGACGATCAAAAATCAATCATTCACGTGATTACGGAAGTACAGAAAGCAGTTGAGAGAGCCGAAAGCCGCAACCATTTCTCCCGCCGAGTAGTCCTTCTTGTTACGCTTGATGTCAAGAATGCCTTCAACTCGGCGAGATGGGTCGATATATTGGATGCACTTTGTGACACCTTCCGCATTCCAACGTATCTGTTGCGGCTCATCGAGGCTTGACCACCTCCGTTCTAGGCGTCTGATATAGGACACTCGAGACGGAGCGCGGACGGTGGAAGTCACCTCTGGTGCCGCGCAGGGTGCCGGGCTCGGCCCGGATCTCTGGAATATCGCTTATGACAGCCTCCTGAGATCCGAGATGCCAGAGGAAACCGTCTTAGTTGGGTACGCCGATGACGTTGCGGCTCTCATCGCCGCACGCAACGTTGAGCTGGCCCAGCTAAAGTTGAACCAGGTCATGCGAGCGGTCAACGCCTGGATGTCCGATCACGGTCTTTCGCTTGCTCTGAACAAGGCGGAGATAGTGATTCTCACAAAGAAGAGAATTTACACGTCGTCCCGCTGCGAGTGGGAAGGGAAGTGGTCCAGTCAACGCGTGCCGCCAAGTACCTCGGAGTCATGGTGGACAACAAGTTAAGCTGGAGAAACCAGATCTTCCGTTCGGCGGACAAGGCTGCTAAGGTGGTCTCTTATCTTAGTAAGCTGATGGCCAATGTCGGGGGTCCTCGGTCTAGCAAAAGACGGTTATTGATGTCCGCAGTCCAGTCCGTGCTCCTTTATGTGGCAGAGGTGTCGGCAGACGCTCTTACCAAGGAATTTTATAGGTTGCGACTCGCCCTGCCGTCCTGGTGGTTGCCGGAGTCATCCCTGTCAAGCTCTTGGCAGGGAAGAGGAAGGCGATTTATCAGAGACAAGGCGAGATCGGCAAGGACGCAGCCAGATCCGAAGAGCGTGCCCGAACCTTCCAGCAGTGGCAACACAGCTGGGAGCACTAAACCCGTGGACGATGGACTGCGCGACTCATCGAGCAGGTTCAATAATGGCTCGAAAAGCGGCATGGCGAGGTGGACTACTACCTCACGCAGTTCCTGCCAGGTCACGGCTATTTCAAGTCGTACCTGAACCGGATGGGCAAGACCGGTTCACCGGATTGCATCTACTGCCCGGGCGTTCCCGACGACGTGGAACACACCTTCTTCCGCTGTCCGCGTTGGGAAAGGCCCCGCCTGGAGGCCACAAGAAAACTCGGGGTTTTTTCGGTGGATACGGTCTGCGAAAAGATTATGGAGGATGAGGGGAACTGGGATTGTTTGTCACAGTTCGTCCGGGGCATCCTCCTGGAAAAGAAACCCGATCTGGACCGCGAAATGGCCCAGATCCCTTGACCGAGCGGCTGGATAAGGAGCGAGCCCCACGGGCTTAAGTCAAATTTAGGCCTAGCCTGAAGTAATGTGATAAACAATCCCAGGTTAGAATCCTAAAGAGTAGAGGAGGCTTTATTAGTGGGTAAATCCGTTTTTAGGGGAGTCACACACTATAGGCTGGCCACCTGCGTGCGTAATTGCATTTTTCCTGCCTCTCTCTAAAAAAATCCCTATTCAGAATCTACCAGTCGCTCTCGCCGTTTTTCTATCTTCGTAAACTCAACCGAAACTCAATAATAAATTATTTTAAAATAAAACAAACATCAATTGTTCATCTCAATGTATCTTTCGCATAAATCCTGTAAAACATTGTATCCTTGTATTAATTATAAAATGGTCCTATACTCTGCGTAAAATGCATACCCTCATATTGTACAATGATATGTACGCAGAAACATGTAGGACAACTACTGTTATACATGCGATAATCAAGGGCAGGTTCAACATAATATCCAGTGTCGACTGTCTTATCAGCTTGCATCCAACTAGTCTACAAACTGTCTACATTATTATTCAACTGTAATTCTCATAATCCGAAAACCTGAAATACCAGCTACTCCCAGTAGCCTATTATTTAACATGAATTTCAAGTGTTGCCTACTTTTGTAACACTAAAAATTATTATTAATTGTTTTATTTTATTTTTTTAGAAAATACTTCAAAGTTACAAAACATCCAAACTATTAGAAATCACTCTGTCGACGATAATGAATTGTGTAAAACCATTAGTTCATTATCCGTTTAATTCAACTTAGTATATACTTAGTATATTAGTATATACTGTCTCGCTAACAATAGCGTGTAGTAGAAAGTCTTCATTACTGTTTTTATCACACATATAATATGAAATATTGTAATATAACAATTCTATACGATATCCAATTCAAAACCCTTATTAAAGACATAATTATAATAGGCCGAAGAAAATAATAATATATTTAAACTGTTTAAACTTCAATAAATCGTCAGTAATATGGCCCAAGCCTCGCTTATTAAACAGTTTGTAGAAGTTATGAATAGTTGATCAAACCTTTCCCGGGCCCGGGGAAGAACATAATAACAGTCAATTAACAATTTTCTAAAGAGAGCAAATACAAATTTTATATCGCTTTTTATTTTAAAGGGTTGAGAACTTTTACTAGATAAAGTTTATAAACGATACTTGATTTATATTTACACTTATTTTTCTTATTTTATTTGTTTCTCAAGCAGGATTTTTTTCCTTAATACTTAGTCTAGAGGGAAACGATTAATTAAAGTTAAAAATTCTGAGGTCCATTCAAAATTGTATAACTTAATGTACTTTTTTCCAATCTTTTATTTAAATAATAAAATCATTGGTAAATTTATAAGTTAAAGGCAAAGGTGCAGTATTTTATCTTACATAGTCATAATTATAGACTAAAAATACAATATCCACATCATTTTGAAATTGCAGAACAAAATTAAGGATAGAATTATTAAGAAGGCAAGCATTAAAAAAGCAAGCAGATTTTGGCACTTTCTTCTACGAATAAACCTAAAACGTAGAGCCTTATATGTTTAGCTTTCAAAAATGTAAAGGTTTGAGTAGCAATTTACATTATGTTCGTAAATGTACCACATACAAGCCCTATGCTAGTACGATGAATTAAGAATAAGTTAAGTGAATTCACATATTATTCATTTAAGAAGGTATTGCGTAATTTTGGTGTTTAATTTCTATAAATTTAAAAAAAAAATTCGAAAGGTGTGAAGATCTTTGCCATATACAAAATATATTGAGTTTCTCAAATTTGTCAGTTAACCATGCTAAATCATGTAACAGAAGGTTAAAAACATAATTTCAACTACATGTTCCTAAAATATATGTATAGTATACCTTCTCTCTATTATTTTAAAAGTGCCTACAATTGGTGGTATTTATTGAAACGAAAGTAATGTCTATATCATAAACTACAGTATATAAAAGAATGCAGTTAAATAAAAATAAGGTCCACTAAACACAAAGAGAAAAGTTAGTAAGTTAGCTATGACCTGTATGTTAATAACAATGGATAAATGTGAATCGGAACGTAATAAACTAACTTAAAGCCTCTTACAACAATCATATTATATTATTTTTCCTGTCACATACAACTCAGCTGAAGTATTTAAACTCCCGAGAAGGACATGTTTATATCACATAACTATACTGATATATCTTACTTTCAAGTATTTTTTATATCTCTCTTTCTTTGGTTTTTGTTGTTGTATAATTTTATCTGTAGGAACAATATGGAACATTAATGTTAGTACACCTTTACACGAAAGAAATAGAATAATAAGGCTTAAGAAACACACTAGCAGTTTTATGTTTTATGTTGATTTAACATTTGTAATATTATATACCATAAGGATTGATCATATCTGAAAAAAGCTGCAAGTGGGTTTTGTTTTAGAAAAAAATGCAAAGCAAATTGGGAACTAGATAATGAGCTGCAGGCCAAACTAATGAGGCAATGTTTATTAAAATCTGAATCATTATTTAGTGCAGGTGATGATGAATCTTCAGTTGAAAGCTGTACTGTATCCCAAGGCGTTGAAAGACATTCACTAGTAAGAGTGTGTATGTTAGTCAATATTTATTTAATTTTATTACAGTATCATGAAAATTATTGTTCAATCTATTAGATTAAAGTAATTCGATTTGTAAAAAATACGTACGCCTAAAGAATATAAACTTTCTCAACAAGAAGGTTCCCATTGTTTTCATTAATCACATGTTAAACGCTTGCAATTTAAAATAATGTGAAGCTTGATAAAAAAAATCTAAATGACAACAAAAACAAAAATTTCACTTGATTTAAGTTCTTCTGCTCGACTTATTGTTTTGCCGGTCTCTGAACACACGTCTACTCTGCCAAGATACAATATATAGTATATCGTCATTTAATGTACTCGTCTTTTCTATTTTCTGCAAACTGTTCATACCGGCAGTAAAGTTAAATGACAATGCAATGCAGTTACGAGTCCACCGACCTTCAGTTACTTACGGAACGTAAAACTTAGTTACATACAGTTATTTTTTATTTTACTGTAATCATTAAATATGTTTTTGTTAAAGAATTCTATTTAAATTAATTAATTCGTCATAGATAAACAATAATATTCATGATTATTCAAATACAAGATGTTAATTTTATTGAGTTTAATGCTGATATCAAATGCGATTTTAAATGTTTGCAGAGGTTTGACTTTAGAGAATATCTATGTATACTTTTTGCTTCGTATTCCTATGTTAATTAATAAATATATTTCTCAAAGTTATATATAAAACGTATATTGTATTACATCAAGTTTATAAACACGAGTTCCTAAATTATAAAACGTAGCCAGTTGCGCTAAAAAATGTAAACAATTGAAAAAATACAGATTAGTACTTAAATATTCATTATAAACATTCTTCGCAATTTAAAAAATACAATTTTGTCATTGATAGTTGATGACCAATTTTCTTCTGCCAATTTAAATATTAAATTGCTAAATAGGCAATTCGGTAAATGGTACGTGTAAATTACTTAACATAAAATATTTTATTTTTTGCAAACTCTGTTATAATGAAAGTATTTATATATTTCTTTCAGGAATAATTGATTAGCTGACAATAAAAACATGTTTATTACACCGTGGCATGAAAATTCACAGATTGTCTTCCCTTTTTTAAAAGTTTTTTTAAGGTTTTAAAATTTTTTTTATTCAATCCAACTGCTTATTAATAAATCTGAAACTGTAAACTGGTTTTTAAAACGTTTTAACTACCTTTCACAGTACAGATTCTCACATTAGCAAGTCGTCGTACGAATTAAGCGATTTTCAAGCAATGATATCTAAATTATTTCCTGTTTTAGTATTAAGCCTATAATCGGTAGAATGCGATCTGATACTTTGAGTTCTACCTCGTGTTTAATATGCTACTTTAACTAAAAAAAAAATTAAAACCTTCTATATTCAGTGACGAGGAGTCCAGTGATGGATTTTGACATAATACATGCTTTTGCTCAATGCCTTATTAAGCTTTGTAAGTCTTATATTATATTTATAACATAACTTAGTACTAGCATAACATTCAAAACAAAACCAATTTTATATTAATAAAATACTTTTGTAAAATAATTTTAAAACAGAATATTCCAAATATTAAACTTATTATGAGAAACATTTTGTGTTTCATATAATTAAATACTCTAAGGCTGTATTGAAAGGTGGTATTTTAAATCAGAATTTCTCATTAATTATTCAAAGTAATAATTAGTTAAAAAAGTACGCTGGAATCTCCGTCCAAAAAAAATTATGGAAGTAAATACTATGGCGGTAATATAATTGACTTTGTGGCATTACGTACTTACGCTTTATGTTGCTGTGATATGTAAAAAAGTGATGTTTTGTTTTGATTGGAATACACATTTATAAGGTTCTAAGTAGAGCAATGATAAAATAAAATATTGTAATTGAATCAAGTTGAAGAAAATTGTATATTAAATGCGATGCATTTAATACAAAATTAACCGATCTGTTAATAAACGTGTCATACCTACAAATCACTGTTCATATCCATACAGTAAACAACTCATATCCTTATCTTCACCAATTATCGTTTGGGCCTGTTAATTATATTAAGTAGTACTTACCAGATAGTCTATTCAATATTTTTAGAACACTGTAGAAGTTTTGATGTTTAAATATTCGAGTAACTCTTTTTTGTAAGTGAACTGTAATTGCAATAATGTTATAAAACGTAAAAAGTGTAAGAATAAGAGAATTTCATAGATTACAAAATAAGTTTGAAAAGAATAAAAATGTATATATAAATCACACACGTATTGTAACATGGTTTTCGTTATTACCGGTGAATTATTGTTGAGTTATTATTAATGAGAAACAAATATTTCGAGATTTAAAAGAGTAAAAAGATAGTTACAGAATTTAAAAGATAGAACATTTCCGACAATCATTGAAAAAGCGACTCAAACGATGCCAATAAAACTGCGAGGAGATTGCAACCCGTTTGCAGCCAAGCTATTGCCGAATGCTGTAACGTCTCCTCCTGATTCTCTCAAAATAAAGACTTCCTTATACAGATTCTTCTTCACTTAGCTCTGAAGAAACGTCAGCATCCGTCAATTCTTCATAGCTTGAACTACATATTAATTTCTTCAGACATCTGATATATAACTCGTATACGTTTTACTTTTTGTTAAAATGAATTGCAAGAAACAGTATTTGGCTGCAGAAATAATTATTTCAGATTTTTAATGTGTAATTACTTTTTAAAATATTTTGTTATTATTTTTTAATATATTATATAAACTCTTCGGAAAATTCCTAATATTATAGTGAAACTAATAAAACCACCAGGTAAAATATGGTTCAATGCGTCTAATAACAGGTTTGGTGATCTTTATATGTTTAAATTTATTCTGCCAGTACTTCATGCCCATATTAGTGTTATAAATGACTTCTTGAACTTTTCTACTAATTAAATATTTTAGTCAGAGACAATCATAGCGCCCAGAGAAAATTGTTATCAGTAGAATGGAAGAAAACACAGTATTCAAATCTAATTCAGAATAAAGAATATATTTTTAATAACGCACGTCCCAAAACCACGCTTTCCAACGACTGTTGAGATCATTATTCGAGGATATTTTGGGTATAAAAAATTAATAACTGCAGAACGAAGTAAGGATATAAGTAAGGATATATAAGTAAATTTATCATTCCTCAACAATCTTCCAAAATTTTATTTTTTACGGAAAGTTCAATGAACATTGTCAGAAAACACTGAGGCCTCGTTACGTAGAGAGCTACTGTGTATCACTAATTTAATACATAAGTTTATTTAGTAAATTAAATAACTGTAAAGGAAGGAATTAAAAGCTTACTGAATAAATTATTTAGTTAATAAAGTATTTTTTGGTGTAATGAGTCATTACACCATTTGACTTTAAATTAACTGATTAAGAAAGGGAGTTTTTGTTCTTTGTTTCGCATGGAATGCATTTTAATTGTGATAAACTAAATAATGTTTTGGTTTCACTGATTGAATTTCTGTTTCGTAACGTATAGTTGATTGAGCAAAATCACAAATAAACGTATTTTTAACTTCTTTTGTTGATTTACAAACATAACTATATATATATATATATATATATATATATATATATATATATATATATATATATATACATATATACATTTTGTTAACTAACATATATATGATATATATAAATGTTTTGATATTTTACTATATATCATTTCTTTATAAATAAGCAATGCAACATAAATATCATTGTTTTAATTTAAGATACTCAATTTTGAAAGAAAATAACTTAGTACACCAGGTGATCGTGTGGCTGTTTGGTGGAACAGTATTACAGTTTAATAAATGAAATGTTAACAATAAAATAAACTACAATGTATTAAAAAATTAAAGCAAATCAAATTCAAATTTTAAACTACTTTGAAGAAAGTCGTAATTAATATAAACAGTCTACCCTAAGAAAGTAAGGGATGGGACTACTTATACTTCTTTTAGCCTCACTACGTTTTAATTATAGATAAATATTAAGCATGGCTTTGAAAACTTTATTAAAGCCAAATATGGTAAATAGATAAACTCAGAATTTGGTTTAAGAGGCTTAACTTAATATAATGCAAGGCGACCAATATTTACCTACTATGGTTTATTTGGTTGTTGTAGTCACCCTCTGTGGTTTCTCATCTCCGCATTACACTCACTTGTAATAGACAGACTAATTATCCAATTACGTTTTTTTAAATTTATAATTGCGTGCTGACTTTTGCGATGTTACTCCTAAAATACTCTAATCTGTTATTAGACTGGCATATCCATATTTACCATATTACCATATTTACGGGGTTTACCCGTCATGCTTTACGATATATATGCTGCGAGTGACGTGAGTTAATTTGTATACAATACACCTTGGCGAGGCAGCTTGGAGTCCAGCAGCCTGTCACCGCCCGTGGGATCACCCTGAGGAAGTGGCAGTTGAAGAAAGAAGCACACCTAGCCTGGACCCGTCTGAAGTCGCAGGGCGTTCAAGGACGACACTTTTGGGAACCACTGGCTTCTCAACCAATCTGCCCTGCGACCTAGCCAGTTTATAGAAGCGCAGAAGCTGCGCACTAACACCTATGGGACCAGGGTAGCGATTCGACGTGCAGCTAGGGACACCGTCGCTGAGTGCCTACGCTGTATGACCTGCCCGTAGACCCTGCGATACGTCCTGGGACTCTGCATCTCTGGGAGACGACTTCGTGTGGAGCGCCACAACTTCGTCGTGAAGACCATAGCGGCACACTGTGAGGAAAGAGGGCTAACCGTCGCGAGGGAGCAGGAGCTCTGTACCAGCGAGGGGGAATGATTGAGGCCGGACCTGATCATAAAACACCAGGACTCCACCCTCATCGTTGACGTCACTTGCCCCTATGAGAACCGGAACTCCCTCAGTGGCAGCCCTCACTAAGATCAATAAGTACTCACCTGTGGTTGACGCGGCGAAAACTCTGCTCCGGACGACGAAGAGAGAAGTTATCCTCGTCGTCCTGGGGGCTCGTGGCGCCCTGCCGAAGTCGACGATTACCAACCTCAGGAAGCTCGGCATCAGCGACCGGAAGACCCTCCTGGATTTGACGCTGGCAGTGCTGCGTATGTCACTGGACGTAGCACGTGCCCATCTGGACTACGGGTGATCGGCGTGGTCCTCCTCAACATTGGCCTGAACCTGTAACTTAGAGACAGAAATTAAAACACAAAGGGAACACATAAAAACATAAAACCTTAGAACATAAAAAGTATAAAAACATAAAAATCACCAAGTTTTGAAGCAGCCTATGGTTCTGTCCTGGAACAGAAGAAATTAATTAGAAAAGAACAAGACAGAAAGTTAGAAAAGATAGAAAAGCAAGTATAAAATTAACCAATCTCTTGGGAAGAGTCAAAACTTGGCGAAAAAAAAAAAAAAAACTTAGCCAAATCGTTGTCGAAGGGTAGTTTGGCTGCAAATTCACCCGGCGCGTCAAGAGATTCAAGGCCGGGGGTGCTCCCGGTCTAGATGGAGTAACGAAGAGGGCCATTACCGGTTATGCTGGCGCGGCAAGAACCCTCTCCGTTCTCTTTAACATCTGCCTCTTCCGGGGCACCTTCCTCTCGTCATGGCTTAAGAATCGGACCACCTTGATTCCGAAACCCGGGAAGGACCTCGCTCGTCCTGAGAACTGGAGGCCAATTACGATTGCTCCTTTACTTGCGAGGGTATACAGCGACGGCATTAAGGCCGGGCTGGCGGCCCTGGTAAATCTCTCGGACCACCAGCGGGGCTTCAGACCAGGCAACGGGTGCCTCGTTAATTGCACCATTCTTGACGAGGTCATCCGCCTGAAGTAAAGGTCGGTGCTAGTCGGAGTACAGCTGTAAGTCTCTAAGGCCTTTGACACCGTGTCGCATCAGGCCATTTTCACGGTGTTGGAGGCTCAGGGCGTCCCGGCATGTATCCAGCAGTCCATCCGCTGGATGTACTCCGGCTGCTCCACAGAGTTTAGTCAATTAGAGAGGGTTGTCAGCATCAGGAGCGGCGTTAAGCAGGGGGACCCTTTGTCTCCCCTGCTCTTCAACCTGGTGCTGGACCCCCTCCGTTACAAATTGCAAAACGGCGGGCGAGGCTTCGCGGTGGGCGATCAACAGCTCGCTGCGATGGCCTACGCCGATGATGTGACCCTGTTCGCCGGGTTTACGGCCGAGATGGGGGACCTCCTGATGGAAACGTCGGAGTACCTCAGCTCGGTAGGCATGGGGCTGTCGGCGGGGAAGTGCTGCGGGTTCCACCTGAGGCGGTCGGGCAGATCGGCGTGGGTGGCCCTGGACACCATTTAAACAGTCCAGGGCGCGCCGATTAAGAACATTACGCTGTCCGACCACATTACCTACCTCGGGTTGGACTTCTCGCTAAAGCACGGATTCTCCAACCGGCAGCACCTGGATTTCCTCGTTGACTCGGCGAGCAGAGTACGACGACTGGCCTTGAAACCCCACCAGAAGGTTAAACTTCTGATGGCGTATGTAGTGCCGGCGTTCACCCATCGCCTCACCATTGACCCGCCATCAACAAATGACCTTCTGCACGTGGACACTCGTATGCGCGCATAGGTCAAAAAGATCCTGCACCGCCACCCCACCACTACTGATGGCGTCCTCTACACGAGGAAGAGGGACGAGGGTCTCTGTGTCCCTCACCTCGTGCAGCAGGTTAAAATCTGTGCCCTCAGGGCCGGCCTGCATCTGGTGGAGTAGGAGGACTCCCTGCTACGTGAACTGAGCAGGGAGGCAGGATGGGCGGGTCGCTTAGAGGCGCTGGTGGCGCAATTGGGCCTACATTTGCCTGTGACAGCCAGGGATATTGACAGCCGTAAGAGGCGGTTGAAGGAATAAGTGAGGCTGGCGTGGCAGGCCCAGGTCTCACAGGGCGTCGGTGTCTTGGATTTCAAAGAAAACCCAGTAGTCAACTTTTGGCTACTGAACCAGGCTGCTCTTAAGCCTGGCCAATTCATCGACGCCCTGAAGTTCCGCACGAAGACCTACGGAACGAGGATGGGCATCCACAGAGGGACTCGGACTGGCGTGACTGATTGCCGGAGGTGCCACTCCAAACCCGAGACGTTAGGACACGTCATCGGGGAGTGCATCGCCGGAAAGAGGGCCCGCATAGAGCGCCACAACTGGGTGGTTGCCCCCGGCGAAAACCGCCTTAGGGAGCGGAGAGCCATTGTCGGTCGAGAGCAATCGTCTACACAACATCCGAGGACCTGCGACATCAATCTCACGATACCACCATCTCCCTATAAGAGAACTGGAATTTACATGAGACGTAAATTGAGGAACGTCTCGCAAAAACCCGAGGTGCATATTGGTTAAAAATTCTTTTTAAATTTTTTATAAAATAACCTCGGATTATTATCTATTACAACGCTTAAAGAATAAAAAGCTCTTGGCGATTTTCCGAAAAAAAAAAATATTTACCGAGATACGGGCGTTCAAAGCGAAATCGGGACTTCATTTCCGGAGAAAATTTCCGGGGGTTCATATCGGTTTGCTTCCGAGGTGAAAAACTGGTATAAATAACGGTTTTAAAAACAAAGTTGACGGATGATAAAATGAAATAGATCGCGTTACCTACACCTGACAGTCGGAGTTTGATTTGTAATATTTCTTTCAAAATAGTTACGGGACTTTGAAAATTTTCGATTTTGACACCTAAGGGGGGACCCTTCTCGGAAGTGCATATCGGTTTGGTAAAAAGTGTTTTTTCTCGAAACGTCTCGATAAAAGTTTATAAATTTTTCAGTCGACTAGAATGGAATCTCGCGCGTGTTTTAAAAGTGTTTGGAAAAAAATCTATCGATGGGTTTTTTTTGACAGGCGTCGGAACGCAACTCGACACGGTCAAATTCCGGCCGGCCGAGGTTCATATCGGTTTGCAAAAGTGCGGAAAACTGGGGTTTGGCCCACGTCTCGGGCAAGAGGACTTAGCATGGCCAGGCTCAAGTCTAGGAGGGTTTTTCTGTCGGCCATCCCCAGACTCTTCAGGGCAGTGACTGTCGCCCTTGGGAGGGGACCGCGCGCCCCCAGGACTACCGGGATAACTTCTCCTCGGGTAGCCTGGAGCTATTGTTGAACAACCGGGAGGATGCACGCGTACTTGACCGTCTACGCCATTTCGGCCTCAGCGAGAGAGCAACCGTTCTCAAAGGGGACGGTCACATCCACGACAAGCGCAACATCGCCGATTTTGGTGACGATGTCGCGGCGCAAACTCCTGGGCGGCTCAAGTAGCTCGACTGCGGTGGCCTTACGGTCCCGCCAGCGACTTTCTTGGGCCGTGTCGACTCCCTTATGGTAAACACTTCGCCTCACCGGGCGTAAGCAAAATGAACAGCGTGTTCTAGCCAAGAAATAGGGCTACCGGTCGTAGACCGGAGCCTCTGAAGTGAGTTTAAATGAAGCTCGATAAAATGAATTTCGGACCGGTGTTCGCACCGAGTACCGACATCATCATCCCGAGTCGCCCGGGTAGTGGCGCGCGCGTCGTGGCGCGTAGGTCCGTGACGGGGCCACGTTTCGGCTTGGTTGAAAACTTGGATTAAGCCATGCAAGTCTCAGTTAAGGCGAAACCGCAAAAGGCTCATTAAATCAGTTATGGTTTCTTGGATCGTACAATACATTACTTGGATAACTGTGGTAATTCTAGAGCTAATACATGCAAACAGAATCCCGACCAGAGTTGGAAGGGACGCTTTTTTTAGATCAAAACCAATCGGGGCACCAGCCCCGCACTTCTTGGTGACTCTGAATAACTTTCAGCTGATCGCACGGTCCTCGTACCGGCTATGCATCTTTCAAATGTCTGACTTATCAACTGTCGATGGTAGATTCTGCGCCTACCATGGTTGTAACGGGTAACGGGGAATCAGGTTTCGATTCCGGAGAGGGAGCCTGAGAAACGGCTACCACATCCAAGGAAGTCAGCAGGCGCGCAAATTACCCACTCCCGGCACGGGGAGGTAGTGACGAAAAAATTACGATACGGGACTCATCGGAGGCCCCGTAGTCGGAATGAGTACACTTTAAATCCTTTAACGAGTACCAATTGGAGGGCAAGTCTGGTGCCAGCAGCCGCGGTAATTCCAGCTCCAATAGCGTATATTAAAGTTATTGCGGTTAACAAGCTCGTAGTTGGATCTGTGTCTTACGATGTCGGTTCATCGCTCACGGTCTTAACTGACATGTCCTGCCGGTGGCGGTCCGGGCTCCCGGCGGTGTGTAGGGTCCGCCTGAAGCATCCCGAGGGTTCCGGCTGCCGATTCAATCCCGCCAATGCTGACAACACAAAAATAGCAGCCATTAAAGTGGTTTTTGAGGTTCTCTTAAAAACCATTGGAACACTAAATTTCAATCCTTCTTTTTGCGAACAAAATGCGGAGCCCATGATTAGTCTTATCCCCAATGAATAATACCAAACTACTCATTGTACGCAATGTTCGAAAATTCAGTTATATTTTTCAATTATCCGGTTATTTGTACTCACGCCATATGTTGCATATTAGATCAGGTTGATTAATACACCTTTTAGGGCTTTAACTTATTTTTTAGCACAAAACTTTTAGAACACTGATTTCAGGTTAGGAAAAAGTAAAGGTAGAAATCAAATTATTTGTGTCCTTTATAGTAAGGTGTGAGCTAGACATTTTACAGAGAAAAATATAAAAATAAAGAATGAACTATTTAAATTATATATTTAATATTACAGACCATTAAGTTATCGGTCTATTAAACTAAAGAGATCTAAACATTTAGAGCTTATGTAGAAAAACGGCTTTCAGATTTTGGAACCACCTCTATAGTTAATACTTAACTCACAAAATATAGTTAAAATTAGCTTTAAAATCTTAGGCACCAAAAAATGTTTTTTTATAACCCAGTGTAATGTAAAATGGTATATTTAACTGCTTCAATACTTTTCAAAAAAAATCTAACTTACTAACAACAACCAACTCATAACCATAATCTAACTCATAAACAATTATTTTGGAACGTTTATTGAAGCTAATGAGAATTTCCTCTTTATACCGAAAGCAGGTAGGATTTCCATCTAAATCGTATTAGCCCTCTCAGTTCTACGTACTTGTGTATATTTTCTTCATCGAGACAACGACACTAACTCAGCTGTGGCACTGGAAATATTTTAGACCGAAAGTAGATTATATGAGCCGAAAGTATACGTTTTTTTATTTATGTAGATGTTTCAGACCTACATACGCGGATAGTTATTAGATCGGGGCAATAAGACCAATAAACCGTGGCACTGTGGGTTATTTTAAACGCCGGAAGTAGGTACGTTTTAACCGAAGTAGGCGTCTGAGTCCTACGTATTTATATGTTATTTCTTCGTTGGAAGAACGAGGTAACGAGGCAAACTCTACTAAGGTACTGGAAATATCTTACACAGGAAGTATATGAAAAGTGAATTTTAAGTCCTTTTCCTATGTATAATAAAACTGTATAATAAAAAGCACGTAATAGGTAATCATTTTGACTACCAACTATGATACTTGAATAAACGTTATTAATCAAATATTATTATTGTATGGCTGCTTTGAATAATAATAAATATTTTTAATAATAATATCGACGTGTTTTCCGGGTGAACCTCTACAAACTTCCAATATTCTTACTTCACTTACTACTTACGTCGTGAAGAGGAAAACAGCTCGATGGAATATTGAATTTTTGTGTTACACTAGTTTACATATCTTGTTACAAATTAAATCTTACACAGCCAAATAATAATGTAAACGCTAACACGGTCAGTGGATACCAAGAACTAAAGCTATGAACATTGAATGTAATATAAACAAATATAAAAATAACTGACATCAAATGATTCAATAAACATAAATTTATTCATCACTCTACCAATGACATCAATAAATATTGTTATTACTCAATAATTTCACTGTGATGTATTCGGAAACTCTTTTATAATATTGTGGTTGAATTATATGCTGTCAGTCCCACCGACGCAAACTCTAGCGATAGTACATTTTAACGCAATTCCACCAACTATATATATATATATATTTGTATTTGAGTATACGTTAACACAGCTTAATTTAATGATGATAATTTTTTTGTGTACAATAATGTCATTGGTATGAGTATGCACTAGCTATCTCACATTCTATGGTTCTAGAAAGTTTATCACAGACATCAGGTTTTATTTATAAATCCTAGTATTGACGGCTTTTACAAAACTACCAAAAGGCTGTTATCGAGGTTATTATTACTATAATGATTATCTCTATGCAAGTTAGAGATCTAAAACTTCATCATTGCCTCTACTAAGATTAATAGTATTTTTTAAAGATGAGATAGTGTTCGCTGAAATTGAACTGTCTATCGGTATGAGTTGATGCAAACATTTCAATGTCAACTGTGTTGACTGGACAGCACAGGCTTTTCTGGGGTACTTGTTAGAGTGTTAGGTTGCTATAAGGGTTTAACAAAATTGCATTGTTATAGGTTTTTGGAATATATTCCACAATTTTTTCTCTACCTACGCTGGGTGCCATACATCTGTCGATTTCCTTACAGTTATCTACACAGATGACATGCCCTAATAATCTATCCTCAAAGCTGCTGTAATTATATTTTACCTAGTGTTTCCAAAAATCTTATTTTGATCATTTATTACTGTTTATGCTTTAATGATCAACGTAACATTGAAATTATAATTGAACTAAATATAAAACACTGGGAGTATTGTTAATATATTTAGTTATCCTGAGTGGGTCTCAATGTTGTTTGAAACTTGGCAGCGCAAACAAAATGTCAACACCACCATTGATATCTAGATAGAAACCGACTCTCATGTTTGTTCGCTGCGCATTAAAATAAAAAAGATTGGGTTCGTGAAGCTTTGAAGATGATCTTAATTCATTAATTCTGATGGTTAAGGCTTTATTTAGATTTAGATTTACTGAAATATCAATTTATTTAACGTTATGTAATGTTACCTTACAAAGTATGTATCTTACATTATCTATTTTGCACATACATACTTATTTTGTTAATGTTCAATCGGTTTCCAAAACTATTTCGAGATACTTCCATATATCAAACTGAAGGTATATCAGGAATGAATACATAAATATTGATTGCGGCTGTCACGGATATATGATGCAGTTATTTAATGCAATACGTCCATTACTGTACTTATTTTTATCGGATATGGTCAAATTTCCGAATGAACACGAAATAATCTTTCTTTATAATTACAGGTTTCTTAAAATTATGATTTTGTAATAAGTTGTAATAAGCAGTTATTTTTTATTGAAGTTTGATATTGACGATGAAATTATTGTAAAGAAAAGAGGATTTTCCTGAACAATTATCATTATTCACTGAGAAATAATAATAAATAACATTACGTTTCGAGATTTCTAATCTAATCTCTTTATCAAGTCAAGTGGATATTACACATGTCCTAAAAAGTCGTCTTTCCTTATAAAAAAGTCACTGTTCAGTAAGCTATTTCTAAAATATATAACTATTATATATGTACTATACAAAAGAATATATGCTCTGTGCTTGGACGTTTAATATAATATAGATTGTTAACTATAAATTTACAGTATATAGTGAGTGTTTCATGCTACTGAAAATAGCCTCAATCAAAACGTTGTAAGATAATGAATAAAGATTAATAAGGGATTAATTTGTTTGTTAACCGAAATCAAATAAAAAACCAACACATTAAAGGACCTCAACTCATATAGCAAATGCAGCTGTGCATTTGTGTCCTGGCATTGATTCCTAAAGTAAGAATGTAATAGTAGTTGTGGTTGGTAACTTATAGTAAGAAATAGTAAATTCTTATTTAGCTGTGTTATAGATAGTAAACTAATAATTATCTAACCATACATCATCCTGTAATTTATTGTAGTCAATAAAGTGTGCAAATAAAAGAAACATATATTAAATAATTAATTGACCTATACTAATAAATATGTATTTTGTACCAATGTAAAATGGGGCCTAAGCTAATAAGTAAATCTTGGCCTTTCAGATCTTGTAGTAATAGTTTATTATATAATCTGATACTGACTAACTCTGATATCTGATACTGACACTGCCATGAATGTAGCTGACTGACTCACCTATTATTATACAAACTGTTATAGTCCGAATCCTGAACACTTCCTTTGTAACATCGCAAAACGACCACTTTTTAATTTGGTTCTAAGAATTATGACTTTTTTTATTATACTATCAAATGTTATATTTTGAATTATTTAATTACAAATAAGTGATATGAGTTACAGTCCGGTCAGTTTAGCCAAAAAATAGGGGTAACTTTGCATTAATTCCCAGAAAGCTGAAAATTTGCATAAATGTTAGGGACACCATTTTTATGAAATTGTGAAAAGTCCCCATCGATCCCATGTCTGCAAAATGTTTTATTCAAGGTCAAATTTCACAAAAATAGGTTTTTTTTTTGAACTTCTCAGCGAAACGGTTAGTTTTATGAAAAAATATGTCACACAAAAATTGTAGATCATGTAATTATCTACAAAAAAGCTTTTTTATGCTTTTTTCATAACACTAACCATTTTTGAGAAAACAAACAATTACAAACTTTCTTACGCTGTATTGTCCCATAATAAGCACGACTAAGCTGCCTATGATACCATTGGGCGTAAAATATAAGTAAAAGTATAAGACTGCGTGACTAATACATTCATATTGACCGATAATTCTGAGAACATAAAATTAAAAAAAATGAGTACCTAATTTTAAGGGACCATGTGCCCTATGAACATCTGCCTGTCATTCCATTGTTCGACTGGACGTTCCGTCTACGTGCTTTTCTGAGGTCGCACCTAAATCACCGTTAGTCTTTAAAATTCCTTCGTGGTGAAAACACGTAGTTATTTCAAATATGCTCTGCTAAAGTTTGTGCTGTATTCACTTTTTGTTGAAAAATATGTCGCAATAGTGTTTTATATTTGCACTTAACTTTTATCTTCGAGTGAATGTGTTATCGTTGATCGCGGCATGAAGACGTTAATTAACGCGAGTATTCAAGGGGGAAATCAATTTACTGATTACTTGAAGAATGTAAAAATTCAGCGACAAATCATGTGCAGTGTCCCAAACAATACAATAGAAAGAGTACAATTGCAGCAGCAAAACGGCAACATGAAGAGGAATAAGCTAGTACCTCTCAAAAAGACCTCCTCGTACTAGAGCACATGTAAAGTGAGTCATATTTGTCTTTTAAAAATTGTTGTTTATTTTGCGGCGACAAGATGAGTGAGGAATACAAAAACAAACAAGCTCAGAAATCTCGTCTTAAAATTTGTAGTGTTATAACTCATTCATTTAAAGACTCATTTATCAAAGCAGCTCAGTCTCGTTCTGATGACACCCGCAAAAACTATTGTTCCTCGCATCGGGTTTGTACATGATTTAGTTGCTGCTGAAGCTAAGTACAATAATGAATTGCTTTGTATCATTTTTTAAAGCCGACCACTGGAAGCTAAGTCGGCCGTCCTCAAGATCAAGCATTGTATCTCACCATGGGGGAAATATTTCCATACATTGAAAGTAGTGATTACTGCCAGTTTAAGTTAGAAGAATTAGAAAATGTATGTAAAAACTTAAGTGCTGATAACAGAAAAATTAAATTACGATTGAAGTTAAATTATAGTAATAGAGTCATTATTACTCCGAAAATTAGGACAATTAACATTGTAATGATTTCTATATTGTATGATTGTATGAAGGGTTAAAACAAAAATTTTTTAATTGTTTGAAAAAGAAAACTTTATTACTTGTGCACACGCTTTCAAAGATATCAACTCTTCAACCAGAGACTCGCTTTCTTCTGTCTGTATATGGAGCTCCAAAATTTACTTCCATAAGACAAATTACGTTATTATCTTTTGCAAAACAAACTCGTAATAAAAAACGTGTGCAATTAGCCAGCCTTCCTCTAACCACGGCTTCCGCTAACCACAGTTTTTATCGTGTATATACTAGGTTCAGTGTGTGTGGCTTGGTAATCACTTAGACCCAGAACAATAGGGTTGGAAGCATATCCCACACGCTTCTTCCACCTGAACCAGAAAACCTCCTTAATTCAGTTTTTTGGAACTGCAAAAAAAGGTGTAACTTAAGATGCGTCGCAAAAAAGTAGGCTTATTGTGTTCACTGGCGTGCACCACTTGCCAAGGCCAATTCGTGTTCAAATTTTGAATCTCCAACAGAAGAAGGTTTTTACATGAACGACGAAACAACTGATGTATCGCTGTTAGTACAATTTACGTCTATTCAAGAAGATGAGGAAAAAGAAGAAAATAGAGAGAGAGAAAAAGATGGAGAGGAATAATAGCAAATAACTAATGACGATGATAATGAATAACATATGTTTACAATCAAATATAACGGGACTTATCACTCGAGCTGTACCTGATCGACAACGATCACTCTGACAAGAGTGTACCGACTGAAAAGAAGAAGAATAACCAAACATTCATTAAATTTTACTGGAATAGACTGTGGAATAGGCCTACCAGGGAAACCACATTAAAAAAATCGTGCTAAGTACACTACCTCATGGGTGGCGTGGAAATGTGTTCATATTATAGACAATACAGCGTAAGAAAATTTTGTAATTGACTTATCTCAAAAATGGTTAGTGTTATGAAAAAAACATAAGAAGCTTTTTTGTAGATAATTGCATGATCTACAAGTTTTGTTTGACATAATTTTTCATAAAACTAACCGTTTCGCTGAAAAGTTCAAAAAACCTATTTTTGTGAAATTTTACCTTGAATAAAACATTTTGCAGACATGGGATCGATGGGGACTTTTCACAATTTCATAACAATGGTGTCCCTAACATCTATGCAAATTTTCAGCTTTCTGGGAATTTTTGCAAGGGTCAATGTCTAAATTGACTGGACTATTAAGCTTGCCTTAGTGGAGAGTGTAGCTATGTTACAAAGTAGATACACATTTTTAAATGGTCCTGGAATTAACAGTTACTTATATTATGAAAGCAGCAAATTCTCAGGACGTTCATGCAAGTCTTCAAACTCATGATTATTATAAAACAGGAATCAACTACATTTTATTGATTTATAGAGTCATAAACCAACAGGGAATTCAAAAGGGAAAGAAACTCAGTTAAGTTAGCAACAAAAAAAAACCATTGTGCCTACATTAAATAGAGAACAAGAAGTATATTTTTCTATTTCTAATATGTACCTATATAATTTGTGTTTGTATAATTTGTACCTAAAATTTGAAAAAAGGGTACAGTTTAAAGGTAGAGAATATGCACAATCAAAAATTATTTAATAAATAATTAAATTTACACAGTAGAAAATATTGAAGGACAAAAATTAACTAAAGTAATAAAATATAGAGGGCGTGCACTCATCATATAGCAGAGAGAAAAAAATTCTTGAAATACCATCAACTCTGCTCTTGTTCACTTTTTATAAACTATGCCACTACTGATACATACATAGGTACATTTTTTCCTAAGGCAATCTTGGTACTACCAATAGCAGTGCATAACTGGGCTACCAACGTCGCCGCTCTTGTTGTCCCGCTACTAACCTTCGTCCCGCGTGATCTTGCCGCTGCACACTCCGCTACGCTGGATTTTTCGAGGCGCCTTCATTAATCTGATACCAGATCGGTACATCTCTGTCCTGCAGTCGTCTCTACTGAACTATCAGGCGTCTGAATTTACGAGCTTAGACTTTTTTATTAGCTTCAGTAGAATCTTAGTATTATAAGCTTAATTATAAAGTAGGGTAACTCTCAGTGTTATTGTTGTTCGTTGTTTTGATCTATTTGTCTTAATTATTTATTTATTTTAACTGTGGCTCATATTTGTTGTATTTGTTAAGTTTTAAACTAATTACTGTTATTATTTGGTTATTTATTTTATTTGTTGACGGTTTTAATATTAATATTATTATTAATTATTTATTACTTATGTAAGTTTTTATTATATTGTCACAAAAATGCCTCCTATCACTAGGTCAAGCGAATTGCTGAATGTTGTTGATGGCTTGTTTTATATTGAGCAAGACGTTATCGATATAGCATCCCAGTTCTACAACGAACTTAATTCTTGCTCAGCCACATTTGGAGAGGATGCTATTACAAAACTTATTCCTCACATTAGCCTAATTATTTTAAGTAAGCTAACCGACCTTTCCGAGGCGAATAGTGAGCTTAGTAAAGAATTAGGTATTTTGAAGGAAAATCTATCTCCAGCTGAGCGTAGGTGTTCAAACCTCGACAAAAGTTACAGGGACATATCGGTGGAATGCTGTGAACTAGAGGCCCAATATGAAGACGACATAGGTAGGCTTAGCACTCAGTTGGCGAGTTGCAGGGAAGGCAGTTCACGAGTGTCACCTACTCATGGCGTGAACGAGGACTCTGAAGGCTTCTCCTTGAATGCAGAGAAAAGATAGCTGTATTAACTGCAGAGCGTCAGCAATTGTTAACAAGTGTCGAGGTGCTGGAGGCTGACGTAAAATATCTACGAGCGGAGCTGAGGCGGGCTGAGACCCTGGCGAGACGGAGGCGTGCCTCCGTGGACGACACTTTACTGTTCAGTTGGATATGGCCGACACAACCCCATCACCAGAGCAGCAAACCCCGACCTGCCAGCAACCTGCAGCGTGAAGCTACGAGACGACCATGTCCCAGCTGTCAGCTCTCCAGCGCCTAAGCCTCGTTCTTTCTCCCCTGACCCTCAGGACAGCAGTGGAAGCAGTGACTTCAACCGTGTACTGTTGATAGGTGACTCGCACATATAGGAGATACGCAAGTAAGGAATGTGTCTTTCGGGGAGCCCATCTTGAATGCTGCTTCAGCTTATGCAGTCGATGGTCTTTTCTGTCATTTACTACTGCTATCCTGCTTACGGTAACAGGATCTCGCGGAGTGACGTCGATCGCATTCAGAGACTTCAAAACTCTCCTATTCGTTTCATTTTCAATTTGAGAGGATTTGATCACGTATCCCCCTTTCGGGATGCTGCTAAGTTGCTGCCAATGGAATCCGTCTGCAGGATGCTGACGTGCTACATGGTCCACAAAATCCTATCACAGAAGGAACCACGGTACCTGAGTGAGCGGTTGTTGTTCCGGGAGGAGGTGTCGCAACGTAGCACCCACCATGGCTATCTGCTAAACTTTCGTAGAGTCAGATATGAAGTCGGAAGAAGGAGTGTCTCATACTTCGGCCCTAAGTTCACTCAGGTGCAGTGTATCAAAGAGAGCAACGTGCAAATCAGGATTGGTAACGAAAACTTGAAAGGGTAAGTGACACTGTAAAGACGCTTGGCGTTGTGCTGGACAGTGGGCTGGGTTTTTCTGACCCTAAGTCGATTGTTTCTCAGAGGGCACTGGGGAGACTGCGAGGTATGTATACGCTGAGATCTATCCTTCCAGAGTCCGTTAAGCTGCGTCTTGTCCTGTCTGTCGTGTTGCCAATTTTTTATTACTGGTTTCCTGCATACGGTAATAGCATCTCAAAGGAAGACGCAGAACGAATTCAAAGAATGCGAAACATTGCAATTCGATTTGTATACGGGCTTTGTCGAAGAGATCACGTGTCACCCTTTCGATATGCTGCATGACTCATGCCCATGGATGCCGTGTGTAGGATGCAGACTTGCTGCCTTATAAACAATGTACTGTTCCAGCGGGAGCCACGGTACCTGGCAGAAAGGCTGTGCAGTCGTGCCGAGATCGTTTGCCGCAACACTCGGCAGAGTGACCAACTTCAATTTAACAAAGTGAGGTCGGAGATTGGTCGAAGGGGGTTTTCCCATTTTGGTCCAAAGTTGTACAACGGTCTCCCTTGTGACCTTAAAGTGAGTAAAGGTCGCCATTTTAAACTTCTGCTAAAGAAGCACCTATTTTCACTGGAGTGAACGTTTTATACTTTTAACTTTGTACTTTTAACTGTTTTAAATAAGTTTAGTGTCTAAAATATATTGTATTATGTTGACGTGAATTATTATGAAAAACAGATGTATCTGATAATCGCTTGAAATAAAAGGCATGTTTATTTATTTTATTTTTATTTATTATTTAAATTGTACAACGACCTCCCCCGTAGCCTAAAAGAATGCATTTGTTCCTCATTTAAAAGGAAACTTAAAGACTTTTTGATTGTTGACAATTAACTTTGTTAAGCTATTAGTATGTACGAATAACAAACTTTACAGTTTTACCACTGCATTATTTTAAATTAGCCACTAGATTTTATTGTACCTGTTTAAATTAAGTTTAGTTTAGTTTTTGTTATCTAGTTTTTAAGTCATTCAATAAGAAACTGTACTGAGAAACGCTAAATAAATGCTTTTTTATTTATTTATTTGTTTATACCAATTTAAAATAAACTGAACAGGCAGACTTGGTCTCAACATTTGGACTGAATTTCAATTATAGACAGCAATATTTTGCCTAATTCATTGCTCACGTTATTTGCATTGTTTTCAAATTTACAATAAAAGCGACAGAATATTTAATCTATATAATCAAACAAATATGCACGGAACAAGCAAAAATAAGTCCTTTTACTAGATGGTTTTCTCCTAGTAGCAAATAATTTTAATTTCTTTAAAGATTTAACATCGTTTATCCGTGTCAGCTGCTACAGACGTTTTGATTTTAACAGGGACTTTGGTTATATAGAAAACATGAAAATGTTTTACACCTATCAGTTTTGAGATGTTCTTTCTAAAATAAGTGAAAAAGCTAGTAGTTCAATTGAACCCTTTCTTTGAGGATAAAGCTTAAAGGTCAATATCATCTTAAACATTGGGGGGAGGGGTTGGAAATGTTAGATTCCCTTACAGAATTTAGGAGATCTATGTTAAGGATATAGGAGTAATATATTTAACGAATCTTATGATGTACTCATTCAATTTTAGAAAGTTACCTGAACAAAGTAGTAGATAGTCAAAAAGAAATTAATGAGATTATAAAGGCTCATTAAGTAAAAACCAACTGGAAATGTAGGCATAAATAGCAATCTAAAAGACGAGAACATGTTGAGAAAATATGTAGCTAGGGTTTGATTAATATTAGTGACACCGAAATACCAAACAAGAATGTAAAAAACGTACATAAATATTAAAAAAAATGTAAAATAATTCATTATTTTATTTAATTTTAACTTTTAAACATAATACAAAAACTGAATTATAGTGAACATAAAAGATTAATTTTCTTGACCAGAATATACCTTATCTAACGAACAAACTTTTCATAAAAATGTGTGTTTCTTCCCTATAAATAAATGATAATCAGACAAGATAATTTAGTACATCACATTTATAGGATATGACATTTAGTTCCATTTGAACCGTATGAACTATTTTAAAAATCTAGGTATATGCCATTCTTTTCTGTTTATACTAAGCAATGCTTCATTAAGTGTTCTATCATTACTATTAGGGACTAGCATCAAACGAATAAAACCAAGAAATAATATATAATAGTCTTAATTTTCAAAGTTAATATAGAGTTGTTGTATCCAGTAGAAGCTATATATATGTCCACAGCAGTTACGTGATCAGACAGTGTCATTCATGACGTCTCAACCTTCACCAAATTTTAAGTATATGAATTCCCCAGGAGAGATAAGTTATGGTTAGTTTATACCTACCAATAGAACCTAGACTAATTATAGCAAAAATTGTTTAGGAGCAGCACACCCTATAAGGATACAGGGAAGTCGATATGGCAATTTTATTGCAGAGGCTGACTGTTGGAGTGTTTGTGGCTTTCTTATTGTACAAGTTTCCACAACTAAACATGATGGAGCCTAATTATTATAACGAGTGCTCTCACACATTCTTCAAATAAGGTTTGTTGTTGGATTTATCAAAGTAGCCATAAAATATTATTACTAAAATAATGAATAATTTGATAATGCTAAACAGCCTGAACGTAATAAACAACTCATGTTGCAACACAAGCGTTAGCTATTTATCAGCAATGACATTTTACCTTTAGCTCCCAGAAACTATACAGTTCTTCTTTCAACAGACGGACGTATAAATACGGTTTCAAGAAGGTTTTGTAGAGCCCTTCATAACAATGATGAATTAAGAAACCAATAAAATCTCTTCAAATAGGTGGCCAATTGTTTAATTTGATAATATTATGATATAACTTAATTTGCTAGCTCCAAATACTCTGCTTTAAAAAACCCTCTAAAAATCCAAATTGATACAACTTAACTCACCTACACAACATATGCTTTTCAATTTGAAGACAAGTGCATATCTTTATATATAAGAATTCAGTATTGTTAAGTTTGTATTAAAATATTGTAAGATTTTTTTACCGATTTCACTACTTTTTGTTGCATAATATTTGTATCATATTGTTTATAAATATTTAAACCGTGTGGTATTCTCTATTCCAGGTAAGATTTTGTATGGACACAGGACGTTAGGAGCCTAAGTGCATTAGTTCATTGACTCACATTTGAGATATCATATGGCGCAAATAATAAGTAAGGGGTGGCGTGTGATGGCCGTTATTTAAGAATATGGCGTCGTAACTACCTACCCTTAACTCACCACTCTATGAATTTAAATTACGGTAATTGTATAAACCCTTGATTCTGGCTTTGGACTTCCATGAAATGTCACTTGCACTTTGGTAAAGAGATATTTTTAATACACAATCCATCTACGAATCCCTTAAATAAATGGTAGGTGTCCGTATACGTGATAAATATGCCATTCAACTTAATAGTGACAAAAAATTTGCTATAATAAATAAATAATCCAGCTAGCTTGAAGATTTTCAGTTTACTGTACATTACTAAAAATAAAACATATATTACCTTGCAATCCAGCAACTAAACTGTCAATTATTTAAATTATATTTTAATTCAAATTTTGGTTTATCAAACCAAAATGTTTCCAGAACTGCCACCTCCAAGCCTTGTTTTGTTTTAATAATATTTGATTTGGGAATTTAAAAATCACACGTCTAAGCTTTTGTAAGATTTCAGTTTCTCTTATCGATTGAAGCTTGAAAAAGATGCGCTTAAAATACAAAGTTAAAAAAAATCTTCAAGTTGGTTACATTTCAATTCGTCAGCTTTAGTGTTTTGCACGCGTTCTACTTTTACAATAACAATTTAAGGAAATAATAAAAAATAAAAAAAAAAACTAATTACCTTAAACTACCAACAGCAATACCATTAGTGTTGGTTGACTGCTTCGATAAGATTTAGTTTTATGAATGTCATCTAAAGTTATAAAATCCCTCAATGTGTTTCGGAAATACTTTCAATTTATGGAACTTTAGAGTCTTGAATATTAAACTGCCCAGCAAAGTTTAAAGGACCAAGATAATTAAAGGTACAACATATAGCTAGAGAGGAGATACTTTTATTCCCAATAAGCCCCAAGGCTTTTCCGGGAGTGTAAGACAATATAATGGTAGAATACAATATATGAAGACATTTATTTTTGCCTGGATTGGATAACAAACATTACTCATTGTTCTTTAAATTATTTTGACTGTCTACAAGGAAATTAATTGGTCAATCATGTTTAAGAAAAATTAAATCCGCAAGTACGAGTATATACTTAATTTGTCTAAATATTATAGCCTTCAGACAATTACGAGAAATTTACCCAGATACGAGAATCAAAATAACATATTTTTCTTTCATCCGATCCCAACTTACATTTGGTATTATGGTCTATGGTGTTGATTTAAAAACTATTCTCCACCCAATTAATATTGCTGAAAACAATGTTAAAAATATTCGTCTTTTAGAGTAAAAAAATAATCTCATGAATTACTTTACTTCCAGATAAAGTTAACAACCATAAGACAACTGTTTGTATAAACAATTATTATCCACTCACAAACTCATTTTAACGCTATTTTTGCATCGAAATCCATATTCATTAGGCACGATACTCGCAAAACTTCGGTACCTATTATAGATTCCAAATAAAAACATTTACATTACAAATTCGTATTACATTTCCCATTTTTGTACCGTAACTTTTTTGAGTCATTACCTATCTAATGCGATTAAATTACCTAATATTAACTTTTTTAAGAAACGTGCGAAGGGTTGGTTGCTATAGTAAGATGGCGAGGAAGTAGATAATTATACTTATTGCCCCTTGTTATCGCTGAACTTCTAACCCTTCCCCACTTATTATTTTTATTTGGTCTATCATTAACTCTAAATTGCCATGGTAAAATACTCTAAAGGAAATACGGTGCAACACAACTAAATGTATATTTGCTAATGTATTTTTATCAATGAGACTTATCGATAGCCTTTGCATTCACCATTGTCGATACCATCCAGTCAGCGTAAAATAAATTCTACAAACTGTTTTTAAATCTCTATGAATACAAAACTACTATTTTGTTTACTATAACTATAACAGTTGTTCCTATAATAAACATTGAGTCAGAATATTCTCATGACCAGATCCTACGCATAAGCCCTAGGCCCAGGTAGGTTCTTCCAAATTCCAAATGATTTTACAATTTTCTTTTAATTTTATGGAATTACCTAAGATTACTACACATTTGAATACCACTGTATGTGCGTATTTCGTTTCTTCTTATCGAAAGTGGAATTTTTTTGAAATATTTTAATATATGAGGAAGTATCAATAAGTTAATACATCCTCAACAGAAATGTCTGTCTCAATAAAGGGGGTGGAGGCGTCGCAGTATAAATAAAATAAAAGTGAAGCTTTAAATTAGTAGATTCATCACCTCGGGAGTACTCGGCTAAACCTGAATATATGTTTTTAGAAATTGCATTGTCTGGTTTAGATCTCCTAGTTCTGGGAGTTTTTTTACCTAAGATTGGGCATCTGACCGACTTTCCAAATATTCTCTTACGCCTTATTGCGAGCGGCAGTCGTGTCCAAATCATGGGTGATATGAACACTGATTTACTCATGAAAACACAGGACAATGACAGCAGGTAACTGAAAACTATGTCTACTGTACCTCTGGACGCTACAAACTACGCTGATCCCACACCCTTTTAGACATAATTACAGTTATATTTTTCTTTGTAGAGATGAAATGTGATTTTCTCAACGGCACAAATGAACTTTGCTTCCACTGATATCTCGTGATGGTATAGTGTTCACGTGATTTATTTTCGCATTTTTTACATTGCATATGGCAAACGATTACCATATTTACATGTATATTTGACACGGGTAAAGTATTACGTTATAAGTATTGTAATATATATATATATATATATATATATATATATATATATATATATATATATATATATTATTCTTTTTCTAGTTCAAAAACTTAATATAGGATTACGCACGCAAAAACCAACATGTGTTGAGTTTAGAGGTTCAGGTTAAAAGATAATCTTCAAATAAATATAAAGCTGTTTTTTTAACACCATGCCATATTTAAATTAGATGAGTGTTTCACTTTTTGTAACCTTCTTGCATAGACTTATCTCAGATAACAAATTTGAACGTGATATAATTGCAATAAAACAGCAATGATTGCAATAATTCTTCAGATCATGAATACTTACTCACTTAAGGACACTTTCAGTGCAGCCTAGGTTTGTAACTATCGTGAAAAAAAGACATAATGGCTATTAATATAATCTTTTCTTCGAACTCTTGGTTAATATAACGTGTTTTATTGCTTCTGATTTGCCATCATTTATTTCAAAAGCTGTTGTTACTAATAATATGTCCAAAAGCTTATGTTATTGTAGATAAAGTAAAATTTACCTTGACAATGTCAATTACTAACGCTAAGTGAACTTGGATTGTTAAACCTAAGTTAACTTAGCGTACTTATCAATTGACTTAAGTGTTCATTGTGTTGTTTTTTAAATTGAATGAAAATTAATCAGATACATAAAAAATTTAGAGTTCTTATACTAATGTTTTACTTATGCACATGGACATCCTGAAAGGAAGTTCAGGAAGTTCAAAAAGTGTACCACTGAATCTATTTAAAAAAATATTTTATGAAGAGCTCCTAATTGTGAGCTAGACGAAATGATGAACGCAAAAAGTTACTTATTACATTGTGGTCCAACAATTCTTTTATTATTTCTTGCATATTCATTATATTAGGTACATAAAGTGGATATGGTTACTGATTAGCCCTTTCAGTATTCTTCAACGTAAGATTTAAACTATAATAATCTGTCTGTCAGTTTTGTTAAAAAAATAAACGTTGCATTTATGTTTTCCCCATTTTGAGGGAAAATATATTTTTACTTATTTTGTTATTGGATCCAAAACTAAAATTTATTATATTTGCATTTTAATGTAATACAGTACCTTTTTCATGTGCTATGTATTTGTATTCTATGAAAATAAAAGTCACAAGGCAGCCAGGTAAATGTACTAAGCGGAGCACCAGAAGTGCAGAGACAACAGGGGACTAGATAGTGCGTAAGTATTTAAATTGCTTTGGTAAAATGAAATTATTTTAGCTTGTTTTCTTTATTTGTTTGGTATAAACATATAATGATTGTGAAGTAACATGGAGAATAAGTGTAAAAAATTTATACTTGCATGTTTTAAATATCAAGCAGTGAAAAGCAAATAGATTCACATATCAGCTATTTCCAAAAGATTTAAGGCATAGATAGAAACAAAAAATCTATAAAGATAAATAACAATCGTGACAGGAATTAATTCCTTATGACTTTACTCCTTGTCAGCTTAATAATGTAAACACACATCAAACATTACAGCATTTTCAGATGATAAATTAATAATATATGCGCTAGTTCACACTGAAGTGGTAAACAACATTCAATTAATTATCAGCTTCTCTACAAGACGAAGCGAACTATATATAAGTTATTTTTTAATCCAAGCAAACTCAAACTTATATAATACCTTAAATTGTTTTCAAAACAAGATCTACAGACAAAATTTAAGGATACATAAGAATATAACGTTATGTATTTATATTATTAAGAGAATAAACTTTAACTGGAAGAAGAAGTGAACAAAACTTACAATAATAATTATAGCAGGAAAGATAACTTCAGATGTCTTTTCAACTGGCCATATAAAAAACAATAATTACGGCAAAAATTATTACAGCCTACAAGATGGGACCAAAATCCGGGTTATGGCAACAGTCTGCAAGTCCACAACAATAAATAAACAGGCAAGATAAACAGTATATTGTTTCAAGATTTAACGGTCCAAAAGCGATCAGTAGCCACGACGTATAGGCGACAGAGTGATTAAGGGAACTCAAGTTAGCAAAAGCGATGGTACAGATACTGCAAGCGGGTGGAAAAAAATTACAGCAAAATAAGAACAGAGTTCCCATTCAGTTTTAAACATAATTTCTGATATTTTGAATCACATAAAATTACTCACTTAACGATTTAAGGTAACTAGTAATTTGCAGAGTGAGTGTGAGAGAGCGCATTGCTGGTGCAATCAGCACGTACATGGCTATGCAGTCCCAGGCTTCACATTAACGATGATTTATGCGAGAGCGACGATTTATTTACAGTGTAACATTTACAGTATAAGAGTGCAGGTGGTCTGACGGTACTAATTACTAAAGGTATATGAATCAAGGTATTATTTGCTTATGATTTTCACTAGCTCAAGCTTATGATTAATTACAACAAGAAATGTTACCTGAAATAATATAATAACTCATAGACGGGTTACATTAAATACTGAGCGTTTGTTTTGTTTTTTTTTGTGTGGTAATAACACAACAGTGTACATTTTTATATGAAATAATATAATAACTCATAGACGGGTTACATTAAATACTGAGCGTTTGTTTAGTTTTTTTTGTGTGGTAATAACACAACAGTGTACATTTTTATATGAAATAATATAATAACTCATAGACGGGTTATATTAAATACTGAGCGTTTGTTTGTTTTTTTGTGTGGTAATAACACAACAGTGTACATTTTTATATGAAATAATATAATAACTCATAGACGGGTTACATTAAATACTGAGCGTTTGTTTGTTTTTTTTGTGTGTGGTAATAACACAACAGTGTACATTTTTATATGAAATAATATAATAACTCATAGAATGGTTACATTAAATACTGAGAGTTTGTTCTTTAATTTTATTTTGCGGTAATAATACAATAGTGTACATTTTTCGTGGTATGTCGAAAGTGACTGCTTGACTTTCACAAAATCTACAGTAAAGGGGAGATAATCTTTTGTTAGTTTAAATTTACCAGTAGATACTATAATTTTTAAATAAGAAAAAACAAAGTGTTACTAAAACCTGAGTAACCCTATTTGATGTTCCAGGAGCGGCAAATGTTACGATATTCGGATAAAGGCCCGGTCAATAAGCTTCGTTTATAGAGAGAGGTTTTCAGGCGTAAGCAACACGTACATAGCTCTACAGACCCATTCTTCAAACTAGTGAGAGCGTATTGGGTTGTGAATGCTGAACTTAAATATTTTAGTGATGTCGCCATCCATTCAGTTATGTACACAATTTCTTTTGTTTCCCCATTGAATAAAAGTATTCATGGCATGATATAGTTAAACTACAGTTTGTACTTACTTACTAGTTGTACTTATTTACGAATAAACAAAGTCAGTAATAGAGGACGTTTTCCAGGCATTATCAATGCATACATGACAATAGACACCTACCTTCACTCTAATGAGAATGAATTCGACTGTGTACACTGCACTTGATTCATCATAATGTGGTCATCAATTCATTTGTAACCATACTTTCTGTATATTTTCATGAAATAAAAGGATTCATGTAATCAAACTATTCATTAACAAACATAAGAAGCGAGTTAGATGGAGCGTATTGAAGGTATACTCAAATCGGATATGGCTCTACAGACGAAGAATACTGACTAATGAGCATCTATTCGACTGTGAACACTACACTTGATCATTTCCCTGATGATGGTCATCCATTTTATTTTTATTATAACTCCTTTCGTTTTCCAATAAATAAAAGTATTCTTATAAGCAAACTATTTATTTACGAACATAAGAAATTATTGGGGAATATCGTATTGAATGTGCAATCAAAACGGACATGGCTCTACAGACGAAGCATTTTCACTTATGAGGATTTATTCGACTGTGAACACTACACTTGATCATTTCCCTGTTGATGGTCAGCCATTTTATTTTTATTATAACTCCTTTCGTTTTCCATGAAATAAAAGTATTCTTATAACCAAACTATTTATTTACGAACATAAGAAATTATTGGGGAATATCGGATTGAATGTGCAATCAAAACGGACATGGCTCTACAGACGGAGCATTTTCACTAATGAGGATGCATTCGACTGTGAACACTGCACTTGATTATTTCGCTCTTGTTGGTCAGCCATTTTATTTTTATCATTATTCCTTTCGTTTTCCATGAAATAAAAGAATTCGTATAAAGATATAACTAAACTATATATTTTTGCGTATAAACTGTGCTTGATGGAATGCATATTCCTAGTGTAATTGGTACGTAAATGTGACTACAGACCCAACCTTCACACTAATAAAGATGTATTTGACCGTGAATACTACATGTATTAGTTCACAGTAGTTGGTCATCTATTCCGTTTTAACCATAATTACTGGCGTATTCAATTAAATACAAGTATTGATATAAAGATTTCACCAAACTGCATTTTAGAGTAAACCATGGGCAGTTATCTTTATCTTGTGGCGTCCACTAACCTGTACCGTTCTGTTCGTCTGGCCTTAAACATAATATGAGGCATTTATGTTATCTTATCTTATTTATTTATTATTTAGTCACCATCCTGTAGTGAACAGGTCGTATGGTAACACAGAAATCGGTATAAAGTTAACTTTATTTCCCATCCTGCTATATCTTTTGGATATTTGTTCCTCGTGTTGTAGTAACGTATGAGTTTGAATGTTTGGCGAGTTACCTTTAATTTTGCTATGATGTTATGTCCTCTCTTTGGGTCTCAATGTTTTTTTTTCTCCATTTTAGAAACTGCAAGTGTAAAAACAAAATAAAACATTAATTTGTTATTTTTAAAATATTATTTCAATATTTAGTATTTTTGTATTTTTTTGAAACAGCGCACTTTTTTAGTTTATTTCCAAAGGTTTTTAGTGAGAATGTTTTTTAGTTCACTGATTTAAATATTATTGAGTTATTGTAATGAAACTACTTCGTACCTTGGATGTTTAATTATTGGAAAATACGAAACGGCAACATATAATTTATTAAGACTAATTTATCGTTTAAAATATTATATACCTATTAATTAAGCATTTAACAAGAACACACTTTATTCCAATTATTTTATTTTGCTCTGAACAGGGTACTTGTATTGACAGCTTCATACTAACAGTCATAAATTTAAGTAATAACAGGAAACACCCCTTTAAAATGTTTAAAGCATGAACATATCTTTTTATAGTACACAGCTCTGCTTCTTTGGTATTAAATATAACTTCAATGGTTAGATTAATTTGATTTATATGTTTATTCTATAACTTATAATCAGTGAGCTGAATGCATTTTACTTTATAGACAATGACGTACAATCAGGTGATTGCTCTGTATTGGCCTGGACAATTAAAATACCCTCTCGTGCGTATGTCCTGTGAAGACGACTTCGGTGAGTGGCATCATTCCTTTATTCAACCCTTTTTCTCTCAATCTACCCTTCCCCTTCCCAATCAAGTTTTTCCAATTTATTGCAGTCTTTATTTTTATTTAAAGTGAAAATAATATTATTAATTGGTTTAAATAGTATATATATCGGTCACTAAAATCTTTATTTTATTCTTTAGTCTCTCAAAGGATCCAGTGCTATTCAAAAAGTTCTTACACACATTTATTTTAATCAACGAAGAGATCACTTATAATATAAGAATATTAGAATAAGAATATCACTTTCATTACCAGAAAGGTTTCCCTTAAATATAATGTACAATATATGCACAACGTCCGTCTTGGTCTCTTCCGCTCTCGTAGACGAGTAGTCTTTTTTGAGAATGTTTAAAGTTTTTTGTTTCATGGTGTTTTAATATATTTTCAATTATCTTGTTTCGTGAATAAAATTTCTTTTGAATTTGAACTTTCCTCGATTTAATTTTAATGAGCAGCGTATTTTAAGATATTAACAGTGGTTTTAATATCTCACCTGTGGTATGCAAAAGCTGAAATACGTTTTAAATGTCTAGAATTCAAAAATAGGATTAACTTGAATCTTGTGGGATACAAAAATTATCCAAACTGTCCATGGGGATTATAGTAAATAAAAAGTTCAATTATTGCGTATGAAAAATTTTATACAATGTATACTGATTACGCTGTCTCTGGAATACATATTAAAATAGTTTGGAACGTAAATATAAAAACGGTATTAACCCGGGGATAAGTAAAGGGTACCAAAATAGAATGGGTGACAGGCGTGCACCCACCACCCTTTCGCCTCCTGCAACACTACGCCCCTGCGTAAACAGTTGAATATATCAAAACATCTACGAGGATATTTACACTTCAACGAATAAAACATTGCAGCAACTAAAGCATCTTGGCAGTTTCGGTTGACTCACCTTACCAGAAAGATTAACACATTATTTATTGCAAGGTAATATAACTAAAGTGGCGTATTTCATGTTGAAACTTTTAAGCCATCCTTATGTTAAACAAGAGTACGTTCTAACATATTGGTACGTTGTACAGGGATAAAAATAACGTTTCCGTCTCAATTGTTAGTATCAAACTAAGTATTTAAACTAACTAAGTATTTAAACTAGTGTTTTAAAACCAGTGTTATTCAAAAGTAATATTATATTTTAACTTTGTCATATTAGGCCTAATAATGTCTCACAATAAGAAAAAGAGAGAGGATTATCCTCTGTTAGACTTATTCTGCCCACCATGTTGTGTCATTGGCCCTCTACTAAATAGCGGTAAACTATCCGTCTCATGTTAAAATGTTTAAAAATCTAAGACACATACTATATTAAAATACCTAAAACGTAAAGAAACAATTTTTTTTTCACCTCGTTTCAATTTTCCAATTGACTATATTTATAACTGTTAAAACATAATCCAAGACTAATACACTAATGTGCGGGAATTTAAAATAAAAACAGTTATTATTTCTCTGCCTATCAAATAATAATGTAACTGATCTATGACATGTTCTTAGACTTGAGGGAAGAAAGTGAGGTATGATAAAAAAGTAGAAGAGTCAAATGAGAGACTAAAACGGCACATTAATATATAATACAGAAACTCATTGTACAGACCGTAGCACCGTGCTTTGCGCGTAGGGAGGGAAGCGAGCGGGAGACTCAGCCTTCTCCCCTTACATTTCCCCTACCGTGCCGTCGCAGGTAAGACGTACAGTCCACTCTGTTCTTTGCCCGTTCCAAACTTCCTTATAGTTAAGCTTACGCATGAATTCTGATAAACAGCGATAATTTAATATAATTTGACGTATACTTTTTGTTTATTCCACATACTATTAGATACGGGTTTTTACAGCCATAATTCTTTTTGCCTATCGGTTTTCATTAGCAAACCCTTGTAATGATTTAAACTTTTAATCTTGTTATTTTACAGCACATTCTTACTAATTAAATGCGATATTTAAAAAACATCAAACCAAAAACTTATAAAAGTGTAAATTAAGCGTTTTACTTAATCGCTTACATTTACAGTTATTTACAGTTTTCCTCCACTTGCAGCCCATTAGTCGCAAGATGCGGCTTACACTGCTTTTAGATCCTGTTAAAATTAATGTCTGATCGCATTTTTTCTTGTATACCTTTTAGAGTAGGAAGTTGTTTTTCAATGAGGTAAAAATTATCCACAATACGCTGACAACACCAAAATTAAAGTCGTCTAACCCCCGTCACTCTTTTAGGTAAGATTCTATTTTTATTTGGCGTTTCGAAAGATGTGCCAGATTCTTCTACTTTTTTCCTCTCGTTTTTAATCCTTGTCACTGTCCTTTCTGAAACTTCAGTGGCAGCACTTACTCTCGCATTAACTTTCTTAACGTCAATCAAAAACCTGTCCAGAATCGGCTTTGGCTTTCATAACTTTTGCCACATTAGATACTATTTCTCAAGTTTGGCTCTTTTTAACTTTTATTCACTAATTTTGAACTAAATAGTTCGTTGCCTTGATCAGCCATCTCTAATTGCTAAATAAATACAACGTACTGTCGCACATAAACAAAAACAATCACAATTGTCAGACACTACTAAACAGAACGAAGCAGCAGAAAGACAGACTGAACGAAACGAATGCGACCTGTGACTGTACTGCACCACGTGGCCGGGCGAAGAGGAGGATAGGCTTCTCTGCGCATGCGTCAGCCGCATGCCATTCACCAAGCGGCTATCTGTACCCTGGTAACATTGTGTATCACTTTCGTTAACTAAATGAACAACTGTCAGTGAACTAAAAAATTTACGATAAATAGACTTTGTTTTCATATTGGAACATTTTGAATTTTTTTCTCTACAAAGTAGTGTAGAGTTTTAAACACAAATGCTAACTAGGGGAATGTAAACAATCCAGTTTCACAATACCCACATTTTCAAGATCTAACACAATATATTAATAGTTAGTTTATATTCTAAGACTTTTAATAATCGACTACTTGGACGCGTGAAACTGACAATTAACTAATAAATCTATTACCCAATAATAGTAGTTCATAAATGAGTTTAATTGTACTTGAAAAAGTAAGTGACTCAGGTTCATATTACTTAATTAACTGGTATAGATATATTACACATGTTTATTTCTATTTGTACCACAGAAGAGAACAGTAAATTACAATATACTACTATACAAATAAGTACTATAAAATAAATCATAAAAGTAAGATATCGTAGTTTGTCAACTTAATTCGGTTATTTCTTTTCATTTCACAATGAAGGGTTCAGATTTGGACGGTAATTGTCACGGGTGTTTGTCATCATTAACTGTTCTAGTCTTATGAAATGTTATACTTCTTTAACATTTGATAACAGCATGTATCTGTAAACATCATTCAGCTACCCACTTTTGTATTATAAACGGTTGTGAAACTAATGAAGTCACTGTAATAAGAGAATACTAATACATATCTACATAGAACATACGACAGTAAAATGGAGACGTTACGTTCCGTCCCCGTCACCAGTAATAACACAAACACTCCGAGTCAGAGTGTTCTCCACAATCTAATTATTCAGCAGCTCAAGTGAAAGCATTTTACCTCCATTGCAAGTATAACAAAGCTATTATCAATTTGGCTGCTTACTACTATTTGTTAAGAAATATTTCATATACATAATATTCATAAATAAAAAATAGATTATTACACTACACAAGCGTGGTTTAATTATTTATTATTCACGGATTATAATAACTATTTAAAAAACGTTACATATTTGAACTAAAATTACTGTGTAGCTCTTAAGAAGAACTAAATTATAAAATAAATTTATATAATCTCTGAAATAAAATATCATCGATTTTCTGAAATTATCTTTGAGAAATGAAAACTCCTGAATACTTGTTTAAGGCTTTGTGTAAGGTTTACCATTGGCGATGTATGATTTAGATTTGAAGGGATAAAAGGATTTCATACATGTTTGCCATTGTTATATGCTACAAAACTAGAACTCTATTATAGAATATATAAAACTGTAGATTCAAATATATAGTAGTATTCAGGTTTGTAGAAACCATAAGGTATAAAATAAGGCATGGATAAATAATCAAATTCTGCGAGTTCATTGCTTTATATTTGGTTTTTATTTTAGTGTGCTTGCCTGATGATACATTACGCCATATAGACTTTACCTGCTGTGAAATTGGTTGGATTTCAAAACTTTAAAGGTCTATTTTGTAGTATATAATGCCCGTAAATGACCAATATTGATATAATATTCAAAATAACTAACTACTAAGTACAGATTTAGCAATTCCCATATTATTGAAGCGTTACTCATGTAACCGTATTTATGAATAACTTATCTAAGGTGGGAAGAGTTGATCCAATGCAAATGATGAGTTTAGCTCCATTCCACCTTCCGCTCAATGCAGCGTCTGAATACTAAAACCGTCACAGACTACCTCCTAGAATCTAGAGTCGTCATTGAAAGGTTTGCGATGAAGACGTTTAAAACGGAACTCTTTGTATCACTTCGACATCAGCGATACTTAGAAAACAAAAGAGGTCTATCTGGTTTATCTACCGCACTAAGACGAAGGTTAAATGGAGCTAAATACAAAATTTGTATGGAAATGTATTGACTATCTTAATGTAATTTGCTTCTAACTAGTAGATATAAAAATCTTATCAAGGATGGAAGGAAACAATTAGATGCCATTCAACCCTATTTCAAATGCTGTGTACGCTTAGAACCTATATAAGTAGGAAATCAGAACTTCAATGTAACTAGTGTTGGTCGTGTTTAAATTCAGTCAAGAACCCATTAATAATGTGAGTAAAGAAACAATTGCAAGTCTCTCTGAGCTATACAATTTTAGTTAGCACAACAAATATCCAAAATTCAACAAATTGGATATCTGTAACTAAATTTTTAATTTTATCATTTCTTATTTTATTATTTATTATGAGTTATTATAATGTCAGAACGTTATTGCTTTTATTTGAGATATTCATTGTTGATATTCAAAATATTTTTCAGGTCTCAGGAATGAGTATTTATTATGTTGCCTGAATTTCATTCTTTCTGAGGGATAGGTTTGAACGTGAGGCTAGAATAATAACAGCATTTTCTTTTATAAATAAATATGTGTATGATTGGTATTATTATTTTTTTTTTCGGACAATGCAAGACACAAATCTCAAAACTTAATTGAGTGAAAAGTATTACCGAATCACGGTTAGAAATTTATAACTTTAAATGAAATCCCTAACCATCTTATAAATTTCATCAAACTAATTGAACAACCCAAATGGTCTAATATTATTGATATTATTATTATTATATTATAGTTTTGGTGGATGAAGGTAATTGCTTTTTTGTTTTCTATTTAGCTCAGATTTTGTTTTTTTTAATAGAGAACGAGATACAAAACACTAAAGCGGCTCTGAAGTGAAAGTGTAACCAACCCAAATTTCTTGTCTTTTAAGCGCATCCTCTGTAAGCTTAAATCAATAAAAGAAACTGATATTTTAACAAGGTGAGACATGCTATTTGACAATTTTCAAATATCATTAAAACAAAACATGGGTTAAAAGTAGCAGATGTAGAAAACAATCATTACATAAACCAAAATTTGGACTAAAGTATAGTTTTTAAATTTACCAATTTACATTTAGGCCAACAAAGTAATAACTGTCTGTATTTTTAGATTAGGCTTAGTTTACAGTTATATGAAACCACAAAATTATTATTATATAGGTTTATTGGATAATAAGTAATTTTATTTAAAGTGTTTTGCATTCAATTATGTTTTGGGTTACTGATATGTTCGGGTTTTGAAAAGAACGATTTATAATTAAACAGCAATATAAAATATCTTTCCAAAAGCGAAAGAGACATGTTATGGCCATTCAAAGTCGTAATAAATGGGTAAATGGTTTCTTCCACTGAGAGCTCTGTATTTCATCACGGCACTGTGACACAATCAGACAGTGAATTGTCAGTACAACATCGATCCGCCCTCAGCAATCCTGCATCCTTATTGAGGATATTTGCTATTTGAGGATACGTGACTTATTTTTCACGTAAAAAGTGCAATAATATCAACAGTTTAAATAAAGTGCTTATAGCTAGTTTATTTTACGTTTTCTATACAATCCTACACGTAAAAATGTGTCAAATATAAGTCACTTGAGGACAAGTAAAATGACATGTAATCCCATGTCTATGGGAGAGTATTAATAATGAGTATTTTCCTGAAGAATTTATCCCCACTGACTATTTCCCTTGCGAAAGAAAAACAAACTTGTATCTCAGTCTCTGTATACCGTTAGACTGAATACTACAATATATAAATAAATTGTTTTGATGAAGTAATAAACAAAAACATAGTGTATATTGTAATTTGTATTATAAAACTGCCAAAATGGTGAAAGAGATATCTGAAGTAAATTTAGCTTTCGCATTTCTAAAAAATACTCTACAAATTAAGTTAACAGAGACGAAGCTAAAGAAACACTTGCTAGCGTTAGCGTAATTGTCAGTAACTAATTCAAGTATAATTTTAACTTTTGTGAATACTAACAAAATAAAGTAACAATTAAAAAACAAGTACTTACACTAGATCATATAGATACTACTTTCAGTTCAGTTAAGCTTCATATAATTATTTAATACTTTATATAATCTTACTTGAGGGCAATAATGCCTCACTTTGCCAATGGCCAACCATTATATGTTTTATTATTCACACATGGGCGCACACACATTTTCTTTACATTATACCTCTTAATGTAGTAAGTCTTGATGCGTTATTTATAATAATAACCTTATTGTAATAGATTAGTAATGTGTTGCTCTACTTAGCTTGGTACCATGCACCATATGGTGACCTCTATTGCAGGCGAGATGTTAGATGGACATATAGGACAGCAAGGCTAAGTGCATTAGTTGATTGACTCACAGTTGAGGTATCAGATGGCGCTAAGAGTAAGGAAGGGGTGGCGTGCGATGGCCGTTATCTAGTAATGTGAGGCGTCTTTACTTAACTGGTTACCTTGTTTATTTCAATTACGTTAATTAATAAACCCATTTATTACGACTTTGAATGGCCATAACATGTCTCTTTCGCTTTTGGAAAGATATTTTATATATTGCTGTTTAATTATAAATCGTTCTTTTCAAAACCCGAACATATCAGTAACCCAAAACATAATTGAATGCGAAACACTTTAAATAAAATTCCTTATTATCCAATAAACCTATATAATAATAATTTTGTGGTTTCATATAACTGTAAACTAAGCATAATCTAAAAATACAGACAGTTATTACTTTGTTGGCCTAAATGTAAATTGGTAAATTTAAAAACTATACTTTAGTCCAAATTTTGGTTTATGTAATGATTGTTTTCTACATCTGCTACTTTTAACCCGTGTTTTGTTTTAATGATATTTGAAAATTTTCAAATAGCATGTCTCACCTTGTTAAAATATCAGTTTCTTTTATTGATTAAAGCTTACAGAGGATGCGCTTAAAAGACAAGAAATTTGGGTTGGTTACACTTTCACTTCAGCCGCTTTAGTGTTTTGTATCTCGTTCTCTATTAAAAAAACAAAATCTGAGCTAAATAGAAAACAAAAAAGCAATTACCTTCATCCACCAAAACTATAATATAATAATAATAATATCAATAATATTAGACCATTTGGGTTGTTCAATTAGTTTGATGAAATTTATAAGATGGTTAGGGATTTCATTTAAAGTTGTAAATTTCTAACCGTGATTCGGTAATACTTTTCACTCAATTAAGTTTTGAGATTTGTGTCTTGCATTGTCCGAAAAAAAATAATAATACCAATCATACACATATTTATTTATAAAATAAAATGCTGTTATTACTCTACCCTCACGTTCAAACCTATCCCTCAGAAAGAATGAAATTCAGGCAACATAATAAATACTCATTCCTTAGACCTAAAAATATTTTGAATATCAACAACGAATATCTCAAATAAAAGCAATAACGTTCTGACATTATAATAACTCATAATAAATAATAAAATAAGAAATGATAAAATTAAAAATTTAGTTACAGATATCCAATTTGTTGAATTTTGGATATTTGTTGTGCTAACTAAAATTGTATAGCTCAGAGAGACTTGCAATTGTTTCTTTACTCACATTATTAATGGGTTCTTGACTGAATTTAAACACGACCAACAATAGTTACATTGAAGCTCTGATTTCCTACTTATATAGGTTTTACGCGTACACAGCATTTGAAATAGGGTTGAATGGCATCTAATTGTTTCCTTCCATCCTAGATAAGATTTTGTATATCTACTAGTTAGAAAAAAATTACATTAAGATAGTCAATACATTTCCATACAAATTTTGTATTTATCTCCATTTAACCTTCGTCTTAGTGCGGTAGATAAACCAGATAGACCTCTTTTGTTTTCTAAGTATCGCTGATGTCGAAGTGATACAAAGAGTTCCGTTTTTAAAAAACGTCTTCATCGCAAACCCTTCAATGACGACTCTAGATTCTAGGAGGTAGTCTGTGACGGTTTTAGTATTCAGACGCTGCATTGAGCGGAAGGTGGAATGGAGCTAAACTCATCATTTGTATTGGATCAACTCTTCCCATCTTAGATAAGATATTCATAAATACGGTTACATGAGTAACGCTTCAATAATATGGGAATTGCTAAATCTGTACTTAGTACTTAGTTATTTTGAATATTATATCAATATTGGTCATTTACGGGCATTATATACTACAAAATAGACCTTTAAAGATTTGAAATCCAACTAATTTCACAGCAGGTAAAGTCTATATGGCGTAATGTATCATCAGGCAAGCACACTAAAAAAAACCAAATATAAAGCAATGAACTCGCAGAATTTGATTATTTATCCATGCCTTATTGTATACCTTATGGTTTCTACAAACCTGAATACTACTATATATTTGAATCTACAGTTTTATATATTCTATAATAGAGTTCTAGTTTTGTAGCATATAACAATGGCAAACATGTATGAAATCCTTTTATCCCTTCAAATCATACATCGCCAATGGTAAACCTTACACAAAGCCTTAAACAAGTATTCAGGAGTTTTCATTTCTCAAAGATAATTTCAGAAAATCGATGATATTTTATTTCAGAGATTATATAAATTTATTTTATAATTTAGTTCTTCTTAAGAGCTACACAGTAATTTTAGTTCAAATATGTAACGTTTTTTTTAAATAGTTATTATAATCCGTGAATAATAAATAATTAAACCACGCTTGTGTAGTGTAATAATCTATTTTTTATTTATGAATATTATGTATATGAAATATTTCTTAACAAATAGTAGTAAGCAGCCAAATTGATAATAGCTTTGTTTATCCTTGCAATGGAGGTAAAATGCTTTCACTTGAGCTGCTGAATAATTAGATTGTGGGGAACACTCTGACTCGGAGTGTTTTGTGTTATTACATGGTGACGGGGACTGAACTTAACGTCTCCATTTTACTGTCGTATGTTCTATGTAGATATGTATTAGTATTCTCTTATTACAGTGACTTCATTAGTTTTTACAACCCGTTTATAATACAAAAGTGGGTAGCTGAATGATGTTTACAGATACATGCTGTTATCAAATGTTAAAGAAGTATAACATTTTATGAAAGCGAAGGTTGAACTGTACATCAAATTAAAGTTTTATTGCTGTAAATCAAACCTCAAAGAGGGTACCCTATTTAAATTGTTAGTGATATTAAATTTCTATTTATTTGCACAAATATGTATTACCCTTAGCAAAAATATTTCATTCTTTACTAAAACTGGCTTTAATCGATTATCGACGCATTAACTACAGTTTCAAAATGGCACTAAAACTATTTTCGACGTATTAACTATGTCGTAATATGATCTCTCACAGCAAGTCTATTTTTACTTTGTTTGAAGTAAAACATACGTAAATCTAACGATAAAGATCCAAGGTTTCATGTTGTATCATAAAATGTTCTATAGTTTCGTTAAATCTTTTATTATAAAATTCTTAACTTTTATGTTCACATTTCCGATTGCCGTTTGTTTGCGTAATTTCCGAACACGCTAAAATTACAGCATGTTTGTAAAGATTTCCTATCGTGAGTTTACGTTCTACACGATCGTAAGTGTTGTCATTGAAAACAGTATATTCTTGGCTTTTAAAAACATTTTTTAAATAGCCAGTAGGAAAATAAATGTTTATAAAATAAGCGTTTGAAATGCTCGTGTTTTGTAAAATCCCAAAATGCCTAATGCGTAGAAAATAGCTTCATTAAATTTGATTATTTTTGTTACGTTATCTAGAAATAGTGGAAATCGTATCAAAACAAAGAAGAAGAATTGCTGTTGCGCAATCACCGACTTAGCCAGTAGAGAAGAACAACACATCGCTTGGTTGTCATGTTGATTTCTTTGTTGTTATTACGCCATTGCCGGTATTAGTGTATTGCTTGCTATTTATTTGGATATTTTGGACTTTTCGTTATTTAGTGAATATAAATAAAAGTTTGTTTAGTTTTGTTTTTAATTAGTGAAGTGAAAAAATGTAGAGGTTAGGTTAAGTTTTAGTGAATAGGTTGGATTTTTTGTGAAAGTGAAAATAAGCCTATGTTCACGTAGGTTCAGTGTTTTACTATTTTGTAGACACTTTAATTTTAATTAAAGTTAAATTTTGATTTAAATTTATTCAAAGATATTTATTATAAAAGCATACTCATTTATTTTAGACAATAAAGTTTTTTCCACTTTTTCTGAAGGTATTAGCGTTTTATTTCTATGACCATCGCTTGTTTTATTTTTTTGACAAAAACATAATAGAGATAAAAATGCATTGTTGTACATTTTTTTGAACCTAAATAAACGTCCTAACTTTATAAATAATTTTTGGATGAATAAAAAAGTTAGGCATTTATTCACAATTTTGACTTTTGTAAAAAATTTAAAAAAGTTTGTTGTCATATAAAAATATCTTATACAATGTAAACATTTATATATATCATATTTTTCTCTTCATTTTATCTCTTAGAAACAAATATTTGATCATCCAATAGATTCCAAAATGTCACAAAGGTATACATAATAGTGCTACTTATAAGTTCTGTTTACTTATAATACAAAACATGCCTACATAGAGTTAAAAAAAAAATAAGTTTATTTGCTTGAACCTATAGAGGAAAATTATTTTTTCTGTCTGAAAGTTATATCCTCAGAAGGAAAATAATTTTCAGTTAGGTAAAACCAATATAAACAGTAAAATCACGTGATTTTCCGTAAGACTCAAAAGTCAAATGACCGTTAAATAACCGTATTTAAGGCTAATACACAATCCTCAAGATCTCTTTGTTATGCATTAATTCACCATTGTTTTTAATTTTAGTTTTAACGATTTTATTTTATTTACGAAACTAAAGAATTATTTTTTAAACCCTGCCATTATTTGGGGTAGTTATGGAATTTTAGATTATATCTAAATAAATTAAAAATCTTAGCATATTAATTTAGGTATAATAGTGATTAAATCACGCAACTTTGAATATTAGAGATTCAGATACGCAGGGATAGAACTTAATTTTAAAGCATTAAGACAAAAAATTATCATTTTGAAGAAGAGAAATAGTAAATGTCGAGAGATTTACTTTCAAAGAATACAATCAACGTAAAATCGTTTCTAATATTCATTTCAAAACTAATAGGTAAAGTTTATATTTTCTACCCTGATGTGTCAGGGTTATATATTTTGCACAAGCTTTTAAATTTAGTTTATTCACATCATACCTCTCCAACAAGAATTGCTGAAAAGGTAATCGATCTTTGAATGTAGACATTCTATACAATATTCATTAGCTGGCAATGGGAGTAGGTAAAATGTTACTCAGGTTAAAACATGACTAATCTTTACTTGTTATGGTTATTAGAACAAGCAATAATGTATGTCCATGTACAGTATAGACATAATTACAGAAATTTCCATGGTTTATCAACAGTTTTATGTGCTATTATATCATTGTTATTTACTCGTTGGAAACACTTTAACATGATAATATTGTACTTGATATTGATTGTATATAGCAATAACATTAGTATGACATTTTGAAAACAAAATTATTTCATATAAACTAAAGAAAAAAGTTTTTTGTTTTGAAACAATGAACAGTTTTTGACAAGTAATGTTTGTAATAAACAAATAAGATAAACATTATCAGCTCTATTATTCTAAAAATTTTCATATTACCTGAGAGGGTGCTATACATTTTGAGAAAAATTTATTCCTTACTAATATTTTTTAAGTTAATCCGTAAAAAAAAATTAAAACACATTAAATGATTCATTCTTTAATATGTTTTTGGGAAACTACATTTATTTCTAATGACATTCATGTTTTTTAAAATGTTTATATCTTAAAAATAGATGAGCAGTGATTAAAATACAAAACCCTTACAAAATCACAAAAAAGTGCCTGCCATTTTGGGAAAAATGGTGGCCAGTTCCAGGGTTAACAGTTAGCTCTTTATGTTAACCGGTTTGATTAGATAAATCTCACTTCCAGTAAAGTAACAAAAAACAATTAGAAGGAAATCGGTTAACCAAAGAGGTCACTCAATGGAACAACTGCGTCTTATAAATAGTGAAAATCTTATTTCTAGTAACTTCCACACGTTGAGGTTATGATCCATCCTTTTTAAAACCATACTATGGTATACATGTGTAAATTACGTATTACTTTATTATAGCACGATAGTGTTATTTCTCATGAATCAATTTAAATTCAAATTTCCTTTCACCAAAAAGAGATCCATAATATCATCGAGAACTATTCCTGTATCAATCATTTCTTTTCAGAGTAATAAATCTCTGTTTTCAAATGTAAATTTTAAAAAAATTACTGAAAGGTTGGTAACTATAAGTTATATAAATAAAATAAATTTGTCTTTGTGACGGTAATTTGACGACACAAAAAAAATTTTGGGCTAGGAATAGCGCAAGCTAAACAAAAGGTACTGAAGTGTGGAATATTTTATTGTTAGATTAAGGAGGGGGTATAGTGGACTCTCAATTCCCAATCTCTCAACCTAACTATATTGCGCAATCCAAGAATGTTTCACTTAGCTGAGAGGTTACAAAATATAAATCCTTCTTCTAATTATCAAGTTTCTCAAAATCCAAAATAATATATTCAGAAGTATCCTCCGGTTGATGGACATAGTCTACAAATTCATTCTTCAGTATTGATTCATGAGGTGTGCAAGAATTTCCTGGAAACGACATGTGTCAGAAGGATTTGTTATAGCTCTGATCATTCAATATATTCCAAAATGTCACAATGGTATACATAATAGTGCTGTACAAACTTTTTTCAGATTACGCAGTTTTTATAGATATATTATTCAAAAGTACCAATAAACTTCTTTTACCTAAAGATTGTTTTGTAATTTGTAATTGAGGTATATAAGCAAACTTTTGTATATTTTAGAATTTATTATTCTAAAAATTTTCATATTACCTGAGAGGGTGCTATACATTTTGAGTAAAATTTATTCCTTACTAATATTTTTTAAGTTAATCCGTAAAAAAATTAAAACACATTAAATGATTCATTCTTTAATATATGTTTTGGGAAACTACATTTATTTCTAATGACATTCATGTTTTTAAAATGTTTATATCTTAAAAAATAGATGAGCAGTGATTAAAATACAAAACCCTTACAAAATCACAAAAAAGTGCCTGCCATTTTGGGAAAAATGGTGGCCAGTTCCAGGGTTTAACAGTTAGCTCTTTATGTTAACCGGTTTGATTAGATAAATCTCACTTCCAGTAAAGTAACAAAAAACAATTAGAAGGAAATCGGTTAACCAAAAGAGGTCACTCAATGGAACAACTGCGTCTTATAAATAGTGAAAATCTTATTTCTAGTAACTTCCACACGTTGAGGTTATGATCCATCCTTTTTAAACCATACTATGGTATACATGTGTAAATTACGTATACTTATTATAGCACGATAGTGTTGTTTCTCATGAATCAATTTAAATTCAAATTTCCTTTCACCAAAAAGAGATCCATAATATCATCGAGGACTATTCCTGTATCAATCGTTTCTTTTCAGAGTATAAATCTCTGTTTTTAAATGTAAATTTTAAAAAAATTACTGAAAGGTTGGTAACTATAAGTTATATAAATAAAATAAATTTGTCTTTGTGACGGTAATTTTGACGACACAAAAAAAATGTGGGCTAGGAATAGCGCAAGCTAAACAAAAGGTAACTGAAGTGTGGAATATTTTATTGTTAGATTAAGGAGGGGGTATAGTGGACTCTCCAATTCCCAATCTCTCAACCTAACTATATTGCGCAATCCAAGAATGTTTCACTTAGTTGAGAGGTTACAAAATATAATCCTTCTTCTAATATCAAGTTTCTCAAAATCCAAAAATAATATATCAGAAGTATCCTCCGGTTGATAACATAGTCTACAAATTCATTCTTCAGTATTGATTCATGAGGTGTGCAAGAATTTCCTAGAAATGACCTGTGTCAGAAGGATTTGTATAGCTCTGATCATCCAATATATTCCAAAATGTCACAATGGTATACATAATAGTGCTATACAAACTTTTTCAGATTACGCAGTTTTTATAGATATATTATTCAAAAGTACCAATAAACTTCTTTTACCTAAAGATTGTTTTGTAATTTGTAATTGAGGTATATAAGCAAACTTTTGTATATTTTAGAATTTATTATTCTAAAAATTTTCATATTACCTGAGAGGGTGCTATACATTTTGAGAAAAATTTATTCCTTACTAATATTTTTACTTTAATCCGTAAAAAAATTAAAACACATTAAATGATTCAATGTTTAATATTTTTTTTGGGAAACTACATTTATTTCTAATGACATTGATGTTTTTAAAATGTTTTTATCTAAAAAAATAGATGAGCAGTGATTAAAATACAAAACCCTTACAAAATCACCAAAAAGTGCCTGCCATTTTTGAGAAAAATGGTGGCCAGTTCCAGGGTTAACAGTTTGCTCTTTATGTTAACCGGTTTGATTAGATAAATCTCACTTTCAGTAAAGTAACATAAAAACAATTAGTAGGAAATCGGTTAATCAAAGAGGTCACTCAATGGATCAACTGCGTCTTATAAATAGTGAAAATCTTATTTCTAGTAACATCCACACGTTGAGGTTATGATCCATCCTTTTTAAACCATACTATGGTATACATGTGTAAATTACGTATACTTATTATAGCGCGATAGTGTTATTTCTCATGAATCAATACAAATTCAAATTTCCATTCACCAAAAAGAGATCCATAATATCATCGAGAACTATTCATGTATCAAACATTTCTTTTCGTGTATAAATCTCCGTTTTTTAAATGTAAATTTTAAAAAAAAATTACTGAAAAGTTGGTAACTATAAGTTATATAAATAAAATAAATTTGTCTTTGTGACGGTAATTTGACGACACAAAAAAAATGTGGACTAGGAATAGCGCAAGCTAAACAAAAAGTACTGAAGTGTGGAATATTTTATTGTTAGATTAAGGAGGGGGTATAGTGGACTCTCAATTCCCAATCTCTCAACCTAACTATATTGCGCAATCCAAGAATGTTTCACTTAGCTGTGAGGTTTCAAAATATAATCCTTCTTTTAATATCAAGTTTATCAAAATCCAAAATAATATATTCAGAAGTATCCTCCGGTTGATGACATAGTCTACAAATTCATTCTTCAGTATTGATTCATAAGGTGTTCAAGAATTTCCTGAGAAATGACCTGTGTCAGAAGGATTTGTATAGCTCTATCAGCCGGTTTATAAAATGTTTTGTTAGTGTCTCTAATAACCTTCTTGCCGAATGGTTCCCCTGAAACACTTTGCCACCGATTGCATTGCTTATCTCTGAAAGATTCCCCAATAGCTTGGTAGGTAGTTGATTTGGTTATACAAAAATCCGATTCATATCCAAGAAAGATTTTCTTTGTACCGATTTTCATCTATTCGCCAGCGAGTGTATTGCCTCTAAGCCCGGCAGATCCAGAAAACCAACTGAGATGTACTGAATGACAAATAGCTAGAACGGATAAAGTCTTAAAGTATTTCATAGTAAATTCTGAGAATACCGTATAATTCTATTACTGACTCTTACATTCTCATCCCTAAACAATCAGACCTAGAATGAATGAGAGTGGCCGGGCAGCGTCATCTACTACCACATTATGAGTGGTGTCATGGCTAGTGCCCAACGAGACGCTATAAAGGGGATGTTTCTGATTTCAGGCTTACGGATGACATTAACAGACCATTCAACCAGGGAGCGTTACATTTAATAGGTACTTGAGTACACTTTGTTAAACATAACAGCTTCTGTATTTCAGATGTAATATTAAGAATGTTAAACAATTTTTAGAACATATAATTGTATACTGTAAGTATTATAAAACTCACAAAGCGGAAGTTCTGTTTACTTATAATACAAAACATGCCTACATAGAGTTTAAAAAAAAAAAGTTTATTTGCTTGAACCTATAGAGGAAAATGATTTTTTCTGTCTGAAAGTTATATCCTTAGAAGGAAAATAATTTTCAGTTAGGTAAAACCAATATAAACAGTAAATCACGGTGATTTTCCGTAAGACTCAAAAGTCAAATGATCGTTAAATAACCGTATTTAAGGCTAATACACAATCCTCAAGATCTATTTGTTATGCATTAATTCACCATTGTTTTTAATTTTAGTTTTAAACGATTTTATTTCATTTACGAAACTAAAGAAATACTTTTTAAACCCTGCCATTATTTGGGGTAGTTATGGAATTTTAGATTATATATAAATAAATTAAAAATCTTAGCATATTAATTAGGTATAATAGTGATTAAATCACGCAACTTTGAATATTAGAGATTCAGATACGCAGGGATAGAACTTAATTTTAAAGCATTAAGACAAAAATTATCATTTTGAAGAAGAGAAATAGTAAATGTCGAGATTTACTTTCAAAGAATACAATCAACGTAAAATCGTTTCTAATATTCATTTCAAAACTAATAGGTAAAGTTATATTTTCTACCCTGATGTGTCAGGGTTATATATTTTGCACAAGCTTTTAAATTTAGTTTATTCACATCATACCTCTCCAACAAGAATTGCTGAAAAGGTAATCGATCTTTCAATGTAAGACATTCTATGCAATATTCATTAGCTGGCAATGGGAGTAGGTAAAATGTTACTCAGGTTAAAACATGACTAATCTTTACTTGTTATGGTTATTAGAACAAGCAATAATGTATGTCCATGTACAGTATAGACATAATTACAGAAATTTCCATGGTTTATCAACAGTTTTATGTGCTATTATATCATTGTTATTTACTCGTTGGAACACTTTAACATGATAATATTGTACTTGATTGATTGTATATAGCAATAACATAGTATGACATTTTGAAAACAAAATTATTTCATATAACTAAAGAAAAAGTTTTGTTTTGAAACAGCGAACAGTTTTTGACAAGTAATGTTTGTAATAACAAATAAGATAAACATTATCAGCTCATTTAAAAAGTTACCTACACAGTGTCAACAGATATTTTATTTTATAATTAATTATAAATGCAATAGGGGCTAAGGAAACAACTTAAAGTACTTGTTTCCTTATTGCCAGCAGCCTTTAACCAAACAGTGTTACCTGAAATGAAAAAAGTTTGAACATACGGTACTGAAACTTTTAGATTGCTGTACCACCTTGTTGTCTTATGATAAAGGTACGTCAGCGGCAACGACAGCTGATGATATTGCTGACTCATAAAACCTCTTTGAAGTCTTAAAGCAGAATTTTTAAAACTTTAACTTACGCCTGAGTATTAAATTATTTATTTTACTTTGAAACACTATTTATACTATTCTTTCGATACGGTTCTATCATAATAGTAAGTATAAATCATACAGTGTTTAAGATAATATAAATTACTAGCTATATGGTAATGTATACTGGATAGCATAATAAACAGCGTTCAATAACGGGTGAGTCATAAACCAGATATTGGTTCAGGTATACTTTGTTATAATAATTAAGTAAAGTTATAATAACACATTTAATGCCATGTAAAGTTTCAGAATACCATAGTTTATATTTTTAAATCTAGAATATAACACTATTCTTTTCCACTAGAATAATTCACCGTGACGACAAAATCTAATTACCACAGCGGTTGATCCAGTTTTAATGAACCTACTAAACGTTATACGAAACATTTTACTGACGATTGACGATGGCTTGAATTTCTTATTTTGTACTCAGCAGTAACTTTAGATTTAATTTTATATGAGTAAAATCTAAAGGCATTTAAATGAATTATTAATATTAAGCTTGTAAAGAGAACAACTTTTACTAAACAAACGGCAAGCTAATCTTCCCCCCTTACTCACAGTGCGTGAGTTGGGGAGTAAACTGTACTTTGTATATTTTCTACTGAGCATGGAAACTCACCTGCAAAATTAAAATGAAATGTATTATTCTAACTATGTGTCATTAAATTTTTTGAATATATTGCTCAAATTTTACTAACGTATTAACAGTTGGTTATGTCCTTAGGTTTCCATGTGAACAGTTGAAAACTGTCACCATTTAAAAATAATCACATTTTATTTCTTTATAATGTCTAAATAAACTAAGAATATTTTGTACAATATATTAAATCATAATAAAATAAAAATGTTTCCCTCTATAACACACACACAAAGGACAAGAGTGTTTCTACATATATATTCATTAGATACTTGTCTTTATTATTATGTGCTGTAACCAATCGTATATCCGTATTGTAGTTTACCCATTACGGAATAGTGAATAGATTCACTATTGCCAAATATGAACAAGTTTTTTGGTACCCAGTATTGCTGAACCACTAATGCATATTTAATTAATATTTATAATTATGCGTTAAGTGAATATTTTTATTTATTTATTACTTTTTTGACAAAAATATTGATTCATGTTTCATGTATTAATATTTTTGAACTATGAACGTTATTTAAATAAGATGTGCAGTCATTGGTAATAGAACATATATAAAGCTAAAATACGGTGTTGGTGTGACGATGTTGCGATTACACTAAATAAAATCCCACACCCGAGTACGTAATGGAACGAAGCTACAGGTATATAAGACAAGCCAATACCATAACCTCAGCCACCAAGTAGTGTCACATTAGAAGCCTATTCCCTATACTGCACATTCCCCAAGTAACTACCATTGAGAGCGTATTGTAACTTGTGAGTAACAGATTAGTTAAGTTGTGATTGCCTTGATTGACTTGGTTATTCCTGTTTGTCAATGTCTTAATATGTCATTATGTAGGCAGTGCCAATTTAAACTGTCTTCGAGTTACAATTTGGTATTGTAATTAAAGTAGGAATTTCCTTTTATAACTGTATAAGAATAACGAAAGAGTCATACTAAATCTCTTAATATTAGTGTGTCAGGCTGGACTGGACGCCATGGCGGAAAGTCTAGCCACAATGGCTGATATGGAAACTGAATTAGCGGTCTCTAAAATATTTGATCCTAGTTGAACAGACTAAATGTTTATTGATCAGATTAACCCTTGTGTAGAGGAGAACAATGAAATAAAAAGGAAAAAGAGGGATAATGAAAATTGTATAACGCCAATAGGCCTACACACTCATACAACTTTCAGTTTGCCAAGTAAAAAACCTAAAACCATTAGATGTTATAAGTCACACTACAGGGGACCATTTGAAGTGATTATCCAACGTAGGCACAACAAGAAAATTAACCCATTTGCTGTAGGAAAAATTATGAAAAACCATTGTGAGGATATAGACCACATATTAAGGGTAGGCAAAAACCTTTAAGTGATTTGTAAAACATATTGTGGTGCCAATAGTCTGGTTGATTCTCAATATCTGCAATAATATTTAGTTTGCGTACCTGCTAATAAAGTTGAGAGTACGGGAGTAGCTTGTGTGAAACCTGATATTTTCGAATAAGAAATAGTTGAAGATAGTTATTGGAAATACCCTATTATAAATGCAAATAAAATAAAAAAATGGATCAACAAAGAGTTAATAAGTACTGATTATATGAAAATTATTTTCTATTTAGAAAAATTACCAGAATTTATCACCATAAACTATATTGGGATGATTGTAGATGTTTACATGCTCACAGTGCAACAATGTTACAGATTTTTCAGTTATGATCATGTTGCTAACACACCCTGTAAGAAAGATATGCTATGTAGGGTATGTGGTCAGAAGTGTCATTCGAATGATTGCGTTAAAGTACCAAAATGTGTTAATTGTAATGGGGAACATGCTAGTAATAGTAAAATGTGTCCAGAGTATGTTATACAAAAGTTTACTTTTGAGAGGATAACAATACATAAAGAATCTTACCAAGAAGCTAGTAAATATGTCCCCCTTAATCATCCTAACGTATCTAAATATCCAATGAGTAGGCATAACCAAGTAACTTATGCACAAATGACAAAAGTCAATATAAATGACCATAGCTCTTTTCCCACACTTAGAAATATACCAAACCAATATATTCATAATAACAGATATCTTCCGCTTATGTCACAGGTATGTGATAATGTTGAAAAAACCAGTATCAGTCCAGAAACAACATGTTTAAAAGGCAATCTATCCTTGATTTAACATTTATAACTCCAGGACTCCAGGGATTATTAATAACTACTAACCTGGAAAGTAGGAAATGACCCTATGGGAAGTAACCATTTTCCCATTTACATTCAATTCCAAGCACAATATAATAACAACCCTAATAGGGCTATAGTTTATTGTAAAAATCAACAGTCTAAATGTTCAAACAGACAAAATTATAAACAAGCCAACTGTTAAGGATATACTAAACATATAAAAGAGAAAATTAGTAAACTGGAAATAAATGAATTAAATCAGAACATTGAAAAACTCTATGAAATTATTTACCGGGCTCTAGATGAAAATATTCCAATTCGTCTGGCCAATATTGTTTTTTTGACGGAATGTTCTTATCTTGGTTAAAGATGTTATTTTTTTCCTACTCTGTGTTGGTGGTGAATCCCTAAATTGAATGAATGATAAGTAAATGAATCTGAGCACGCTATCTACGATGATTTTTTTCCTTCTAGGTTTAATTCTGATCCGCCATCCAGTTCGCCATCATGGGGGCTCGCTTCCTAATTGTCTATTTTGGGTGTGCGAACGGAGATGTGCTGTTTCAATATTCTATGTATCATTCTGTGACCATTTTAGTGACATATATATGAGCCGGGGAGAACTGGGCTCAAGACAGAACCGGCTGAATATATAATGATATTTGAAATGGAAAATCTACCATCCCTTCTGCATGGAAACAATTCAGAATTATTGCAATATTGAAACCAGGGAAAGACAAAAATGACGAAACATCATAGGTATAGGATAATTTCATTTATTGCATGTTACGTAAAAATTATGAACACTATTATAAGAAATAGGTTAGAATGGCTTTTGAATAACCTTAAAATTAAACCATCTACACAATACGGTTTTAGAAGGAAACGAGGAGGCTAGCCGACAGAGTATTAACAATAAATCATTCTGAATACACTATATCAATAAATTTCACAGAAGCTTACCGCAAGGAAGTGTATTAAGTCCAATCCTGTTTTACACACACACACACACGATATATATATATATATATATATATATATATATATATATATATATATATATATATATAAGTGACATAAATAAGAATTTTCCCTATGATATTTATACATTACAATAAACAGATGATGTACTTCTGTATCCATTTAACAAAAATTATACTATTGCGTATGATAAAATGCGGAATGTCCCTAACATCATGGAAAGCACATTTATGAAAATAAGATTCAATTTAAATGCATGAAAAACAAAAATTATTATATTTACTAGGAAAATATCTATTGATAATAGCAGACAATACTTTCTTTGTGGAGAAGAAATACCAATTGTAAATTATATACGATTGTTGGGCATTGTAATTGACAACAACATTAACACCCCATGTAAATAACCTACAGTTACAACGTCAAAAGAACCTGAACATACTTAAAATTACTTCCTGCTAGAGAAATGGTGCTTATCTAATAACAGTCTTACTAGTATGCAGGGCATTGATTCTTTCAAAATTGGAATATTGTTGCCTCTTATTTGGTGACTTGTCACAAAATATACTAAATAAACTAGGTACAATACAAATCAAGCACTGAAAATAAGCACCGCAGCACAAAAATCTTCACCAATATTCGCCTTATAATTATAAACAGCTACACTCCCACTAAATTTGAAAAGCCAAATTTTAACAGAAAGGTTAGTGCACAAGATCGGAACAGAAGCAAACCAACCAGCATATGAAAAAATATGTATACGAATATGATGAGCAACATCAACCCTTACTGGCAGAAAAATAAAATTCCACTATTTATATCTGCACTCAATACTCTGGAAGTGGTTAACCCTAACTATGTACATGGAAAAACAGTTACAATAGAGCATTGGAAATTCACTACTGCCCTTGTTCATGGGAGAAACAACATTAAAATGCAACAGTAATGCAACATATATTATCAGGAAATTAAAAAAGATAAAAATACTATGATGATAAAACAATCTTTCAATAACTTTATTCACATAACCTACAAGGATCAAATTGTTGTTTACACTGATGGATCTAAAGACATTAGAGATACAGGCTTCTTCATTTCACAGATAGACATAAAGAAAAAAGTTTATCACATTAAATGTATGTCAAATTATACAACTGAATTTTGTGCAATACACAAAACAATACAGTACAAAAATACCCTAAATTTTGACAATTATGTTATCTGTTCAGACTCACAATCAGCGATTGTAGCACTTGAAAATGCAAGTAAGGTAAACGAACCAGAGTTGGTAACAATATAACATTAAGTAGTGTTCTAGTTCAAGAACATGTAGAGACATCATGAAATAAACCAATTTATTTCAATGTGTAAAAGAAATATATAACACTATTCACAAACAAATTTAGGAAACAGTGAGTGTCTCCTGGTCATGGGCTCTGTCTACCGTGGCCCACACATTTTCGGGATAGGCTAGGCCTGATGGACCCCTGGCAAGTAGATCAACCTAAAACCTAATCATCCAAGTTTAATTCTTCTTTCAATAGAAAGTCCTTAAATCTTTGACTAATAAACACGGTTAGATACAATTATACTGTAAATAACCTGTCGTAATTATAAACATCTTAAGACAACCTAAAGTCACAATAAAGGACCTAAATTAAATCAAAACTAACATCTAATTAATAAAATGTTAAACATAAAATATGTTATTGTTACTCTCTGTTCCATGCTACCATCGTTTATGTGTAGTTAATAATTCAAGGCAATCACAACTAAAAAGGGTTAAGGGCTCAAAAAGGTTTTTTGGTTTCCAAACCTAGCCTATGCCAAGTGACATCAACAAGAAGAAAAAAAAATAGAAGCCACGAGTTTAAGTTGCTCTGTAATCACAACAACCTGTAACGCGACCGATTTGGGGATCTTTATGGTATCCGCTGCCACCACCGGATGATTCCGGAAAAAGAAATGAATTTTGTACAACAACGTTTGGATGTTAAAAACACTGTTTATTATTGATTAATTTATAAAAATTACACAATTTCGACTGGTTTAAAAGGGGAAGAGCACTTCTGAATGTAATAAGATAGTTAATTACATTTATTTTTTAATTTAGAAAATTGTTATAATAGAGCTACAGAGAATCACATGTCTACGAGTCTGAGGCCTGATCTAGACTGCCTTCCAGCACACGCAGGTGCTGAGTCTGCGTTGTCAGCAGTATTATTGCTGTCCTACTCGCTTGCTTTCAACACTGCTTTACACTTTATATATTATTATTATGTCTTCAGTTAAATATTAAGACATTTTACCAATAGGATGAAATTTCTATATGACCAAATAAAGTGTAATTTCTTGAATTATAGTTCATATTGGGTTCGGGTCGTTACAAACCTATTCTCTTCTTGTTTGACATTCGTCTTCTTATTTATAAAAAGTCCTTGCACTTAGTTCATTGATTCAGTTGTTAATAAGAAATAGCATGTCACCATTTTAATTAATACAAATGTGACCTTAAGTTAAAACGTGTTGTAAATAATTGTGAATCATTAGAAAGCTAAAAGGTGGTGTTTTAATGACGGTTTGTTGTGATACAAAAGGCTATATAAATTGGTTCTAACAATATATGTATAGGTACTGTAGAACATGCGTATGCCTAATAGAATTTTACAGGTACATAAGATATGCCATGCCACTTCCAGCCACGAAATATTATTAGATTAGAAGCCACTAAATGAGATAAGAGACTGGGTTGTTCTGTTACCGCTATCACTAAGACAGCTATTGTTTCTTGTGTATTATTGTTTGTCCATCACCCATTGTTTTTAAATCAGGAGGATTATGCTTAGTTGGAAAAAATATTTTTGTGTGGGAAAATCCACACGGTACTCTTTCGGTGTAAAGTGTAAAGTCTTAAACATGAAAATTTATTACTATATATAATGCTGTCAATATAGTTTTACTTATTATAATTAGTTAACGAGCGCAGTAGAACAATTGAGAATCTCTAATTTGAAGACACTTAATGTTGCTTTAAGCGTAAATAGCTATTATTCCTACGGGCCAGATACGATCCAGTCTTGACTAAACATTTTCCTTTATCCACTTCCTTATTAGTTCATGTTGCTTCTTGTTAAGTAGTAATTATTATTTTGTGATTTTAGGCAAATTAGGCTGGCGCTATAGTGGGGTAGCGGTGGCTTAGGCTCTTACTTCCTTAAGGCCTTATATTTTCATTAGTGAACCTTTATTAATGTTGTAGATAAGGGAGTTAAAAAAGTGTTCTTTCCGGAGTTTGGCTTACTACATCTTCCTCTAATCATTATTGTTCAGGTTTCTCTAGTTATTTTTACTCGAACTGCCGATGGGCTTTCGCAAATATTGGATTGAATTTCATTCACCAAATGGCAATGGGGTGATAGCAGAGATTCTTGCTCACGATCAGAATTACGATATGTTCCGTTTCATAACTATTAAAATTGCAAACTATTAGAATTAATGGTGTAGAGAAAAGGGCAATATGAAGGTAATATATAAGGGGTGTATTTTAAGCACATATGAAGATATTAGAAAGCTTAATCTGAATATTTAATGAGATCGTTTCTGTCCAACGTAGTTTTTTTATCAAGCACTCTTTGAAAAAAACTTCAGGACTGGGCTATAGTGGTAATGCAGATGTATAATTTGTCACTATAGTTCTCCTTGGAATCTATAGTTAATGCCTTATACATAACCCTCGCTTTTTATTCTACTACTTGTTCCATTTTTAGTCAAATATCGTTGGTCTTCATTATGAATAGTGTTTCATTTGGTAATCATTATTGTATTTAAATCATTAATAAATTTTTATTATATCATTTTTTTATATTCATCTCAGAAGTTAGCAATGCGTGCAAAATTATGTTATAAATTGTTGTCTGATCAAGTTGAATAAGATAATTAAAGGCTAGCCGTTTACGCTTTAAATAAATTTTCATAAAGTTATTACATTTATCTAATTACATTTATTAATCAGTGTTAATCAAAACTTTAGTTTAGTTTGACATCTATAATGATAAATTCCCAATTCTTTAAAATAAATATATTTTCACTCTACATAATTATACACAACAATTTGGAAACACAGTATATTTACAATATAGAGTAAAGTTTATCAATCGCAATACAATAAATTGCAGAACAAGTATTCTTAGGAAAATACGTGAACTACATATTTTTTAAATGCTTTCATTATATAGTAATCGATTGGAAATCAAAGAGTGATTTGATTTGTATGCAAAATTTCCAATGTAAAAATAGATGTGACTCTTCTATTATGGAATGTTGAGTTTAATGCATGAAGGAATCTCAAAGGGTCTTCTCTACCTATATTGCCCACTTAAGTGTAAACAAATCCCTTTTGAAGTAATTAGTTAGATTCAATTCTGGTTCGATTCAACTTTACGTTCTTGTTATTTATCATTACTAAGGAAGAAAAGTTACTGCCATATATTACTGCCAAGATAAACTCCTATAAATATATGCAAACAAATCATCAAAGGAACGTGTTAGTTTGTAAGACTGCTATAACACAGTTATAACAGGTTTTTTCCAACTTCACTGGTAGTAATTATTTTGACGAATTAAAAAAAAGCTCTGATAATTTCTTATGTATCTTTAAACGTTACCCACCCTTATGTGTTTAGAAATAAGAAATCTTATTTAAATAATGTTTAAATGCTAATAAATCACAAATTCTATTATCAGTTACACTAATCCATATTCACTTGATTTCACTATTTTTAGTATTGTATTCTCTCACGTATTTGTTTCGCTTGAATCACTAACATAATAACACCAGCGTGTTTACTGTAGATGAAGACTGATTGTGTACATTCTGTTCCCTTAATGGTGTTCGGCGGTTACGTCACTTGGGGGGACAGTTGGCGTGTATCTTGTTTAATACTATGGCTTACTCTGCATTCACGTCAAGTATAAAGTATAATGAAATCAAAATAATCGGGAGGCAAATATGTGTTAGTGATACATTTTTGTGAGGCTTCTCTGTCCCTTTATATTTATTTATTGAGCGAAAATACATGTTCGAATCTCCCTTAATCCTCATTATCGAGATGCATTTATGCACAGTTTCGATTAAATTAAAACACTTAATCAATTGCCCTGTTATGATAAAAATACATTTATAATACGATAAGACAAGTTGAGTTGGGAGACGAAATATATTCGCTCTATTCATGTGAAACCGAAGTGATCTTATGGGACTGTTTAATAATATAGATATAAATATAACTCACCAGCAGTTTGGGCCTTCTAAGATGTAACCAAACCAAAAAGAGGAACCATACTATGATGAGAGCTTTTATCGAAGTTATATACTGACTGGCAAAACAGACTCGCGAATTAAACAACGAGGGTCATTTCATGACCTTAATAAGAGGATGAGGAGAAAATCGATTTCCTCGTGTAGGTCGTCCATTACAATGAAATAATGGGCCTAAAATGAAATTAAATCTTATTTCAAAACAAAGGACAGGGAAATACAATGCGCATTTATAACAGGTAAAGGCTAGTTAAGATGTAGACTAGATACACTAAACATCTGGTGAAATATTGTTACAAAGCCAATAAACAAACGTATATAAGCTAAATTCACTGAATTAGGCCTACTCACTTAGAAATTTCCGAACGAAAACGATTTACATGAAACTTTTTCCGCATCTTTCTCCTAAATCTTCTGTGATAACTAGTATAATATTTAGAAAACTTTGCATTCTAAAAATAGAAATGAGCTAAAACCACGGGAGTTAACTAACTCAAAAGTTCAAAAGGTAAGTAACTTGGCTGACATAGATAACATTATATAAAATTATGTTATACTCCACAAAATAATATTTAAAACGTTTGAGGATTTATATTATTTTAGAGTTTGTTAAGTAACCTATTCTCGAAATAAATTCATACATACAATTTTGTAGGTTCGTATTGTAATCTGTTGGATGGGTTCAAAAATACATACATGTTATCTTATTTCCTTTTATAATTCTGAAACTAAAGATGGTTTATTGACACCATTATACGTTAATGTTAAGAGTATGAGAGCAAATGTCTTCAACTTCCTTGCTGAGATAAACCAGCTGTTTTGTTCTCTTAAGACAAGAAGCTTATAAATTGCACCGAGTCCTATAAGGACTTTTGCGCTGCTTCCGGAGTGACATGTTATTTTGGATGGTTATGGTTGGGGGTAGGGGCTACCTCCTGCCGAAATCCACGAGGAAGAATATAGGACACTATTCCCCTCGGAAGAAGGAGAAGCCTACTCTGAACCAGCCTCTCCATTCAAAGAGGGTAGCATATCCTAGTGTCTATATTTGCAAGAACATTTGACACTTAGGGGACGAACCCCCTCAACTCCAACAGTCATCTCCCGCCGTAGACTAGACCTATCGAATTATCCATGTGCCCCAGAATCACGAAGATTGCGGTTAGTGATTTGGCGCTCCTGAACATCCTTAAAGTTACCCAGATTTAAGTGATACATCGGTTTTTGCTGTGCCTAGTGGTAGGTTCAACTAGAAGATATACACCAGCCAGAAGTGATCCCTGCTGGGTTATAAGCCATATGAAAAAATATAATTAATGTTTAGTATTAAATGAATATGAGTTAAATTTATATAAACTACCTGGTTATAATATATTTTTTAAACTGTAATAACAACTACAGAGCAGGTGGTGTTATGTGTTATACTAGTGAAAGTTTTAGTGTTACTCAGATTGAGATAAATATGATAACAGGTATGCGTTATTATTTTTAAACATATGTTATATGAATAGACTTACTTTAAACGATTTCATGCATATTGGTTGCACAGTTACCCCGAAAGTGATTCTAATACTGAACTCGAGAACCAAATTCAATATCTTAATAATCTTAATAATAAAATTGCAAGGGTAATTTGATAGGTTTAGTCTACTGAGGGAGATGGCCATGGGAGTTATTGGGGTTCGTTCCCAAAGTGTCAAAGGTTCTTCCTAGTCTAAAAATAAGAGTTTGCTACCCCCTTGCCTGCTTCGACTGCTTCCCTTCTTCCGAGGGAGCATGACTTAAGACTATAGGAATAAATCCTTTCTCACGGATCTCGCCAGGAGGTAATCCCTAACCCCAAACTTACCCATCCAGAATTTCCTGTCTTCCGGAAGCAGCGCAAAAATTCTTATAGTACTAGGTGCACTTTCTAAGCTTCTTCTCCTAAGAGAAAAAAAGAAAACATTGAACATTAATTTTGATTGTTTTTTGTGAGTCGGGAAGATTTTTGATGTTAAAGAAAGAAGTTTCCTGTTTAATATTGGGCAATGCGTTACATAACTGTTTAGTTTCAGGAGACTTTCTTCATAATTTTTTTACTTTTTAATTCTTAAATGTTTACTGATCTATATTTTTTAATCTCTAGTTTTTTATATATATTTTTATACTGATTGAAATGTTCATGATTAATTTGTTATAATTTATAAGAAATATTAATTTTATTATTACATTGTTGTAAAGTTAAGTAATAGTTCAGTTTTTATCAGTATATGTAAAGAGGATTGAGAAGTATTTCTTGTAAAGTGTTTGTTGAATTTAAAGAAAAAATGTTTTATCTTGGAAGATAGTCATTAAGTTTTTGTGCATAAATGAACTTTTTCTTGTCCACTAAACTTTGTTTGTAGGAAATATACTCCTCAATTTTTTTTTTTTTTATTAATACCAATGCATTGAATCCATATGGATTACATCCAAATATGTCGTGTTATGATATCGCCTTCTGTGACTTTTATTTAAATAATAGTCCGTGTTATCCAGAATGTTGATTGTATTACGGAAAATCCTCATCGACATGTAGATTAGACGTATCCTGGCAGCACTCCAAAAATCGACACTTGACGTTGACAGATTAAACAGCGATAAATTTCCAATTATGATAGACACATTTAGTACAGCTGACTGTATTGCAATGTTGAAGAATAAATACCCTTTGACTTTTTTACATGATAGTTAGAAAAACATACATGGAATTCGTAATAGTTAGATTTTAACATAAAATCACATTATTCAGTTTACAAAGCTGGATTTGTGTTTTGTTACTATTCAAATTACTAGCAAGCTAACACTGATCATCATTTTATTAGGTGAAATTGGAAAATTAATAAAATAATATACAATATGAATGGCAAAATCAGAATGCCATGAGATTTCAATACATATAGAAACAAATATCTTTGAAAATGATTTAGTTTAAGTAGAGGAATGCTAGTAACAGAAAATTTGTTTTGGCGTCCTCAGTTAAAGTAAATTTTACTTTTATTTGTAAGGATGATTAATAACAAAAGAGATGTTTTTGTGTGAGTTATTTTATATATAGTGCAATTCGGAATGTGATGATAGTGTAAAACAGACCAAACTTACCAACCGAAATACATCAATATCAGTTTTGTCCTCTAAAATACATCAATAGTTTTGAAATAAATATAACTGCCAGCTAATAATAATTAATTGTGTACTTAGTTGTGGTTGCATACAAAGCGTGATTATCTACGTAGAAACGATTTACAATTAAAATAAATCCGATTATACATTACTAATCGATGGCTACAGCCAATTAATTACAGAAACTACTTAATTACAATTATTTTTATTGAAGCTTCATAGTTTCCTCACCACATTATTACGAGTTAATCAAAAGGCGAATATGCATTGCGTTAAACTCCACCATTAAACTCTAATAGTCTATACAGACTACAACAGGTTGTATAGTGATGTTTTTTGTTTATAGCGGAACATAAATTCATTTATTTAATTTGCATATGTTTACACGTGCATTACAGTGTTCAACATATAGGGGTATATATATATATATATATATATATATATATATATATATATATATATATATATATATGTAGTGATAATAAATAGTGATTATAACTCAAAACAGATGTAAATAATAAGAGAAGCAAAGAAACCATTTAATCAGGTAACCGAAGTGACCTTAAACTATTGTCACCTTCGGCTCTCAGCTGATTAAATGAAAAGTGAGCCTTACAGTCTAATTATCGTAAATTATATATAGTTTTTTTTAAAAGCTCTGATTAAATGGCATCATTTCAGTAGCTTAGTAGTATTATTTAAGACATACAGAAGGATAAGTAATAAAAATAGATTAATAACGATTAAAAATTAACCATAAGCTATAAATTACTGCAAATAAAATTAAAGGGTGTATATGTCAAAGAGTTTTGCCAATTACATACATAATATAAATTTATACTTTTGTACGTTTATTTACTAAAAAGATATCAGTTTAGGAAATATTTCGTGTGTTTTATTAATAGTGTGATAGTATGGTTTTTTAAGAAACGAAACGCGTATGATATTTTTATTTTTGGTGATAATTTAAACCAGACTATAGGAAGTACTTTTTTTACTTGTGTATACATATTGACAAACGTGTTAACTTTTTCAGGTGTATTTTTATTTTGAAGATCTCGTAAGTTTCAGGTTTGTAATTTAAATTTAAATTACAAATTCTCGTGTCTAAATTAAATATTTCCAGCTAATTTTAACTAATCATTTGGTAATGCAATAATCCAAGAAGTGTCTACTCTTGGTAGTTGTTTGTAGTTCCCTTAATAAGGGAGATATAAGAGGTAAAATTTTCAGATTCATTACGTAGTTTAGCTTTGAGTAAAAAACCTCTATAATGGGCGTCCATTACAATATTCTTTCATAACTGTAAATTTAACATTTCTGCTTTAAGATATTTATAAATGTTTAAATGGGAAATGAAACATTCATATAAGGTCGTTTTCTTTCGTTCAAAGTATCTAAATATAAGATGAGGACTTAAAGCTCCTTTGCAATTTTAAACTTCCAACTACTAAATGGCCGTGTTTGAAAAAATATTAATTTATCCATATACATTTTAAAACATTACAAAATGAACTTTTGGCTATGAAATTATAGTTCACGTATAGTAGTAATAATAAAATATCGTTGTAGAAACTGTATAACTTTTGAGCTTTCCTGATTAGGGGTGCATCAGAAAAGATATAATTTTAAACAGTTAGGTTGTTACTCCGATGAAAGGTAACATTCTGTTAAATACACAAAAGATTGGAATTCATGTGTGGAGACGACACAATTCATCCTTCCCAACCTACATGCGTTGATTAATGAAATATCGAACGTTTCGGGTTTTTAAAAATTCCCAGAATACAGTGCTTTAGTATTAGTCGGCATAACATATTTCACAGGATTTATTTAAGACAAGTAATTCGGCCAAAATTCTTCATAGTCAAGTGCAAGAAAGAGGCTGAGTCAGTATCACTTGTGTAAGCTTGTCTTCAGATATAGCAATTGCCTGAGATCATGTGGTAGCGAATAAGAAAATGTTTTTATACGACAATCTTTAAATAAAATAGAAATTATTCCACTGAAGGAATAGGTAAGGCATTTAAAATTTTACCTAATCCATCTGACAAGTTCCAGTGGAACATTTTCATTGATTTGTGGTAGCGATATGCTTCTTGAAATGGATTTTTAAGGCAGGAATTAATATTCATATTGAGCAAGGTCAGGATAAACGAAGCACCTGGTTTACGATAGACCACCCTATTAGTCTCATAAGACTTCCTCTGAAAGTTTCATTAATAGAATGCTTCTTATTTTTTACAGTATTTTACAAAGAGCATAAGGCCTGATACTTAAAAATATCTAATAAATTTTCTCTTTATATAAAGGGATGATGTTAATGGTATTAAAAACTGCAGGAGCTTGTTATTTATTGATTGTATTACAAAAATATTCACTAATTTGTAAATTACATGGCAATAAATAAGATTGCTTGCAACAATAATGTGTATTTTCATTCTGTATTGTACTGTGTATTTTCAGTACTGTGTGCTGTTCATGTATATTTTAACTGAGTGTCAACGTTCGTGAAGCTGGACCCCTTGATGCGATTGGAATTAGAAAGTAAAGTCGGTATTGGTTCAATAATTGGTAAAAGTTACGAAACTGGACGCTTTAATGCTTTTAGTATATATTTAACAATTGTGACTTTCTAGAGCATCATTAACAGATGTGGATGTAGTTTACTATTCGCGTGGAATGGAAGAAAGTGTATAATATTGAAATAGTATAATTGATATTAGACACTATACAGATAAAAGTGTATTGACATATTTTGGTTGGAAACAAACAATTAATATTCTAATTAATCAGTGTATTACAGAGCATATTTAGTTTGGGTATTATATATTAGATCACGAATCTTACACGTTACTTGTTATTTCTACTTGGAGGAAACATTTAAAAAGGTTGTTTGAGTCATTAGTTCCAGATGATTATTAGACAGTGTATTACGATTTAAGTATTAAACTCCTTGAAACCATTCCTTATTGTTATCTACGAGTATCATAAGTGTACAGATGAAAGCTTGAAATGAATTTATCTGGGACTGTGAGATAACATGTTATACACGCATAAGGTAACACAATAAACTGTAGCCTGACACCAGCACGTGATACATGTTGAAGTAGCGAGACGCTGAGAATGAAACCGATTTTTCATGTTACACTCCCATAAGGTAACACAATAATCTGTAACACAATAAACTGTAGCCTGACACCAGCACGTGATACATGTTGGAGTAGCGAGACGCTGAGAATTAAACCAATTTATCATGTTATACACGAATAAGGTAACACAATAATCTGTAACACAGTAAACTGTAGCCTGACACCAGCACGTGATACATGTTAGATTAGAGTAGAGAGACGCTGAGAATGAAACAGATTTATCATGTTATACTCGCATAAGGCTATTTCTGTAACACAATAAGCTATACATCTACTTGAACCTAGCTCTAAACTGTAACCTGACACGAGCACGTGATACACGTTGAATAGAGAGACGCTGAGAATGAAACAGATTTATCATGTTATACACGCATAAGGTAACACAATAATCTGTAACACAATAAACTGTAGCCTGACACCAGCACGTGATACATGTTGGAGTAGAGAGACGCTGAGAATGAAACAGATTTATTATGTTACACTCGCATAAGGTAACACAATAATCTGTACCAGCACGTGATACATGTCGGAGTAAAGAGACGCTGAGAATGAAACAGATTTATCATGTTATACGCGCATAAGGTAACGCAATAATCTGTAACACAATAAACTGTAGCCTGACACCAGCACGTGATACATGTTAGGAGTAGAGAGACGCTGAGAATGAAACAGATTTATTATCTTAAACTCGCATAAGGTAACACAATAAGCTATACATCTACTTGAACCTAGCTCTAAACTGTAGCCTGACACCAGCACGTGATACATGTTGAAGTAGCGAGACGCTGAGAATGAAACCGATTTTTTCATGTTACACTCGCATAAGGTAACACAATAATTTGTAACACAATAAACTGTAGCCTGACACCAGCACGTGATACATGTTGGAGTAGCGAGACGCTAAAAATTAAACCAATTTATCATGTTATACACGAATACGATAACACAATAATCTGTAACACAATAAACTGTAGCCTGACACCAGCACGTGATACATGTTAGATTAGAGTAGAGAGACGCTGAGAATGAAACAGATTTATCATGTTACACCCGCATAAGGCTATTTCTGTAACACAATAAGCTATACATCTACTTGTACCTAGCTCTAAACTGTAGCCTGACACCAGCACGTGATACATGTTAGATTAGAATAGAGAGACGCTGAGAATGAAACCAATTTATCATGTTACACTCGCATAAGGTAATTTCTGTAACACATTAAGCTATACATCTACTTGAACCTAGCTCTAAACTGTAACCTGACACGAGCACGTGATACACGTTGGAGTAGAGAGACGCTGAGAATGAAACAGATTTATCATGTTATACACGCATAAGGTAACACAATAATCTGTAACACAATAAACTGTAGCCTGACACCAGCACGTGATACATGTTGGAGTAGAGAGACGCTGAGAATGAAACAGATTTATTATGTTACACTCGCATAAGGTAACACAATAATCTGTACTAGCACGTGATACATGTCGGAGTAAAGAGACGCTGAGAATGAAACAGATTTATCATGTTATACGCGCATAAGGTAACACAATAATCTGTAACACAATAAACTGTAGCCTGACACCAGCACGTGATACATGTTGGAGTAGAGAGACGCTGAGAATGAAACAGATTTATTATGTTAAACTCGCATAAGGTAACACAATAATCTGTAACACAATAAAACTGTTGCCTGGCACCAGCACGTGATACATGTTGGAGTAAAGAGACGCTGAGAATGAAACAATTTTATCATGTTATACACGCATAAGGTAACACAATAATCTGAAACACAATAAACTGTAGCGTGACATGAGCACGTGATACACGTTGGAGTAGAGAGACGCTGAGAATGAAACAGATTTATCATGTTATACACGCATAAGGTACAGTACGCGCGCTGAAGGTTCGGCTCCGAGTCAACCGAGCGGACTACGGCGGGGGACGGGTGGATTGCCCGATATAACAACTGTTCTGCAGACATCCGCCAATGTTTGGCCCGCTGCAGTCTGAATATTTATTGTCCCTGTTCTCAGGATTCTTTATACATCAGTGTTTCGTATTTATTCATCTGTGATAATAGTGTATAAACAATACACCCCAAAACATTTTCTATTCGAATATAATAATTCGAATAACGGCTAACCTAAACTATGTATCTGAAAAAAGTTAAATCTAAAATTAACTTCAGGTCATTCAGAAAAACTTTCCCGCTGGTGAAAGTTTCCTGACCAAATAATAAAAAAATCCTCACAAACAAACTTTTTTGTATCACAATTTTGGATCAGTTAATTTTAAAATATATTTTATTGAAGAAAAGTAATAAAACATTGAAACTTAATACATCCATTAGCATTGGCATAAACAGGAAAATAGATCTGCGAAATTTCAGAATTTTATTTGTACAGGAAGTTAGTCTAACCGTAAGTTGGTTGTCGAGCGAGAATTAAAAATTGCCGTCCGTGACGGACCATTAGAGAGTCAATGTTTTTATTTGGTTAGTAGGGCAACGACAGGGCCGAACCTTCAGCGCGCGTACTGTAACACAATAATCTGTAACACAAAAAACTGTTGCCTGACACCTGCACGTGATACATGTTGGAGTAGAGAGACGCTGAGAATAAAACAGATTTATTATGTTAAACTCGCATAAGGTAACACAATAATCTGAAACACAATAAACTGTACACTGACACCAGCACGTGATACATGTTGGAGTAAAGAGACGCTGAGAATGAAACAGATTTATCATGTTATATACGCTTAAGGTAAGTAACACATTAATCTGTAACACAATAAACTGTAGCCTGACAACAGCACATGATACATGTTGGAGTAGCGAGACGCTGAGAATGAAACCGATTTATCGTGTTATACACGCATAAGGTAACACAATAATCTGTAATCTACAAATAAACTGTAGCCTGACACCAGCACGTGATACATGTTAGATTAGAGTAGAGATACGCTGAGAATGAAACAGATTTATCATGTTACACTCGCATAAGGTAATTTCTGTAACACAATAAGCAATACATCTACTTGAACCTACCTCTAAACTGTAGTCTGACACCAGCACGTGATACATGTTGGAGTAGAGAGACGCTGAGAATGAAACAGATTTATTATCTTAAACTCGCATAAGGTAATAACACAATAATCTGTAACACAACAAACTGTAGTCTGACACTAGCACGTGATACATGTTAGAGTAGAGACATGCTGGGAATGAAACAGATTTATCATGTTTACACTCGCATAAGTCTGTAACACAATAAGCTATACATCTACTTGAATCTAGCTCTAAACTGTAGCCTGACACCAGCACGTGATACATGTTGGAGTAAAGAGACGCTGAGAATGAAACAGATTTATCATGTTATACACGCATAAGGTAACACAATAATCTGTAACACTATAAAACTGTAGCCTGACACCAGCACGTGATACATGTTAGAGTAGAGAGACGCTGAGAATGAAACAGATTTATAAGTGTTAAACTCGCATAAGGTAATTTCTGTAACACAATAATCTGTAACACAACAAACTGTAGTCTGACACTAGCACGTGATACATGTTAGAGTAGAGAGATGCTGGGAATGAAACAGATTTATCATGTTATACACGCATAAGTTAACACAATAATCTGTAACACAATAAACTGTAGCCTGACACCAGCACGTGATACATGTTGGAGTAAAGAGACGCTGAGAATGAAACAGATTTATCATGTTATACACGCATAAGGTAACACAATAATCTGTAACACTATAAACTGTAGCCTGACACCAGCACGTGATACATGTTTGGAGTAGAGAGACGCTGAGAATGAAACAGATTTATAAGTGTTAAACTCGCATAAGGTAACACAAAAGTCTGTAACACTATAAACTGTAGACTGACACCAGCACGTGATACATTTAGGAGTAAAGAGACGCTGAGAATGAAACAGATTTATCATGTTATACACGCATAAGGTAACACGATAATCTGTAACACAATAAACTGTAGACTGACACCAGCACGTGATACATTTAGGAGTAAAGAGACGCTGAGAATGAAACAGATTTATCATGTTATACACGCATAAGGTAACACAATAATCTGTAACACAATAAACTGTAGCCTGACAACAGCACTTGATACATGTTGGAGTAGAGAGACGCTGAAAATGAAACAGATTTATTATGTTAAACTCGCATAAGGTAACACAATAATCTTTAACACAATAAACTGTAGCCTGGCACCAGCACGTGATACATGTTGGAGTAAAGAGACGCTGAGAATGAAACAAAATTATCATGTTATACACGCATAAGGTAACACAATAATCTGTAACACAATAAACTGTAGCCTGGCACCAGCACGTGATACATGTTAGAGTAGAGAGACGCTGAGATTGAAACCGATTTATCATGTTACACTCGCGTAAGGTAATTTCTGTAACACGATAAGCTATTCATCTACTTGAACCTAGCTCTAAACTGTAGCCTGACACCAGCACGTGATACATGTTAGATTAGAGTAGAGAGACGCTAAGAATGAAACAGATTTATCATGTTATACACGCTTAAGGTAACACATTAATCTGTATCACAATAAACTGTAGCCTGACACCAGCACTTGATACATGTTAGAGTAGAGAGACGCTGAGAATGAAACCGATTTATCATGTTACACTCGCGTAAGGTAATTTCTGTAACACAATAAGCTATACATCTACTTGAACCTAGCTCTAAACTGTAGCCTGACACCAGCACGTGATATATGTTAGAGTAGAGAGACGCTGAAAATGAAACATATTTATCATGTTACACTCGCATAAGGTAATTTTAGTAACACAATAAGCTATACATATACTTGAACCTAGCTCTAAACTGTAGCCTGACACCAGCACGTGATACATGTTAGATTAGAGTAGAGAGACGCTGAGAATGAAACAGATTTATCATGTTACACTTGCATAAGGTAATTTCTGTAACACAATAAGCTATACATCTACTTGAACCTAGCTCTAAACTGTAGCCTGACACGAGCACGTGATACACGTTGGAGTAGAGAGACGCTGAGAATGAAACAGATTTATCATGTTTACACTCGCATAAGGTAATTTAAGTAACACAATAAGCAATACATCTACTTGAACCTAGCTCTGAACTGTAGCCTGACACCAGCACGTGATACATGTTAGATTAGAGTAGAGAGACGCAGAAAATGAAACATATTTATCATGTTACACTCGCATAAGGTAATTTCAGTAACACAACAAGCTATACATCTACTTGAACCTAGCTCTAAACTGTAGCCTGACACCAGCACGAGATACACGTTGGAGTAGAGGGACGCTGAGAATGAAACAGATTTATCACAGACCCTTACATTTTTTTTCGTTACTTCTGACAACCATGCCTCGTGAATCATTTCACATATTTCAATAATATACTCTAGAAACATTTACTATATGGGAACTGAAGACACATGTTATATTATATACTTAATTGAGATGGAATGTGGGACAAATTAGTAAAATAAACTTTACCCTTAAATCATTTGTTTTTATCACAAGACTATTTAACAGTCTGATTCAAAGCAGCGAGGAGATATACTTTCTTTAAAAGATAATATTGTTTCAAACTTAGTTAGTGAGATTAGTTAGCTGTTATATTCTTCGCGTGTGATAAATCGAGAGCATTAATGACTAATTAGAACTTAAAATGAAGTTAGATATCTTTATAACCCTAATCATAGGCCAACTTACTATAATGTCTCGTAGCCCTTGCCTGTATCCCATGTCTTGTAACTCGTATATTCACCTGTACCACCATCAAGTTTTAGTCACAAAACTTTACCTCTTCGATCAGTGAGTAAATTGGGTATTATTGTTATATTAATTAGTTACTGAAGTTTTATTAAGTTAGTTATTATTTTTTTCGTCCATATCCTTACTAAAACGTATCCGTATTAAACTTAATTATATACTTTGTTCTTGGGAACAACAATGTAAATACTGCTATGGCACAGGAAATACTTTAAAAATAGATTACAATAGTCAGAAGTAGTTGCTTTTTGTCCACAATAAAGATGTTTAACCTCTGCAACGTATTTATATACTTTCCTAATCAAATTGATCTGGCAAAGGCTACTACGGTGACGGAAATAACACAGGACGAAGTAGAATACAATAGACGTTAGTAGTCGGTTTGACAAAATATACGTTCTAGACTAGCGTATGTATACAGTTTCTAGTTTCTGATAGCAAGGCAAATGCTGACCTGGTGTTGGATCCCAGATAAAGTTGATTTGGATATCGAATATTTTAAAAGATTGACGAATAGCTACTAGTGTAAATTATCATTAAGTATTAATTCACCTTGGTTATAATTGATCGCGACATCAATCATCCAATGTAGTTGTCGGGCTTCTGAAATAACGACTGCAAAACACAACGTTAGCAATCATTACGGACTCTAGATACAAACGTCACTCCTACACATTATTAGCACCCTTCCACTTAAAAGGTGAGTACTGAAATTTGAGAGAACAGGACATTTTGTTCTACCACTATTGGTGATATAACCTCTGGCGCTATGTTACATGTTAGAACAAGCTGGCATGTTACCCTGCATGGCATAATACATCATACCTGTGGTCACAAATCTTGCTTTAAAAACTTTGTTACGGACAACTCAGTGTGCTTAGCCACCCTATTGTATACTTATTTTAGGTACTTATTTCATTATACTGTACGTAATCCAGGTTTTTATTTTCTTGGACACATTTAAATACAACGAAACTGTTTTGTAAAGTATTTTTTGTGTACTTTTTAGTACAAAATTTTGTTAAAGTATGTTTTTGATGTTTTATTGATACATGCAGTGAGGAATGTTTAAATTTATTCTGGATCGCTGGATTTGCATATGTATAAGTTAAGTTCTTATTATACTGATATAGTTTTACAAAAAGACTACACTGAGAAATAATTTAAAGTTTTCATACCTGCTACCTGCATAAACATGCCGTGAATAGTACAAATATTAATAGTAATCTAAATTGCGAGAACCATATAAAAATTGTAATATCCATCACTAATAAATTTCGACAGTAATAAATATGGCTACTACTATTAGTACTACTACAACTATTATACTATTTCTCGCAGGAGTGACTGTAAGGCGGAAGTGCTGTGTTGTCCCTGCCTGGGGCTGAACGTATCCCCCTAAAGACTGAACCACTTTCCTAGCATGGAGGGCCTGTTCAATATTTCAACAGGCTCTTGATAAGACTAGTAAAAACGTAAGAGAGTTAAAATCATCCAAGGAAACCTTCTCTTGCAGAGCTTTCAGGAACATAAGATCGACATTTTCATAATAAGCGAGCAGTGTCGTGACACGGACGGACCTTGCTGGTTCCGTGATACCCCTAGGACAAGAGCGTGTTCGTTAGGAGCCATGGTACCTGTCGCCATGGTACCATTTCACTGGATATTTTGACACAAGGATAGTCTAATGGTGAATATAAGGGGACACCACATTCTGAATAAGGCTGCACAGGTTAGTGGTTGTTTTGAATTGGGGGGAAAACTCCAACGACCAGGATACGACTTTACCATCCCAGATATAACATTTGTAGTGGAAATCATCAACCTAAGAATCTTGGAGTACAGCTTGAACGTCACTCTGCACCGTAGAAGGTGCTTTAGCCTTAGTTGGAGGATAACTCTCACTCGGTGGAGGGGGCACATAGATCCCAAGGCCGTCGCAGAGTACTGCGTACAAAGAGACGGGGTTTTAAAAAAAGCAATCATCAGGAACAAGTGAGAAAAGTAGAACGAATTAAAGGAGGACATAAACATTTGCCCTTGAAAACTGGGTTACCGAGTTGCAATCGGAAACACATTAGACCGGAAGTTGATTATTCTTAATCAAAGTGGAACATTTGTAACCAAAGTCTTTTGAGACCTAAATACAGCTAGCTTATTTTTTTAATCGGGGCATCAATGTAAGCGCAACTACAGCACCGGAAATACTTCTGAACGGAAATGGATTACAATGGCCAGAAGACCAGTTATTTTCAGGAGGCTTCATGTAACATTTAAAAAGGATGTTCATATAGCATACTTTGTATGCAGTAGGTAATCACGTACAAAGCCGCCAATTATTAAAAGAACACACTAGAAGATAATTAATTCCATTTCTTTAGTAAAAATTTAGTTTTTTTTGGAATAGTTAAATTATCAACTAGTCAAACGAATAACATATATAACCGAATGTCCTTTAGGAAACTGAAAGTCTGGTGAGAAGGAAAATATCCTGTAACTCAATTATAAGCTATCCACTTTATTGACTGCAAGTCATAAGTCCTTTGTTGTCTCTCTTTCTTTTATTTATTGAACATGATTTATTTTGGTAAAAATTAATCGTTTTTAAATTCAATATAGCTTAATTTTTAAAACATGTTTTACTTAAACCTTTAACTTTAACGTAATTAAACTATTTGCAGATAAGTTATACATTAACAATACATCTTTTAACTACTAAAAGGACTTTAGACATGTACCAGAAACATTTTTTCTATTATTTCTTTAAATTTTAACTTAAAGCATTGCTTTAAATGTTTATTATTTCTTTAGCAACGTTTCTTACAACGTTTTTGCGTTTGTTACTTACTGTTTTTAGGTCTTAGCTGCTTATTTAATTTATTCTCTACACCTAATAACTAAGTAGCTGTATAAGTAATTACTCATATTTGATAGTATTGCCAACATCAAAAAACATACACTATGGAATCTTTTTATTTTTAACATATGAGAGCCACACGTCTATGACCCCTGATAAAATTTATTCATTGATTTATTGATCATTTATTCAAGTGTAATAAAGCAAAACTTTTTTCTTCTATAAATTAATTACTATACGTATAATTAATGGTGTGATTAAAATCCTTCTCATATATGTACAACTTAATTTTTCTTTAAAGAAATAAAATCCGATTTTTAATTGAAAGTTGTATTTATTGGTATAAGTACATTTGTAAGATCTGATAAAGGCGCCTACGCCTACTAATTTAGGATACCTGGATGAATTAGGATTTTAGTATTATTGTTTTTGATCCCACTAAAAATATACTTCATAGAAACCATAGATATGAAAGAATCGTTAAATTTTCCTTTGCATTATCCTTTATTTTAATGTTTCAATTTCAATCTTTTTAGTGTCGCAGAAATGTATTAAATGTATGAAAAACGACAGTAGTACATTATTGTACTCTAAAATATAAAAATATAATATATGTATGAAGGTCAAAAACAATAAAAAATAAACTTACATTCAATAATAAAAAAACAATACGAGAATTTATCAAATAGAGATTAAGCTATAAACTCTCCAACCGAATAAAACATCTCTGTAATAGGCATTCTTTTATTTGATTTTTAAATTATTGTTTCTTTTATATATATTTGTTTTTATTTCTGGGGAGTTTCCAAAAAAATCCTAGCCACTGAGTTTTGAGGCAGTCCACCCGCCAGAGGCTAGCGATGTTGGGTTTGTCGCGGGTCTACTCGGGCTCGCGTGTTGGGGTCATGTAATAACGGCTCCATCTAATATATTTACACCTGACATAGATGATGGTCTCGTAGATATACAAAGATAGAAAAGTCAAAATTCTGTGCTCTTTAAATGCATTTCTATATAAACTTCTGCGAGATATGCCAGCCACAACACGCACAATGCGTTTCTTTAAAACGAAAAACCCTTTAAGCAAGTACTGAGTTGCAGAGCCTCATACAAGAAGTCATACCGCAACCCTGACTCTACCAAACCAAAATATATTAGTTTTAATAAGTGACTATAGCGATATTTTGCAAACGGGATATCAGGTAGGTCGGTGAAGACAAAGAAGGAGACACAAATTTACGTGAGATTTAAGTCAAGTCATTATCCACCTGAAGTCCCAAATATTTTTCTAAACATTGTTGTTCTATTTTTATTAGTTTATTCCAATAAAAGAAGGCTGAAAATGATTATTGTTTAATTTTATGTAAACTGTGGTTTTTTTAATTAGGATTTAAATTCAGATTGTTTAGAAATTGATAGGCCTGGAAAATAACTACTTTTCTATTAATATAGAGTTCTTCTACACTGTAATTAGAAAATACGAAGACAATATCATCAACATACATAACCACATTTTCGTTGTTTAGAGTAAGCCCAAATTATTTATATAAAGGTTAAACAAAATTGAGTCAAATACTTACCCATGAGGACACGAAATTTAATCTCAATCGGTTCCGAGCAGTGGTTATTGAGTTTGACAAATTGCTTTCGATCCGTAAGGTATGATTCTAGCCCTCAGTATCTCATTTGCAGAGCCTAGGCGTTCCAAACCCTCCATCAGTCTGTCATGACTGAAACAGTCGAACGCCTTAGTCATATCCATCATTACACCAAGTGTCCACTGTGATTTCTCCAGTCCCATGACCACATGGGATACAAAAGTCGCCAAAGCCTCACCAGTAGAGTGGCTCTTGACAAATACATACTTTTTTCTGTTACAATATTATTTGTGAGCAAGTACGATGATAATATTTTTTTATCAATTCAAATACTTTAATTAGACTTGCAATTTGTGTAATTGGTCGGGAACAGTCAAGAGACTTACTGTCCCTTCCCTTGAATACTACCCTTTATAATGAGCTTCATTCTCTTTACTACTAACCAATTTTAAATTTGTATGTAAAAGTGTCATTGCTTGACTTGAAACTTTAATACCTGTTGTTACTCATCCTTTATCCTAATTTCTTCTACATTTGCGCATTTGTTTTTTATTGCAAGCAAAATCAACAGCATAATTAATAACACTCATAAAAGAATTAAACTGCTCGTCTACTGGCTTAGCAATATCGATAGCGTCCCAAGACTTTTGACTTAATATGAAGTTCAGTGTAGTCAAGGTAATGGATGTCAAAGAGGGCCATCGGCTCCATCGGCTGGTATGGGCTCCATCGGCAGGTTCATGAATATAAATATAAGTTGAAGGAAATGGTCCGATAACCCAGTACCCAAGATATCAACACTTACATACACTATTCGTCGATTATGTCAGCCATGACCCAGTCAAGCAATGATTGGTGACCACCAATAGGATCCACTCGAGTTTGGGAGTTAACTAGTTTTCTCAAGTTGGAGGAAGCAAGCAGATAATACATCTCATCTCGCGCAGTTAAACCAGCCAACAAATTAACATTTATATAGCCAGTAATAACAGTGTTGGTTTTATTGGAGTGGACAAATCTCTGAAAGAAATCAGAAATTAGGCGTGTAGAATCTCAACAATTGCCACTTGACGAGAGCGGTACACACAAAAAGTGTCAATTACAAGCGGTTGTTCAAAGAAACATTTAGCACCTGCAATTTTAAAATTCATTTCCTCGGCAAAGGAGTGTAGATCAAAGACTTTATGCTTAATCTTATTTTTACACTATAGGGACTCCGCTTGATTTATGGTGTACTCGACAATAACTGGTAATCAACCTATAGCCATAAAGATTCACATAATGTATTTCATGTTTTTTTTAACCCATGTTCAGTTATTATGAGAACTTGGGGCTTCTTATTTTAAAGCAATATATCAAGGGCATCAGCTTTTTCCCTTTTACATTTGATCACAGATATAGCCAAGATATGAGTTTTTATTTTTGACGTATTTTGAGAAGGACACATTTCTTTGATGCATTTGGTACGATTTGAAGCAACGTGGTTGTACGATTGCAGGAATAGCAGAATCACTTTTAGAAATTAAGATACTATTAACATCACTAGGCACCATCTTCTTACGAGGCAATGGCGGATACTCGACTAAGGACTCCATGTCGAAAGCTGGACAGGATGCACATCAACTACGTCGTTTCTTCGATCGTCTCCAAAAGTGATTACCGCCTCCGCAGCGACATCAGCACAAACATCCCGACACCGGCGCAGCAACGGAAAGACAAGTGGGGCAGGACGACCACAGAATTAGGACACGGGGATAGAGATCGAGGATCCAGGATGTTCAGGTGTGGTGAGGTTTCTTCAGTGTGGTTATTTGTAAGAGATAACACTGCATCATCGCCAGACAATATCGATTTCAGAATCCAGTTGGAGAGAATTCTCTTTCCCGTCCATTTGTGGTGGGGGGAGATGACCTTAGACCATGTGACTATTAACTAATAACAGTTAGTTGCGGAGTTATCCAGTTTATTATTTACTTGCCTTATTTCTTGGTTAGTATAGTAATGATATGGCATGTCGTACCAGAGTGGGAGTGAAACCACAATCCTATTTGTGTGACTATTAAGACTGACAAAACTCTTTATTTGATCAGCCAGTACTAATGCTGGTTGAGTTTCCTGGCGAACACCTTGACAGATCATTCGTTCCAGTAATCAGAATAACAATATCCTTTTTTGTTAAGTCCTTAGACATGTCAACACACTGTTAGTATATATCTTGTGCCACTAAGATTAGAACAAGCAAATACGTTTGTGCTGCTCGGTAATAACAACAATCCCTTGGTGTGACTGTACCCATAAATATGCATATGCTTTAGTATTTTTAAGCTGATATGTTCGTTGTTGGTGTTTTTTTCTTTATTTGATTTTGTCATAGTTTGTTACAGTTTTATTTTAGATATGCTATTTATATTTGTTTAATAGTGTAGTTTTTATTAATACAGTTTTTGTTTTTTTTACGATTTGGTATTGTTTTTCATACAGGGTTCTTAGGGTTTGCGGTTGATGTGTCAGCTTTCGATCCAATCAAATTGAACATATTAGTAATTGGAATTTCCAAGTGTCTATTTACCAAACCGTCGTCGTTTCTGATTTCAGTACCTTGCAGATAGAGAAGTTGCTCACGTGATTCTTGCAAATCATTATATTTTTTTATGCTACTTAGCAAAACTTAAATACAGTTTCTGAGTCAAACCTCGGACTGACAGATAATTGTTTAATACAGGGCATTGCTCATACATTGGAAAAAACAAATCCGTCTGCATAGCGAAATACAACTTTTTTTCTGGCTCGCACCCTACTGCCACACGTTTACAACCTCGGGGGACTCGAGCGTGATCTCGAAGCTATCTTCTCTGCTTCTAGCTCGAGCTGTAGACTGAATTTTATCAATTACAAATGATTGTCGCTCTGTAAGCTGAGCGATTCTGGCTAAAAGGTCATCTTTAGACTTTAGGCATTCTTCCTCAGCTGTATAGATCTCTCTATACACATAATCTTGTATATGTAATGTGAGATTAAGGGTGAGAATGGTACAAGAAGAATCATGTTCTGTTATATTAATATCTGACCGTTGACCTATTTCTGCGCATAGCAAATTGCCTCATGTATTTTTGGGAGTAGACATGGTCTACAAAGACTTGGTCTGTGAATTACGCTTATTCTGAAGTTAGAAAACATGTGTCTTCTGTTACTTAATCTACACAATTCACGTGTGATTTTTCGATAAAATCTTAAGTTACTGAGTTCATTACTATGTCGTGTTTCAAATGCCTCAAAAATGTATATCGTCATTAATAGTGTTCATAGTTACAATTAAGTTTTACACCACCTAAACTAGTATTATTATGTTTACAGAATTACCTTTATGAATTTTCAGTGGAGCATAGACAAAGCTGATATACGTTAGTGAAGTTCTGTAAAGTAAACGGATGTACTTGAACTTTGCAGAGTTAATTATTACTTTGCAGTTTCGTTCAAATTATTAGTTAGCCAACAAGGTTATAATATAATTGGGATAGTAACTAGATCATAGGAAACTACTGAGACTAATATATTTGCTATAGAGTTTTACTCAGAGAAAGTCTTTAAGTAAATAGATGTATAATTTTAACTGCCTTGAAACATTATTGTGCTAATAATCGTATTATAACTTGATCTCTTAGAATTTTACATAATTCGACATTCTTTCGATATAGACTAATTTGATTTATTACTCCGTAGTAATTGTTTTAATTCATCCTAACTAGTTAATGTTTCATCAAAAAGTGCTCAAATTTTTTATTAATTCAATACTTAATACACACTTATTTCACAATTTATTTAATATACAGATGTATGTAGAGTTACAGTACACAGTCTGTAGAATTATACAAATAATTAATCTTAAATACAAGTATGTATTTATGAAATTAAATTACATTTGTGATTGCATATTGATATTGCAAGACGAGTAAGAAAATAAACAACATTTAACTATATTATTGTTGTGTTCAGCAACTTTTCTCAATAGTTTTCCATCAGAAAATGTGGCTATTGAAGTAGAATGAAAATGTATTACCTTTTTTTAATGTTAAGTTGAACTAAGTGCAAACTGAGTACTAGAACAGATACGAATTTATTAAATGTGATGGGGATTCATATAGACTAAGTCATAAGAAACTTGGTGTGTCTATTTTTCGTATAGCTATTAAATTCAAGAGTCAGCAATTCCGTTATTAGGATTATTTATTATTACTTCTTAAATAAACCATAAATTTAAAAACAGCAATTAAATTTTATTGAAATAGAATGTAACTCAACAAACTGCCGTGTTCAAGGCATACTTACAATATCTTAATTGATTTGTAAATATTATGTCATATTAAAATCGATTTTCCTGTTTTATATATATATATATATATATATATATATATATATATATATATATATATATATATATATATATATGTATACAGTTTTTTTATTTAATTTTGACTAAGTCCTGAGTTCTTTATGGAGCAAATTCAATTATAAACTAAACAAAATATTTCCCATCTAAACAAAAATCTAATTTTAGTTTAAAAACTATAACATTCCGTTGCATAATAACACTAGTATAATTTCATATCCGTGTTCAGAATCAGTATTTTATGTAGTTTGTGAGTGCAAGAAACCTTTAAAACATCACAAAACACGCAAAAACAAATAAAAAGATACGTAGTTTTAAACAAGCCTCCTCTGACTTGATCAAAACGTCAATAAGATTCACTTTCAATCTGATCGGTAAACTCACTCAGGTGTATTTTCACCATTTTCACCCGGAGGGAATCCGTGTTTCTTCATATTAAATGTTTAATATCAAAATGTTTGAGAGATACTCCACTGTCACCAGTTAGGTATATCATAGTAATGAGAATAAAACGTATTCAAATATAAACTCTATTTTGACCGAAAACACCTACTGTGTATTATGCTATGTAAATAACTTTGTTTAGTTTACACACAATAGAAATACACAATCATATATTGAGGGAGACCTATCTTATTGTTTAATAACACAGATAATATGTTATGTTACATTTTATCTGAATTATAAAAAATTAAAATGACAGTTAGCAAATGGGAGTTTTATAAAAGCAACAAAAGATGATCAAGAAGAAGATGATGATGAAAACCACGATTACAGTGTAAAGCATCGGCATCATGTAACAGTTGTATCAAGTGTGCATATATAATTATATAATATTTATGTATTATAAGAAAGTAACATGTACTGTTTACAATCCCCAGAACTTTCAAATGTATATACAATTCTTCTAACTATCCCATTGACTCAAGGCTCTTGCGAATGAGAATTTTCCAAAAGTGAAACTTATCATAACCAGATTGAGATAGTCTTTGAAAAGCAAGAATTTAGAATCTTTACTGTATATGCACTCAGAAGCTGTTATTTTGAACTCCATTGATCCAGAAACACACACTTTAATTTGTAATTTTCCCCAATTAATTAAATATTAGTTTCTTAAACCTTTTTTGACATATACTTAATGTAAAATAATCTCTTCTTAATTTTATATGTGTTTTAGTTTACCAAAATTACACAAATTATATCTAAACTATTACTTTGCCTTTTATTTTGCCTTAAGACGTTTAAAACATTTGAAATGGACTAAATAAACATTAAAATTGAGCAAACAAACATTACTTCGCAACACACTACTTCTACCAGATACCACCAAGCATCACCTTCGATCCTTGCAAGTTGTTCTTTGCATTCAATGTTTATCCGTATCCAGGTCTTGCCCATGATATTTTGTCTTTGGGTTATCATAATGAATCCACTTTTGATCTCCAATTGCTATGCAATGAAAAATATATTTTCTTAATTTCCTTTGGGGCAGCAGTTCGCAGGTAAAAACTCGACTTTTGACATCTTTTGGCTTCAACATCTAATTTCCTTGTTTCTGGATCATGCGCAAGGCTTTTAGACGTTCTGAAATAGTTTTGTTGAGCTGCTCCCAATGTTGCCGTAAGTTCTTCTTGTGTTTAGCAAGAGTATTCTATGTACTCCAGTTCATCATATTTAAAAGTTTCTGTCATTCATTGACGTTTTTTATACTCCGTGTCAAACTCCGTGGTGGTGTCATTGAGGTGGTATTATCCCAGATTTTGGAATTGAAGAGAATTATTTATTCACAACAACGAGTAAACAGGGGATTTTTAAAAACATTTTTAGTCTACTCAGAGATATTCTACAAGTATTTTAATGAGGATATTGTATACAAGTATGACAGACATATTTTGTTAGAAATTACGAACTCATACCGATTATCACTACTTTAATAATATGAAATACAAACAAAACATACTTTTAAATTAAATTAATAATAATTTTAAAAAATCAAGACGTAATGTTTTAAACAATACCGCACTCAGGGAAAATATGCTCTCGATATTTAGGAGAGTTGACTTGAAATGGAAGAGTTAATGTTTTGGACAGAAAAGGAACTTCTATCGAAGATCTTAGATAGCATTTAATAATTAAATTCTATCTAACATCTTGGAATTGTATATGGACTTTGACTTAAAGAGATGAGGAGTTAAACCAATTCAGATTTGTCGAATATGTTCTAAAAATGAGAAGTTCCAATTCTATAGTTCTATACCTTCCACCAAATATTGACAACTAGTATTATCATCATCATATGCAAAATATATTTGAATAATTTAGGTTTAACTGCACGCTGGTTTAGAACAGAGATTAGTAAAGGCTATACATATTATAAATTTTTACCCCGTATTTCCATGTTCAGTATATTTTAATGTCGATATAAAGAGTCAAATATAATTTAGCAGCCTCATGGTGTTTTTTTAACCTGTGTAACTCAAAAATAACTATATCATGCGCATATTTTCATCATATGAGAATGTAAATTTTGTATTATACTTAATATAAATATTCTAAACTCAATTTCTCATAATGATTCGGAAATTGTTGAATTAGTAATGAAATATACATTTGACAAAATAAGGTACATTAACTTAGCTGTAATAAATTTACACGGAATCGTGCCTGCTCGAATCCTTGGTAAATGTTATGGTCTATATCTCAATTTCATTTAATACATTCAAATCCAAAACAGTACCCTTATTAACTAATGTAAGAAGTAGGCCTAATTATCAGTATATGTATACTTTGGATTACTAATTAGATTTTGAAATTTTAAGTTTTACGATTTTACAAGTACTTGCTTTTGATATAAGGAGTAATCTTGGTAGTGTAGATCAATTTCACACATTTACAAAATTCTTCAACTTTAATTTTTGATACGAAACAGCACCAAATTGATTATGTGTCTAAAAGGTATTCACAACAACTTAAAGTAGGATAATGAATATTTAACTGAGAAATTAACAGCTGCTCTGGTAATTTAAATGTGTTATTAAGACAAATAATTGTAAACCAGAACACTATTTTTAGCTTATCTTGACGGATCTGACAGTTTATACAAGAATAATGTCTGACCTGTACACCTGAAGCTGTGACAAGACAGTCATCCTGTAAAGATATTAAATGTGCACAGGACGTCTTGCTTGAGTTACTTTTTTAATATTTAAATGAAAAACTTAAATGTCGGTAGGAATAGTAATGAGAAATCATTTGATGTATTCTTTTACAGATATCTGAAGTTGTTCTCTTAAGTCTCATCTAATTTCTATTATATCCTATATATGAGCAATTAGAAAACTGTGAAATTCATTGTTGAGATTAACTTGAGGAATGGAAAATTCAAAATAAAAGTTTATAATATAATAACATGTTTTTGAATTGAGTGAGATATTTTCACTTATGATTGGGTATATTTACGTTTCTACCTGCGAAGTTGGGTTGAAACTATAACCTTGGTATAATGTTTGAAACTTGCCATTATAGTGAGGAAATTCTCCTTGTCTAAAAAAACAATTAAAACTATTGTGCATCTGATGAGACAATGAGACTGCCACTTTACATATTTATAGATCTCTGATGTCGAAACTATATATATAAGTTACAACTTAATACTATTACCAGTGGCTTGGCAATTCATACTGTTATTGTAGATCTGATATCAAAATTAAACCAAACAGTTCACATTGATTTGATAAGTTTTGGGGGATTTCTGTAGTAACGAATGTAATGATTTTTTTCCGATACTTCACTTTATCTCTTGCTTTCAGTCACGAATTCTTGATCGATAGAGTAGAAATAAAATAAGGAATCATAACAAAACACGACGGTGAAACAAAACTTTGTTATCTCACGAGTATTTTACAGAAACGTGATGTGAATGTTTATAGCTGATATTCTTCCTTGTTTATAGCTTTCCATTCACTACCAAGCATAAGGAGATAACCAGAATTTGTTGTTAAATTAAAACAAGTTTTTTTCCTTCAAATACTTACAGCAACTTTAGAAATGTACACTCTAAAACTATACTTATTGTAGACAAATATTCTCAAACGATTTGTGATAACTTAAATTAGGTAGTTGATGTTATTTAGTTTTGAAAAATTCATACAAAATCATCTACAGGTAACATCAATTTAAAGAACTGGATTTCGCTAACAAATAATATTTAAATTTTCTGTAAATTTCTTTGTTTTAGTCCATTAGGTAGTTTTTGTAATTCACGTTTAAAGACGTGTATATAAATATTTAACCGAAACTTGTTTGCCGTTCATTGCAGTAATTCATGTTGAACGTCATTGTATATTTAAAAAATAAAATAAACTTTGGTCGCAGGCAACAAGAGAAACTATGATTACTTGGCTGCTTTACCTTCTCTCCGACGACCTTAACTGTCGTCTTCTTAATTTGACTTATTTGAAGAAATGAGTTTCATCACTTTTAAGAGGAGGAATCTCCAGTTTATTATCAACATGACTATTTTTGTATAGACTCGTTTTGAGCGTATTTTTTCAAGTTATTCACGTTGTTTTTAATAAGTTTATTGCTTGTTGTGTACTATTGAAAAATGCGTACCACTTATACATTGATGAGAAAGCAATAATGTAGAGGTGGATCTCACATTACAAGTACATACATTTCTTATCAACCTGAATCATCTGCGATTCAGGTTGAAAGAATCTTGGGTCAAATTTATGATTCTGGATCGTAGGGTGAGTTTCTCAACGACAATGATCCTGATGTAAAACTTATGACCTTGAGAGTATGTACCTTTGTATTGCTGTAATTAGTACTGGTCAAAGAATTTGACTGTAGTATCTAAAGCATAACGGTTTCAGAAGGTTATAAGAAACAATTAAACTTCCAAATTATTACGTAATGTCAGCCCCTTTCATATTATATAAACCGGAAATTGGTGGAGCAGTGTTATCGTTTTTATAATAAATATTTGCAAATTGACGCATAAAGATAAAGAAATGTAATATGAAAGGTATTGTTGTATTCGATTACAGTTATTAACAACCAAAGTATATTTCATTTCCACTTACGGAGCCGGAGTATAGGTCGGGCTAGCACTCATGCCGTTGTACACGGAGCCCGACCTATACTCGGGCTCCGGTAGTTTAATTCAATACGTTAAGTTTTCGGTAAACAATCGGGTTTAGTTGTTTCAGACTATTTCCTATGTTATATTGTTTATATTTATACGTCTTTTTATGACAAGTAACAGTTGTGCAGCTGTAAAAATTGTATTTTCAACTATTGCACAACTGTTTAGTTACGTAACCGACTGACGACGCAGTGATGCGAGCATTGCTATTTATAAACAAAGTTCCACTGTTACTGAATAAAGTGATAAATGTTTTTAGTGATGATTTAGTTTATTTTGATTGGTTTCTTAGTGGTACAAGTTTTATTTTTCTTCATCACTGTGTAAAAAGAGTAACCATTTAGACAAAATAACGATGCGCATGATACGTGATATGATTCTGAGCATGATTTGGAGGAGGATGATCGTATTTTAATTGAAAATAGAAGATCATCTGCGATTCAGGTTGAAAGAATCTTGGGTCAAATTTATGATTCTGGATCGTAGGGTGAGTTTCTCAACGACAATGATCCTGATCCAGATTTTGAGGTTAGGCCTAATGATCAAGATGTGAATGATGCTGAGTACGATTATGATATGCCTTCCATTAGTACTAACATGAATTTTTTTTTTATTAAATGTTAATTTTATATCAAAAACACATTTATAGAACATTAGGTGGTTTAAAAAACGTTTATACAACATTAGGGGGTTGAACAATGAAACGTTTATACAAAATTAAAATTTTTAAAATTGTATTTTTTCCGTAATTTTGTTTATTTTATAATTTTGTTCAAATACCTATTTTACAATAAAAAGGCACATTTCAGAAAGCTGCGTTTTCCCCTCTTTAATTTTATATATAATATGTTAGGTTAAAACAATGTCTTCATAACTTAAAACAAAAATTTTAAATCACAAAAAACGGCCAGTATACTGAGTAAATGTCGATGTTATAGGCTTAGGGTTCAATTTAAACGCTCATCAGCCGGCATTATTGATGAAGGAGTTCTAAACAATGACCTTGGGAGTATGTACCTTCCTTACTATTGTTTAAATGATACGAAATAACGTTTTTTCCGTTAAATATAACACAATAAAATTAACATCAAAAACATTAAAATACAAAAATATTTCAAGATCAGTATATATAGATAGATATATATCTAAGGTGTTTAAAATTATTTTCCCTTGCAAAAATGATGAGCTTGTACAGGTTTCAGTTGCTTTAATAATAGCGAATAATTTACAATTCTAAATATTAAAGTATAGAATTTTTATTAATATTAGACTTGAAGACTAGATAGCGAAAACGGGAATTTATTAAATTCTCAGAATGTTATAATCAACCAAATATTGTATTAGTTTGTGAAAACCATATAAATCTTGTCAATACATCACTTTACGTTTTATTTTAATATAAAGTAATGAAATAAAGCAATCAGCAACCAGTTATCAGTTTTGCCAGAACATTTCAAACTGAACGTTAAGAATAAAAAGGAACAATGTTAATTTGTGAATGTAGTTCATTATTTTGCTGTTTGCTTTTCCAACTGCTTATAAAACATGAAAGCTTCCAAGTTATAAATAATGCCACACCAAATTAATTACGATGAACATATTTACTTTCAAGTTAGAGATAAAAATTCTGATATAGAATTTGATCGTGAAAACCATATTAGAAAATTAAAGGAAAGAACAACAAGAAAACACTTTTACTTACTTATTGATGAAATATACAAGTACATAAAGTTATTGTTAATGAAAGTTCTCTAATAGCACCTGCTACTACGATAAAGGCATTTATTATATAATCTATCATGTCAAAGTACAAAGGTGTTGTACGATAGTTTATATTAAAGATTTTAAATAGATTGCTACTATTTGATTTTCCAAAACAAGTTTTAGAACTTCTGACTAAGAAAGCCTGATTTTCATAAAACTTTACCACTACTGAATATCCATTGTTTTGACAAACACATTACTATAAACTGCTTGAATAGAAAGTAAAAATGGCTGCGATGTTCAAATCATAAAACAATAATTTAGAGCCCAACGTATTTTTAAGGTATTAAAATTTACGAGTGTTATAAATACATACGCGGGTATAGATCTCCAGTGGCAACCACTTGACCTTCTTCTCACAAAGTTTAACTTGATAACCTACAACAATGCTCTAAAAATACGTAGTAATAATATGTTTTACTACTGGGCATAATTAAATCCACCAAGAAGCTTCAAAAGCTGATATTAGATGGACCATTACATAACTACACAAAACGAACTTTAAACTACGCTAAATTTTCGCTGTACGCATAACATACTTAGCATTATTCAAGTTGCAATTTAAATATAATGCCATTGCAGTTTAAAAAAAATTTATAGCATAAAATACTCCATCCATACTAGGGAGACCATTTAAACTGGTCAGTCAGGACTCTCGAATCAAATATCGTTCGTAAAATGTTTGATACAGACTAAGAGTAAAGTAAACCCGAGAAAGCTTAACATTCACGTGTTATTATAGTTAACCTACACGTTCTATTAAAAAATATGTTTTGTGTTTAAATTATAATTTTGCTGTATAATGGTCACAAACACTTAAGGTTCTTATATTATTATTGGATTGCATGGATCGAATGGAATATTATTGGATATAATAGAATAAACTTTACACGCTAGAGGCTGCACCTAGGGCAGTTTGCCGCATATTTTTAAAATGTTGTAGTATTATTATAATGAACAATATCGGTAGCTTGGGAACTCGTCCTATATTTATATCGTCCAAGACCTTGACTTCTGTTTACTCACTTTGTTTTCAATGTATTTGCAATAAATATATTTGTGCAGTACGCTCAAAAAAGTAAATGCGGCAATTTTTGTCACGCACAACCTCCCGCATAATCTAAACTTTACAGTAAATCGTTTATTTAATATGTTTTTATTGACACAGTTTTATTTGCAGACTATAAAAAGCAGTATATTGATAAATAGTAAAACTAATCACGAGATTTTCTTAGAAAATTTCCTATTTAAGAAATTTCCCTACATCCACGAAGGAAATGCGAAATCTTACGTGTTAGATATTGATATAAGTTCCTTAGATATTGAGTTATTAATAAGTTAAATGTAATTATCTGTGTGCAATTATTTGTTTGGTCCGCACTGAGGCACTTTATGCGAGTCTATTTTATTTAATAAATGTTTAATCTTCTGCTGTTACATTTAATGATTCTTGAAGAACATAGAGTAGATTAAAAGGAGTTTGTCTGATCAGCGTTTATTGAATATCAACCAATGACATGAAGAGAAACTGAAAGTAGTAGTTGCAAGGGAGAGGATTGGAAGTCTTTTTCATTTGGATGCAGCGGTCTAAAAAAACAATTAAAACTATTGTGTGTCTGATGAGACAATGAGACTGCCACTTCTCCTATATAGGTGACTGATGTCGAAACGATATATAAAAGTTACAAATTAAGACTATTACCAGTGAATTTCTTTACTACAATGGCTAGTTTCAACAATGATATACCTAAGTTATAGTTTCAACCCAACGTCTCAGACAGAAACGTGAGTGAGTGTATGCAATCATAAGTGAAAATTAACTCAAATAAAAAAACATGTTATTATATTATAAAGTTTTATTATGAATTTCCCATTTCTCAAGTTTAATTAACCAAAGAATTTTGCAGTTTTTATTGCTCATCTTAGAAGATACAATATAAAGTTGTTAGGACTTAAGAGAAAAGCTTCAAATATCTGTAAAAGTATACATAAAATGATTTCTCATTACTATTCCTGCATACATGTAAGTTTTTCATTTAAATATAAAAGATATTAACTCAAAGCGATAAATCCTCTGCAAATTTCATATCTTTACAGGTTGAATGTCTTGTCACTGCTTCAGGTGAACAGGTCAGACATTATTCTTGTTTAAACTGTCAGATCCGTCAAGAGAAGCGAGAGCTAGAGTTCTGGTTTACATTTATTTATTTATATTTGCCTTGGCCTATCGGGTCTGTGGTCTACCAACATGTTCCATAAGTCTATTGGATCTCCTAACCTACAATAATTACAAGTAGTGACTGATAAGTAGTTGATTTTAAGGGTCCTTTTTGTTAAAGAAATAAGTATGCATCATAAAATATCTTAATTAAATTTATTGGAACGCCATTAACATGTTTCTGGTACCATTGATACATTTTATGAATTTAAAATTTGCAAACATTCTACGATACTTTACTTTGAATAATATATATTAATTTACTTGTCGTAATTACACATTTCAATCATCAGAGCAGCTGTTAATTTCTAAGTTAATATTGATATCCTACTTTAATTTGTTGGGAATAACTTTTAGAAACATAATTAATTTGTTTTGTATCAAAAATTAAAGCTGAAGGAGTTATTAAGTGTGTGAAATTGAACTAAAGTACCAAGATTAGACCTTCTCCCAAAATGAAGTACTTGCATAATCATAAAACTTAAAATTACAAAATCTACTTAGTAATCCCAAATATACATATACTGATAATTAGGCCTACTACTTACACTAGATAATAAGCGTACTGTTTTGGATTTGAATTTATTAACCGAAATTGAGATTATATAATATAACATTTACCAAGGATTTGAGCAGGACGATTCCGTTTTTAATTAGGGTCATATTTTACGTTTACTCTGCTTTAATATCACAAACATATAGGGCCTACAGTAATATTTTATATCATGTAAGAAAACCTACATCTACCCAGTTATATGACGGAGAGTCAGTGAGATATATTACATTATCTATAGTATAACACATACAACAATAACACATACATATAATGCCTACATTATATTGCATTACATTATTGCTGTATAATATAAATAACGTATTTTATATAACAGAGTTTGGAAGTCTGTATTTTTCTAGTCATCATTAAACTAAGGAGCTGTGACGTAGCTTATGCCTGACTTTCCATGTAAATGTATAACAGTTTAAGTTAATGTACCTTATTTTGTCAAATGTATATTTCATTAAAACATCAAACGTTTTCGTACTATTAGGCAAAATAGAGCTTAGAAACTTTATATTTGATATAATACAAAATATGCACATGATATAGTTATTTTTTAGTTACAGAGATAAAACAAATAGAAAGAGGCTGAATTATATTTGACTGTTACTATCGACGTTTATACGTTTATACCTTATGGTTTTGCTACTTTGATCTTATTGAAATATTTGTGTTTTATAATTAATTCTTAACAAAGGACAAGCACAAACTAAAATACAATTTTCTTTTACTACAGGGGTTCTTCCACATTCGCAATGAGTCGGTTTATTTTGACTTTCTCGGAAAATTCTTCTAGCACAATCCTTACAAAAAGCTTGTTTTTTATCTTTACTATAATGCCAGTTGTGAAATTCTGAAATATTCTTAATTTCTTTACAAATACAACATTCTTTCTCTTCTAAAGTTAATTTTTATATTTTTTCGTATAATTCTCTCTCATATTTACTACGACAATCCTTACACATAGACCCTAATCCTTATTTTTTATTCTTATTTTTATAAAAAGCTTCAAAATCTATAAATTCTTGACACTTTGTACATTTCTTTTGAGACTCCATTTATATAGAAAAAATTATAGCTTTGACTTTCTCAATTCATATTCATAAAACTTTCCGGTTATTTCTTCATTATTTAAATCATTTATACTATAAGTTACAGGATCTGTGTTATTAATTTGATAAATCACAAAGATTTCTCTTGACCAATTGTTCTTACATTTGTTCGAAAATGTTGTTTTTTTACTAACAATTCTTACATGATCATTGACTTTAAATTTAGTTTTCGTGTGAATTTCTGGTGGAACATACTTGAAAACTGTCTCTAATAACTCATTTTCTGCATCCTTATCTATGTCTTTGGGCTTCATTTTGATTGTGCTGTGAACTGTATCGTTATAATTGTTTACGATTTTTTGAAGAATATCGATCCATTTAAAGTTTTTATTAATCTCAAAAATTACTTTCATTCTCTCATTTTTAGTTCTGTTATATCTCTCTACAATACTTGATTTCTCTTCGTTTTCAGTATGATAAATCTTAATGTTGTATTTTCTCAAAACATCATTAAATTCTTTATTTTTAAACTCTAAACCCTTATCTGTATGAAGTAGGTTTGGAGGTTTGTGATTGATCCTTATGGCATCTTTTACTATATCTTCGAAAGCTTTTGAAACATCCTTGCCGTTTTTTCTTTTGATAGCTCTTGACCAAGCATATTTTGAGAAAGTATCAATAACATTTAACGTATACTTAATCCATCATTTTGATCTGAATAGTTAGACATTATAACTAAATATGCTGCCCATAAATCGTCAATTCCTAATGTTATAATTTTTCTCTTTTTAAACTTTTTTCGTACTGGTGCTTGAATTTCTCTAGCTTCAATCTCTATTTCTTCGTTATTCTTAGATTCTTTCTTTACTTGTTTTTCATAAGGATTCTTTATAAATTTACTCTTATTTGTCTTACATTTTTAACATTTTGCTGCAATTCTATACAATCCGTTTTGAGTTTGAACAATCTTAGAATCTATATTTTTCGTTTTCTTTTTACATTTGTGACAGTGAATCAAATCATCTTCCATTTATATATCAAAGTTTCCAAGTTTATTTAATTCGTCTAATATATCAGATTTCGCTTCATTTTTATAGCCATACGGTACTGTATCCATCTTATTTTCTAGGATAATTCTCTTATCATCTTAAGCACTCAGTGCTAAATTGTTTATAGTAACGGTGTACAACTCATGGTTATAACTTTTGATGACTGTCATCTCCCTAAATTCTTCTTTATCTTCGAACAAACATCTCTTCAAGTTTTCGATATTTATTGTTTTATTTACAACGCGTCTCTTAATTCCTTTGCATCTTACTGGATTTTTGTCTAGATATTTGTACGAGTACATTTTCGATCTCAATCTACAAAATTCTTCTAAAACTTCGCTATTTAACTCATCCTTGAATTTGCCTATTACCTTCTTATTTTTAGTAGTGAAACATTCATGATCTTTTGGATAATCACTCGTATCAAAGTCATCAATATTTTCTTTAATAATCTTATAAGGATCTCGTTTCAATTCTAGGAAATAACTGTCTGTATCCATGTAACACAGATTCAAATCTGGGTCAAACTTCTTTAATTTATCGTAATAAAACTCGTACATTAACAATTTTGATAGGTCAAGAACTGAGAATCCTATGTAGATCGGTTGTTAAATTTCACCTTTTGTTTATACATGTGACTCGCTATACAGTTGTCGTCAAAGATATTGAAACATTTGAAGTTTGTTTTCTTGGCCTGTTTCATTGAAAATTCTTCATTTCCTAGTTTGATATCACAACTATTTCGCACATTTTCCATAGATTTTCCAAAAACAGAGTTGTTCATGAGCTTATAAAAATCTTTTTCAAAGTCACTTGTAGCTTTGGTTCTTATGTTTGTGTTAAAATCAATGTACTTTTTCATAAAAGGCTTCTGATCGAATGCAATAACTCTATTCACATGTTTCAACACCATCCCTTGTTTGAGGTAAACTTTCAAATTTCTTGAATGAACAACGTATTCAGTTTTATCCAGTAAAGTTGTGCAAAGTTTGTTTTTATAATGTTCGGGAGCAAGAGGTAAATCCTTGTGATGTTCATGTAAATTTGTTGGATATCCTAGATCAACTTCGAGAATATAGCCATAATCTTCGTCGCCAGTGAGTTCCAAAATTGTTTCTTGCCACTCCTCTTTTGTATATGTTTTAGGATTCATCCACTTGATATCACTAAACGGAAGTTTTTGCATAAGACCGTAACCATAAAGGCTGTTTGCATCGACATAAAGTAAATAGTTTTCGGGCTTTGTCTTATCGAAATCTTTCAAATATTTATTTGCTTTAACATATCGTTTAATACATTGAGAAATGCCTCCACGAATGCCTTTTCCAATCATTAAATACATATCGTAATCGTGTATCAGTTGAAGCTCGATTTTCGTTAATTTTAACATAGCGTCCCATGCGAGACTTGGAGCTGTTAGATAATGTGCTGGATCAAGTTTGTAACAATTTAGACAAATGTTTCTGAAATTTTCAAATATATCAGCGAGCAATAGTACATCTTGGATGTTGTACAAATCAGAGTAATTTCCAAGATTTTTATCTTTTAATTTGTTCCAAACGCTCAAGTAATGTTGAAAATCTTTCTCAGATATACTCTCGTCTGTCAAAAGTGAATAGAAATCTTCAATTTTCAGCTCTTCTGTGTAATCAAGTTTTTCAATACTATCGATAAATTCGTAAGGAAATATGCCTTTTCCAGATAGAATTTTAAAGATTTCTTCTTCGTCAATTGGCCGTCTTTCTAGAATTGCGTTCAATATTCGTCCATCTTGTATAAAATGATTTGTATGTTTGAAGTCTTCTTTCTTGAGGTTTTCAGCTAACTTTTCAATAGACGATGCCATGAATCTAAATGTGTCTACGAAAGAAAACTTGATAAATTTTCTAGGTTTATCATTGTCAAACTCATAGCCATATTCAGAATTTACAGAATAATTTATGTATCGTTCATCGGTATTTGCTATCAAATCAACATTTCCATATTGTTTAGCCAATCTTTTTATGTACAAATGAGTATCGTAATTTGACATATTATGACAGAAAACTGGGATATTTTGTGGAAATTTCAAATTCAGATTGCAACATGAACGAGCTGCGCCTCGAAATTTACATGTTAAATGACAATGATCTCTTACTTTTAATATTTGTTCACCATCAAAACCTTCTGTTTCACAAATATGACAAACGTTTGAATTTTGATACAAAATTTCTTCTTCTTCAGTTAGTTTCATAGGTTTCATATTCTTCGAATTATATTTTTTCGCTATGTATTTCGATAATTTAATGAGCTCTTCAAACAATTGTTTTGGAACATTTGGCAAATCTTCTTCATTTTTGGCTCGATAACATATCGGTTTATACATGCGATTGGTCACATTCGACACTAAATATAGAGTAAAACCATAAGGAATGTGCTTCTGAATCTTGGTTGTAATCGATCTTTGTGGATTGTTCTTGCATGTCGGAATTTTTTCTAATATGCTCTCAAAATCCATATAAATAACGTACGGATGGCTAAACTTCTTTTGATAATTAGTAAATTTAGTTGTTTGACCTGGAAACGGCATAATTGGCTTACAAACTTCATGATTTTTACAAATTTCTAAATGATCTGTTAAATCTCCAGATTTGTAGAAATGGCTTAAACATCTTCGACACGAAAATTTCCTTTCTTTATGTTTAGATAACTGTGAACTCACTAATCTATTTAGATCGGTTATCAAAACATAATGAGATTTATCTTCTTGTTTTACATACAATAAATCAACTTCTAACTCGGCGTCATAAATTTCTGAAATTTGCAACGGAACAATGTTAAATTTCTCATCATAACTGTAGATATTTATTGACATTTTCGGATATCTGTATTTAGGATTGTGGCTTCGTTTTTCAAATGATTGTATATCTTTTAAAGACATTGGATACTCAAATCCCGAAAATATTTCGTCATTTACAAATTTCTCGTATTGCTTTGCTCTGTCAGCATTCTTTTCGGGTTTTCCAATAGCACATCGGATAGAATAAAAAAAACAGAAATCATCTTTATTTTTGATATTTACACAAGCTTTCTTTACCTTGATCTCTTGTGGTAAATCGATATATGATCCTGCGTTCATAGATTCGTGTTTATTAAGGCTCAAAACTAATTGTTTACAACTTTTAAATGTCCATCCAGAACCTCTATTTGGATGATTTGTCTGTTCTCGATGTGTTAATTTAAACTGCTTAGTAATAAAGTCGTTTACGTCAAAGATTTCGTCAGCTTGCATAGTAAAATACATTGGGCAAGTTTGTGGTTCACCATTTACTAAAGTTCGTTCGTATTCACATTCCAAAGAGAGATATCCTTTACTATTTTTATATTAGTATATTATTTGGATATTTTTATTTTACTATATTTCTATTAAACTTTTAATTTCTGGGCGCATAATTGAAAGATATTTGTAAATTGACATAAAATTATCGCTCAAATTCGTTAAAATATATTGTTTGAAAAGACCTTGCATAGAGGATAAAACTTCAACATCTATGATATCTTCAGGTTTTTCGTTAAGATTTTTATCAATGTTTTCAATGATTTCAGACTTGATTTTATCGTTAGTACCGATAGCCAACTTTTCAGCTATTGAATGAATTTTTTCATCATTAAATAGGTCTAGATTTTTCTTTTCAACTTTGAAATTTCTCGTAATTTCTCAATATTATAAAATTTTTCGTGATTGGCAATTTGATTTTCTCTACCCCATTGTCTTAAATAATTTAGTTCATTATCGTAAATTTGCTTGTTTTTTCATGACTTTTAGAATTATAATGGCGATCATAGTTTTTTCTTAAAATTTCTTTTTTGCAGAACGGACATGATATTTTTTCGCGCTCCATTTATATAGAAAAATTTATTTATCTAAATGGTGATTGTAAACCAACGATTGTGCCTCTCACTACGGATATGACGCGGGGCAAAGCGATTATCGTGATGGTCGGTCTTAGTAAAAAACTTTTAAATTGATTAAATTTCATTAAGATTTCGAAGATTTTTCGTTTATTCGTAGCAGATTTGACAACATTTCCAATATATTTTATATTGATTCTAAGGAGATTTTTACATTAAAACAGCTTAAGAAAGTAGAAGCAAACAGCTATAGATTCGGTAATTTTTCATTGAGGTTTGCTGTGTTGTTTCTCAGCTTCCTTTATAGTACATTGAACAAGATTTTACATTGCTTTTCGGTTGGCTCCGAAAGTGAGCTAGAAACCCCATATTACTATCTACTTATATATATATAATAAGACATACAGCAAAAGGACATACACTTGTTCGGGAGTAGGGCGTTTCACTCTACTAAACGACGTGCTTCACTGACTTGTTTTAAGTAGCAAATTATGTCATAAATTTATAACACACACGCCGGCTACCGCATTAGAATACGACGGTCCAGTCAGAAATGGCAGAGAACAATGTACTTCACAATGTGTACCTAAAACAACCCGCCATTTCTGATCGGAAAAACCTTTTGAGATGCGGTTTGCGGCATTCAACTCACTCGACCCATGCTTTAATTTAAGATTTCCATGTTTTCCTCTGTGGGCCGTCCCCCCATGGTTGGCATGTCATGGTACTAGCAAGGAAAAATAGTTTACATAGCCATATGACACTGTGGAAAGTTTATAGATGTCATCTGCTATGGTTTGTAAAATATTAAGCCGTACAAAGACTTTTCAAACACCTTGTATATATATATATATATATATATATATATATATATATATATATATATATATATATATATATATATATATATAAAAAACACACACACATAGTGCAATATTCTATATGTTATAAAATGTATTAGATGCATTGCAAGGAAAAAGGCGAAAACCCTACGAATAATAACCACGTTACCAGTCGTGGGATTGTAAATCTGCCCACAGGCTATTCACTGTTGAGAACAATAGCTATTGTTTCTGGAACACAAAGAAACAGCAGGGCGTACGGTACATTGTCTATATAATATTAAATTTTGATAAATATTTTAGAATAAACTTTTATATAATAACTTGAGCTATAGTAGCCTATAACTTGAGCTAGCAAGCTTTAAATTAAATTAAAGTACCAACAAAGACTTCCATAAGTAAAATCTTTCATAAAGTTTCAGTGATTAGTAATTGTGAAGGATGTTTGATTATTCCAACACGGTTAATCTACACATGAAAGCTCACATAAGTACAGTGTGTCAATATACTTATATCAAGCTTTTAAATCAACCTAAAAAATTGTATACAGCACAAGAAAGAAGTTAACGTAGGATTAATAGGTACTTTAAAAAGTTTTACTACAATATATCTAACCTCGACATAAGCAACATGAAGCGCTTGAAGACTTCCAAGCGATCTTGATCTCTTCCCATAATTTGACCAGGATTTCTGGGTGAAATTGATTAAATCGCAGCTCTGATCCGTTGCTATAAATGTTCACTATACGGACGTTCGGACATTATACCGCACACTTCTAAGTAAGCGAAAGTTAGACCCATCACTAAAACTAATGTCGTTTATACAATTTTATTCTAGGCCATTTTCATACAGAACAACAACAGCATAGTCATATCTCTCTAATTTGTAATAAGGGTTTAAAGCATGCAATACTTGAGGTCTTTAATCATTAAACTGAAGTATTTTCTTCATAACTGTGTATACTTAGACTTAGGGACATCCAACTCACTACCACGAGGCCGAACCAGCTTTTTAAACTTATTATACAATCAATAAATATTAACGTCAATCTGACGGGTTCCCTAGAAACATTAGACGATATTAACTTAAAACGGAAATCACAGAAGTAAATTAAAAAATACACTGAAATCTTTATTGACAAGTTGCCACGATGACTGTTTTCATATAAATGTTAGCCACACATTACTAGATAACAACAATGGATAACTCAACTAATGAAAACTTAACTTTACAAACATACGTTTTAATTTACACCTGATAAATTAATTAATAGACCTGCGTTCAGTAAGATAATTTAGCTATAAGCAATTAAAAGTTTGATATGACTCTGTTGACAAACTGTATATTAAATAGTGCAAACATAGTTACGTTTTTAAAAGAAAGCATGTGAACTAGACTAAAAATAGATTAGTATAGAAAGACTGATGAATAAAATAAAGATCGATCAATTATAATTAAATAATATACTATGAAATAGCTTCAACAGATTAATATGTTTTTTCTTTACAATTTTTAATTGCAGATAAACGCATATCTGGTTAATTAATACAACACTCATTTATTGCTAAAGATAAATGGTTTTGAAATTAATAAAGCTATCCATGCAAAAAGCTAAACATATGATTTAAAATGGACTTATAACAAATTCTAAGTATTTAAAATTTCGAATAATGCAGGCTTAATTATTTTAAATGTTAAGTGATATTTTATTTTTGGTATTATTACTTTTACATTTTTATTGTAGAATTGTTTTTGCTAGTAATTTTAGTTCAGTATTAAAACCTTTTAATTTTGTAGGCCAGATCTTAACTGTCTTACTTTGAGACATGTAATATATTTAAACTACTATTACTGTCGCCTGTTATTTCTTTTGAACTCTAGGTAGAAAAATGATAGTATATCGTTATATACTACCATATATATCGTTATATACTACTATACTATTATATCGTCTATATATATGTATATATATTGTTGTAGATTCGTGACATTTCACTGTCTAAAGTTTGTTTTGGCATCAAATAAGTGTGATAATGTATAAGGAAGGGACAAGAAGAAAAGTTTTATCAACAGTTATTCACAAATGTTAGTATTATTCAAGTTTGGCTGAATTTCAAAAATGTAGTATTTAACCAAGTATTAGCGACGAATTTGTGTTATGTTTACTGAAAAAAGTAACATATTTATTATAACAAATTATATGAATGGAGAATTGGAAGCGCTGTAGCGAAGAAATCACTCGTGAGTCTGGAAACATTTCTTTTTGGTATGTCCTTTTTTATCTGTCTGTCCACATGATATCTCGAAAACAAAAACTACTACAGACAATTATGCATAAACCTACATTTTTAAATGTGAAACACTGAGCACGATGATGGTGCATGTCACTCGATAAGACTAGGCTCAGCAGTAGCGAATGTTTTTTAAATTGGTCTCATAGCTAACCATGATGACAACGAGAAAATATCAGTATAAATACATGTGTAAACAATTCTCCAATAAGATATTCAAACATGTCACATTAACACATAAATATATCAGTACAAAAACAACATTTTGTAATGACTCTGCGTGTAACTTTTGTTATTAAAACATTGATATGAACCCAATTAATGAACAAAAATCTGAATTTACTATCTGGTAAGACATGTCCAGAAAGATTTCATTTGTAGAATTAAAATTGAGATTTAATTTTTACTATAATAAGCTTTAAGATGTGCCATTTTCAGTTTAACTCCTATTTTGTATGATTGTCTTCCTGTCTATCTGTCCGCAGGATATAAATAGAAAGAAATTACCTACAGATTTGAAGTTTGGTATGCATCTACAGCAAACCTTGGTACGATACACATTGTGGCACATTTCTACGTTGTAGTACCTAATATAAATAACAAACTTGAGATGACGTTAGAAGTAATTCAGCTGCACTAACTAATTAGTTTCTTAACAGCATATGGAATGCACTGCCCTCAAACTTCTATTCTTTTTTTACACCCAATGACATGTACAATTGTTTTCTTTACGTTTATAACATAAATGAGATGTTTAAATATATAATATTAGTTGATAGTTGGTAATATTAGTTTTAAAAAGCATTCATTGAAACATGAGTATCAAGCTCATAATCAAATGATTCTGTGTTATGCATTTAAACAATCAAATGATTTTATGTGTGGATAACACCTTTATTACGTATGAAGTACTATTATTATACTTAAAACGGGTTTTATAAGAAAGAGCATATAGTAAAGTTATTTTAAAATGATGTAGAAAATCTATTATTGTGTCAATAAATTTTTTCTTTTTTTGTTATTTTAATAGTGATGTAGATATTATATAATGTTTAAAAAAACTATGGTACAAACAATATCAGCTCAGTATTAACGCAAGTGATATGTTAAGGGCCCATCTAAACGTAACATTTGATCAAATTTTACTTTATATTATAAAAAAGATGATCTCTAAGGCCTTGTTCCACAGAAAAAATATTTTTTTAAATAATAATTAATAATCATATTTGATATATTTGCAGCGGCATAATGCAATATCATTAGCATACATGAGTATTTTTTAAATGTGCCCCAAAATAAATTCCTTCTCCACCCCTTCGACCAAACCATTCACAAACAGTAAATACATTAAAATGCTGAGAATACAGCCTTGGTTTAATCCCATTTTAGTAAAAAAACTCTGTGTTATATCTCCTTTAAATCAGACAAAGAGACTTGTACCATCGCAATAATCAGTTAAAACAGTTAAAACTGTTGTAGAAATACCTATATTCTATAGTTAAACTACATATAGTATTGTCTGGTCACCTCATCAAGAATACCTTATTGAAGACATGGACCGTATCCTTAGGAGATTCCTTCATCCGGTTGGACTGAAACTTGGGTTTGGATACCGGGATGCTCCGCTCAATGACATTGCTGCTCTGCTCGGACTGAGGACTCTTGGTGTCAGTCGTATGGCTCGAGATGTTCTCTTCCTCTATCGAATTTTGAACGGTTTGGTCAACTGTTCAGAAATCCTTGGTTCGATCAATCTTCGTGTACCGTCTAACACTAGATCAAGGTACCTGTTTTTACGTCTTCATCATGCTACTAACTACGAGATGAACTCCACGATTAACCGAATTCAGAGACTTGGGAATCTTGTTGCTGGGGACGTTGCTTCTTTCTTGATGGCATCGCCTCCTTTAGAAGAACTTCGTTGGCCATCCTAGAACAGCGTTACCCTCCTTAACGAATTTTCGCAACATAGCATGCTGTTATTTATTAATTTATTTTGTAAATTATAGTGTATTATTATAGATATTTATTTTTTTAATATTGTTGCTATTGCTTCATGTTTAAACTTTTGTTATGTTATTGTTATCAAATCATTTATTATTAAGTTAAAAATGTTCTAATTATTTACTGCTTTTATTGCTATTGCTATCATTTATTTTATATCGCTGTTATAATATTATTTATTATTATATTGATGTTATATATTATTTATATCTATATTGTTGATAAATATTATTTATTTTTAATACGTTGTTGATATGTTATTATTACGTCGTCTGCATTTAAATTATTATTACTATCGTATTAATTCAAATTATTCTTGTACTATAATCATAATTATTTGGAACTTCTTAGTATTGATTATTATATTCAGCTTTTTCTACCAATTTGTGCAATTTTTGTATGTAATGGGTTTACCGTGAATAAAGAAATAAACGCTTTCCTGTAAATGAAGTCAAGAGCCAAACAAAAATCAATAAAGAAGCATTATAACTTTTTGTTTGAAAGCGGAAGTATAATAATTTCAAAAAGATTAAATATATTACCAATTGTTGAGTACCTTTTCTTACCCTACCAGATGTTCAGTAAACTTTTTTTAGTCCATTATTCAACATTCTAGAGAATATTTAACAAATACAATAAATAAAAGGCAGTCCCCATAGTTGTTACTATCATCAGTACAATCAAGGCTATCATTTATTCACCGAAGTCTGTAACCTTTGCTCTACAAACGAAAAACAACTGACTGCTTTTACTATCACTACTACATTCTTGTTTTAATAAAGATATATTTTATTTCCTAAAACTTCAGATAAATATGCCTAATTTTACCGTAGACTTCATTAAGAGCCACAGAAGAGTAAATATTACTATGGGAAAGTGGTTTAAACAAAGCAGTTCAATGTATTTACCATCTTAGATTATGATCTACATTAACTGCACAATGCTTCAGAGAGAAAATTGCATTTAATGGCATTTTAGAGACAGTTACTTATTTAATTGTCACTTTGTCTACTGAAGAACATTTTTACCTTAATTATGTTAAGAAAGATATAATTATTAGGTATTATTGAGTGCTAGACGTATAATTTATATATCAGCAATACCAGTGAGACTTTTAATTATTGATAGATCAGGATTACACTGGTGTTATTCATAAAGGATAATATATAAAAGTTAACAGGTCATTGATACATGACGAAAAGAAGAAGGGTCCTGTTTTGAGACCTGCAGCTGTTGGAACTTACAAAGAAAGACTGAGATTTATGAAAAGTTTTTTTGCTTTTAGACAAGTTGGATCAAATTGCGCAAGTTCGTCAGGAAAGACTGAAACCAACGGCCAAAAAGTGCAAAGTTTTTGCTTACTCGACCCCGCTAACGGTTTTATAGTTCAGAAGCAGAGGATATTGTGCGCATTGTTGTACACTACAACAACTAATGGTTTGTAGAAAACTATTGTCTTCATTACGTATAAAAACATTCTTCGAACAAACCGACTTTTGTCAAATATTAAAACTGTTTAAACAAAGTATGATATTGAACATTGGGATAGTATATTTAATCTTGAAATAACTATTAATCACAATCTAGGTAGAAAAAAGAATAAGGCGATAAAAATGAAGATAGCTAAAAGAATATACATCTTGATGATTAAGGAGCAGAAATAAAAATGTCCCTGTTTGAACTCTTTTGAACATGTGTGCATACACCAGAGTTTCAAATATCAAATTTTTAATAGAAGTAAAGTTTACAAAATATGTTATAACATTATTTGTTTTAATATAGTGTAAGGTAACAAAGTTGTAAGTGAAGTATTTAGAGTTTTAGAATTTTCTTGCGCATATGAAAATATCCCCGGAATGACCTTTGAGCCTCAGTTTTCCCCTATTAAATAACGGTTTTTTTTCGTATCACTACATGAAATATTCTTAAGTGATTTTAGACAAAATGGATACTCTTATAATGTAGCTACATTTCCCCCCCCCTTCAGAATTATATAAGCGCAAAATAAATATAGGAATTATTCCTGAGACATTAAATCATAACAGAGATAAAGGATCTTTTATGCCAATATCTTACATGTCGATAATATCCGAAAAAAGTCGAAGAGCAGGAAAAAAGTTCAACATTACAAACATATTAAAGCACATTTCAGTCTTAGACAAACTCTTGTAGAAACAAAACCACAAATTCTGCACGATGTTCCATAAACTGTGTTTGCAGTAAAAAATATTGTTCTAATAGCGAATACATAGGCGAGAAAAGACCGATAGGGTACAAAAATAAAACAAGCTAAAAGAACTAACAGAAAAGCAAAAATTGTATATCATTGTTTGTTCGAATATTATCATATGACAGACTTATGCATTATGTTTATTATTGCTTAACAATATTTGCAGATATTTAGTTTTTTTTAACACTTTAAATATCAATAAATCAATTACAAAACTACTTTGTAAACTATAATAATACTTAGACATTTTATGTTAGATTTCTCTTTCGTCTTACAATTAATTTCTTAAATATAATAAATCCTGCATTAAGATAATAACGAGGAGGATAGCTATTTGCAAATTCTGAGGTTACCATGCTATTAGCAATTAATGAATATTTCAGTTATTCGAATGAAAAAAAGAAGATAAAATAATAATTGAATTTATAATTCTAGCCTACATATTACAATAAACGTGTATAATGACAACATTAAAAAGTATAAAATAAGTATACCAGTAGTATGTTCCTACTCAGGACTTGCTTATGTACACCTAATCCAATAAACTTACAATCTGTTCGTTGTTAACATTATTATTATTACTATTAAATTTAATAATTCATTTCAAATAACACTTTTGGAAGGTTTATTTCTTTCATTTATATAATAATATTCTATCGTAAGTTTCTATTAGGGAATAATATTATTACACAGGATTTGCTTCATGAAAATTACGTATCTTACAGTACACCAATGAGATCCATACTAAACATTACTTCTCCTTTGAGCGGGGTAGTAATAGTAGTTTAATTCTGCATTTGACCTATAGTATGATTGTGTATATTTGACAACTGTAATATATGTACAACATAAGGTACCATTATGATTCAATGTATTCTTTTAAATTCAAAACGTCTAAAGGTTTATTGTCATAGCACAACAAACTTCTATTTTACATCTATTTCTGACTTCATAGAGGTTGCGTAATGTGACACAATACATAATTTAGTGTGCGGTCAGATTGGGAATAGAGCAGACTATAGTAGGTCATATACTGTATAGAATATTTTGGTTTAGAACACTGCTACTCTTAATATGATTTATGTATACAAAAAGAATGTATCTTATCTAAGCATTACACGAGTACATACAAAGTTACATTAAATCTAAATTTACGCAATCCTAATATTTATCCTAATATCCTAATAATTTTTTCATTATCAATAATAGCGTGACGCACATTAAAAACTTTTTAACATAATAATAATAATAATCATAAATATTATCACTAATAAGAGTAATATAGACTTAAATAAATATTTAAATACTATTAATTATTGTATACGAAATAAGAATTACTGTAAATTAAATTAAATCGGACTAATTATATGACCTATCAAAAGGTAAAATGACACTGATTAAGTTTCTATAGCATCTTATTCAATAGTCGAGGAGGTACAAAATTTCAGAATTTTTCGCAAAACACAAACGTTTTTGATTTTGATAACAGGTGGTTATTATTTCATTACGGTCCTGATGCCACACACAAAACGGTGTTCATTACACTGTTGTTGTCTACAATTATATGAAAAATTAACTTGGCAGCGTCCTCTGGCATTGACGCTACTTTGGCCGGTGGAGGAAATAAAACTCGCTCTACCATTAAGTTTCCTCTCAATTTGAATTGTTATGATATTACAATGTGTACTGCCTCCAAGCAATGATATAAGTCCAAAGTTATCCCAATGTTATCGCAGATGCCAAAGTGACTGTGGTATGAATACACTAATGAGGGAAATTTTGAGACTACTGACATAACGCTCCGAATCATAACGGGCCAAAACTGTCTTACGGGTACAGTCAGGGTGCTTTTGGCTAGTGCTTTTGGACAAAATCTGCCAGTTGTACAACGGCGATCACGTAATGGTAAAGTCGTCCTTCTTATGGCCTAAAGTTAAACCTATGTCTCCAAATATGACTTAATTTTTCAAGATTATTGTTCTATATCAGTAATGAAAAAGGTTTGAAAAAAGTTGGAAGAATTAATATTCATGGACATCATTGTGATCGATCTGGTCAGTTTGGTGGACATAGTTTTAAGGGTTCCAGACATTCAACAGGTTGCCCTGATTTGACATCACGTTTCAGAGGAAGGGATATCCTTACACCAAAGACACAAAAGACTCGGGCAAGCGTATATACCTTATTTATTGGAGAAGCTTGTAACTGAGTGGATCTTAAGACTAGCTGTTTCTCCAATGGTCAGTTTTATATAGCTTGTTTTAGAGTCACTGCACTCGCTAGTGTGGTTCATCTTCCAGCCGGAAATAAAAATCAAACAGGAATATTTTTAACAAGGAGGTACTGAACACTTCATAAGAGCCTGCAGTGAAAAATCAACTAACGAAATGCAAATATATATTATTCGTATTAGGCGTCTCGTGACAGCACAAATCTAAGAAAAAACCATTAAAACCAACTTTAAAATTATGTTTATAACAGAATAGCTGTAATATATTGATAAACATTCAAAGATTTAAACAATAAGTTCACTAATAGCTTAAGCGTTTGTTTTAATTGATACAAAAATCTTATATTCATTCATATGGAATGGCTTACAGAATATAGAATATACATTTTTATTTTCATTTCATCTACCTAACAACATTATTTTTGGAAATACAGTTTTATAAAACTTTGCTGTTTAACCATAAAAATTTGATAAACTACGATGTACTACGTCGTAATAGTGTACTAATAAATGTACTATGTCAACGTATTAAGAAATTTTAAGATGCAAAAAAAACAGCATCAGTTTGATATGTGATCGAAAATGTTCGATATCTGGGCTTGAGAAACATGTTTCTACAATAATAAATGTAATTGTGCTCGTTGATATGCATATTTTAACCCACAATATTAAGGGATTGGAGCAATGGGAAGAAGGTAAAAAAATGTGGTGACATGCTAATGACTATTACAGATTTTAGCGGTGTTTGGAAACAGGTCGACACCAATGTAAAGTTTCCTGCCAATCCTACAGTTGGAACCGCAACGGCCGAAGCCACAACGGCCATAAATGTAGTTAATAAACAGACTGTGTGTATAAAAGAAAAGATAGTAAATGACGCATTCTACGGAGTTGATAAGAATATCTTTATGTTATAGTTATAACAAATTTAATTATACATTTAGACAACTGTACATATTTTTTTAATAATTTCAAAGGGTAAGGTCACACAAAGAGCACTTTAAATCTGATTTGTGCAACTCCTTTTCAAAATCGAGGAGTTCAACCCGTGTTTTTAAATTTCAAATATATAAGATTTTGCTTTTTTGAGTCTTACACATATTAATGAATACTGTTATAAATAGATTTTCGAAATATATGTTCATAAATTAAATTAAACATTTTCTTTAACAACACGTAATAAAAATGATATTTGGGAAATGGAAAGGAATAGTGTTGAGAAAAAAAGTATCGATCCTTCACCTTAAAGGCCTTATAGACCATAATCATGTGAGTTTTTAACTATTTAACCATAAATAACTCAGCAAGTAATAAAAATAAAATACATTTATATGTATCAAACATTGTATTTAAATATTTGAACCATAAAATATGAGCAATAAAAACATCAATTTGGATACGATATTATATGCTATATATAGCATTTAAATTTCATTGATGAGGTACTGTCTTGGAAACGAATCAGCCTGTACGTATTTAACTGACTGCTATTTTAAACATACAGAAACTACTTGAGTTGCCCTAATTCATAGATTTTAATCAGTGTATTCCTATATATTGGCATAACTATCAAAACCATTAGCCAAAAACTACCTGTGAAAGTGCATTACTTAGAGCATTAGCCTGTCATCAACTTAATCGTCAGGAAGCAGGGCGGAGAGCGGTCTAAGGCATCGAACCGGGTCTGAGATAGCGCAGGTTCAAATAATGTATGTGACCGTTGCACTTTTTATCTGTACTGTCGACCTTTTACATTAGCAATTCTCCTTCCTACTCTGTTATACAAGATAGTCGCACAGGTCAGTGGTTCATGGGGACGAACAGAATAAGGGTAAAAAGTGGATTGTCCTTACCTTAAAAAGTTGACAGTGAGGAAGTTATACAAATAAAAATAAAAGAAGCAGACTGCAAAGCTTTACACGCGATAAATATTGCAAATATACAGAATATTCAAAAACATAAATAGTGTCTTTATATACACTAGTACTTTACAGGACTTCAATTATATCGGTTAAGCCCTTTTAGAGATTTAACTCATTCAATAAAATCTAAAATGACATACAGTACAAGTATGTAGGTTGTCGAGAATAACCATTAAGTTTGATGTAGATCAGATCAAAATGCTGCAGTACAAAGTTACTATTCTTTCCTTATAATCATATATCGCTATTAATAAATGTAAATAATGTCACTAAATGTAAGACATTTTGTTTGATTTATCATTCTTAGTGTCATAAACTGTGTCCTGCACTCTCTATTAACAGTTATTTGGGCAGTATTCTCAGTTAATTGGTGAAGTACTCGTACTTGTATTAGAGTTATTCTTGAGAGTAGAATCGTCAATATGACGGTTTATGGTTTAGAGGCACGTATTTTTATCGTTTCTCCATCTGGGCCTGGGATGCTTTTGTTACTTTCCTTTTCCTCTCTCGTTTCCAATGAAACGTAGGGCACACTCCGATGAATACGTAATTTTGTCTTTAATTCAACCCTATTTGTTTAATAGTTTTAAAAAACCCGTCCATCATCTTTCGCAGTAATTAGTAATTAACTTTGTCAACATTGCTTAAAAGTTCCAAACTGAAATAAAAAGTAAATTTATATGTATTTTTAATTATCATAAGATATTTATTTTCTATTTTTTAATCTAATAAAACGCTAAATAAAAATATTAAATAGTAAAATACGTGATCTAACGAAATACCTACTCAAGTCTTTCTGTTAATAAATTATTTCTTTGAAAGAGCTTTAGAATCATTTCCAGGTTGTATGAAGTAAGCATGTCAAGTGAGGCCATTCAATATTTTCTGATTATCCTTTTTATATTTAGAAAGGAAACTAGCTCCATGCACACTATTTAGTATTTAGTTAGATTTATCTTAGAAATTTGTATACTAAAAAGATCATAAAAGTAACAATAGGACTTCATAATTGGTTTTTAAAACGTAAATGGACGCCTTATAAGTAACAAATTAAGGATTGTGTAAAAATAAACAGATTTAATTTAAAATTCTACATGTAACTTATATCTCGTGTTTGGAACCATAGATATATATCAAGTTGTAAGTGTTTACTTATTTACAGGGTGGAATTTCTGTAAGATACATTTTCTGCATAAGTCGTAATTATTTATATTATAAATAGTTATATTTATTATTTAAGCAGTTGGTTTAATTGTATTTTGTTTTAGGTATTTCAAGAAACTTTAATTTCATTTTAGTTTACTAATTATATTAGGGTATTATTAGGGATAATGTAGTAAAACTTAAATTTTTTTAGAAAATTAATTTTGGAATAAGCACTCATACTTAAATACTTGAAATTACAGATCCTCTCTTTTAAAGGCTTATAAAATAAAATAACTTATTAAATTTTGTGTTATAGAGTGTTCACTTAACAGACAACATACAGCTTATTACAATTACTTAATTTAAAATTATGCATACATTTATTATTTAAACAGTAAGATTTTGTTTTTATTTCACAAATCTTCATTTTCGTGTAGGAATATATCACTGTCTATGGTGGAAAGTGCGGTAGTTTATAAAGTCATTTAGCTGTATACCATCTTTAGTCTTGATGTAGCTAATGTTATTCTTCCCCGAGCACATATCCTAAATATATCCTACAAACTAAACGCATCTGCTCTAACTAAAAAACAAATTTAAATTCCCATATACAACATACAAGTAATACAAAATTATGTGTTATGTCTATGATTTTAATTACTATTACTTGATGGTTTTATTTTTCTCCAAACAGTCCATTTTCCATACTTTTATTTCTCGATGTTTCTTTAATGCATTATTCAAACATTTGAAGTACAGAAATCTACACAGTTTAATTTATATTTCTGTTATAAACAACACTTGACTAGTAATAAAATATTTAGCACAAGGTACCATATAACTATTTTTATATTTTTAAGGAGAGGGCGATCTGCTGTTCAGCCTTAATTTACCCGTCCTCGTGAGACATTGGACTGTGCTAGGATCTTATCAAATAGAATGAGGGGGAGAATCGATTTAGTATTAGGGCGATGGTACTGATAAAATGTGCTACGGTTGCAGACAGGATTTGGACCTGTGCTATCCTTAACTCGAATCCAAAGTACGACATCTTGGACCGCTAGGTCGCCAATACTCCCACTAGAGTGTAAGTACTACAATGAAACCACAATGGTACTATCGATTTTGGGTTGAGTAAATTTTTTCAATATTACAGTGACTAATAAAGAGAAAATAACAACAAAAAACATATTTGGATCACTTTACGACGACAGTTAAAGTAGTCATTTTGGGCCATTTTTCAATCATGCTCAGTGGAAAACGGCTGATGATAAAGATTTCACTACTTACATGTAATTTTTTTATTAATTTTTATGGCTACTAAAAAGTCGCACTTCTTAAAAAATTCTTTATTCCATTTCTTTACAGGTATAAAAATACGTGCGCCCGAAAGACGACATGACAAGAAATGGCGGAGTATACCAAACGTTGGCAAGATAGTTGTGTTGCACCCGAATGTTGCTACAGGACATCATCACATGTATGAAATCTCAATATGCCTACGGCTTAGGTACACTATTTTAGACTATCAGAACTTTCCATTACATTTAGCTGCAATCCAAAATAGCCAGAAATCACATACCTCTTAAGACAAGGTTAAGAGGCTCATCACATTAATATTTAAGGTTTGTTATACCAAAGTTAAGCACATGGTAATGCTCCTTACTAAAGGTTACTTTTTTGGAACTTGCGCTGTCTGGTAAAGGCAACCTGATCTAAGTAATATCCCAGACCACTTCTTGATACTGAAAACTGCAGGGGATTATTATCCACAGTATTTTAGACTATCACCATCAGATGGTAGTTTCAAAGTTGGCCTCAATGAAATCGATCTTGAAAATCGCTGTTACGTAAGTTAACAGCTGTTAAGTATATCCCGTCCTATTTCGACGTACCTTATTTCTTCATACTAATATTGAATATTTAAATTCTGTAAGAAACATAAAATACATTTGCAAGTACGTTAAGAAAAGGTGTGACCAGGCGCATACTCTGTTTCCTTGAGCATTAAATTTCCTAACAAGATAAAATTGAATCTCTTCAAAACTACAAAACAATTATTTAGATATTTCTTACTGTGCTTATTTTATACAAATTGGTGACTCTAGAAAGTTTTTGGCAAAACACCGAGATATTCTTGCTGGAGATAATAGTTTCAAAATGCAGACAAAACGTTGGAATATTCAAATAACCTCCGGCATTTTCTAAAACCGATGCTTAATACCTGTCAAAAATATTTTAATTTATATTTTTGGCAACACACTTTCTCAAACTTTGGAATTCCATCTTCTTCATGAGTTCAAGGAGCCACGTATACGCTAAAGAGGACCGTCAAACGATAAATTTCAGTTACCTAAGCCGTTGCTATAATTATTCTAAATGTGAACAAAGGGCAGAGAAAATTTTATGACCTATTAATGGATAGAATTGATTCTGATATCGAGTTGTTACTCTTTTTTATGTTTATGTTGGCCAAGTCAAAACGTTGCTCAATAATATGTTGTATTTACAACTTACATCAAAACGAGAATAGCCATTGCCGTTGCTTTGTTATTATTTGCAGCCTCTTTGATTGATGGAGGGAAGAAGACTCACTACACCTTCAAGTCACCTCTCAATTTCAATTGTTTTGACACAAATTTTGTAAAATATCTAACAAGAATCATATATCAGGGAAAGCGTTTCCATCATCTTCATGATATACAGGAGCCACTATTGTCAATTATATACATTCATCTAAACTCTCATACGATACATTTTATTTATTTAAAGTCGTTTCTGTTAACATTGAATAATTAAAATACAGAAACTAGAGAAGCTTATGAAGTACTTTTGGGCAGCATTGATAGTAATATGGGGCAGTTATTCTTTCTTGACCTCCTAATAGAACAGTCAAAATGTTTCTTATTGAACTGTTGTTTAATATAATCATAAGTAAAAGGAACATAGCTATTATCATTGCGTCCTCTGCCATTGCAGCAAATTTAATTGATAGAATAAAAACACTGCCTTCAGTTTACCTCTAATTCAGATTTTTCTCACACAATAATTTTTAACATCTGTAAGCAGAGATATATGACTCAGAAGCTTCAAAAAGCCACGTGGTCATGTATAATGAGTTGTTTGTGATTCACAAGGGAACTTTTCATGCCATACTCTTTGATTTTCTGGGAGATAAGAAGACAAAACCGTCTTATAGCCACAGTTACTATACTTTTTGCTGGTAAAATTAGTTGGGCGCCAGATGTACTACGAGAAACACGTACCGTGAAGTTGAAGTATGTTTCTTATGACCTCAATCATGATATTGTGGAAAATAACATCCTTTTTAGTAACTCTTGTGCAACAACCTGTATTGTATTTGCTATGAAACAAAATTGAAATATTCGAAAAAGAAATTGAAATATCAAGTGTTTTAATTTCTGACAGAAATCTCATATGTATCATATGGCTAATATGCATTTAGCTATTTTGCAGACCGACGTGACGAACTTTTGGAGATCATATTGACAAGGATTCACATAGGAAAACTGCATTAAGGCCCGATATGTATTTAATATATACGAGGTCCAATCAAAAAGTATCCTACCTTTTGGTGCAACGTAAAACTGAAGTTACCTGAAAAAAGCTGGCGTTAATTTTCTTCAAAATAAGCACCCTGAGAAGCAACACAACGATTCCAGCGACGTTTCCACTCCTGGAAGCAGTCTTGAAAATCACTTTTCGGCATCGCCATGAGATCAGCCGTTGTTTTTTTCATAATTGCTTCTCGACTTTCAAATCTGGTGCCTTTCAATGGTTTTTTGAGGTGGGGGAAGAGCCGAAAATCGCATGGAGCCATATCTGGAGAGTACGGAGGCTGAGAAACTTGCGGAGTGCCGTGTTTCACAAAAAAGTTTGAATGAGCTGGGAAGAATGAGCTGGCGCATTGTCGTGGTGTAGCCGCCAATTTTGAGACGCCCACAAGTCAGGTCTTTTGCGGCGAATCGCATCTCGGAGACGACGTTGGACACTTAAATAGTACTGTGCATTCACAGTTTGACCCTCAGGGGCATATTCATAACTCCACGGTGGTCGAAAAAAACAGTAAGAATCACTTTGACATTGCTTCGAACTTGCCTTGCTTTTTTGGCCGAGGATCCTGGGGAGACTGCCATTGTGACGACTGAAATTTGGTCTCCGGGTCATATCCATAGACCCAACTTTCGTCTCCAGTTATTATCGATGTCAAAAAGTCCGCATCATCCTGACAACATTGCAGCATGTCCTCGGCAACATACAATCGCCGTTGCTTCTGCTCGTCTGTCAGCAATTTTGGCACAAATTTTGCGGCTACCCGGCGCAATCCCAAGTCATCCGTTAAAATTGCTTCAGCTGATCCGAAACTGACATCTAACTCAGTACTTACTTCCTCCACAGTCATTCGACGATTTTCACAGATCAAAACTTTTGCTTTCTCGATGATTTCCGGAGTTCGACTTGTTTTTGGTCGGCCCGAACGCCCGTCACTTTCTGCCGAGGTTCGACCACTTTTGAAACGGTTATACCACTCTTTAATCTGCGTAACACTCATTGCCTCATTTTTGAATGCTAGCTGAATTTTCCGAATGGTCTCACTTTGTTTTTCTCCGAGTTTCACGCAAAATTTAATGCAATAACGTTGTTCCACTTTTTCCGTCATCTTCACAGTTAGAGAAAACCGATAAGCGCACTTGACTTATCAGTACATACTGACCCGTCTCCGGCGAACCAGTCGGGGATCAAGATAAGACTTTGTACCTTTCCTTATCATAGTAGGAACTATTGTCGCAACAAATCTTATCTCATTATTGGCAGCAGAAGCCGCGATACACGACGAGGTCGGATACTTTTTGATTGGACCTCGTACTTTCACGGCGTTGTTTTGCATGCTTCCATAACCAATCGTAAGAACTCGTGGAAAACCGCGATATTACTCACGTATGTATGTATATATATATATATATATATATATATATATATATATATATATATTATATATATATATATATATATATATTATATATATATATATATATATATATATATATATATATAAAACATATTTCGTAAATATTAGATACCGTGGCTTGAAATTAGGATAAAAACATTTGCTTACAATGATAAATGTAATAGTGCTTGATAATATTTGTATTTGAAGCGAAGAGATTAGAAGTTCGTAGTAGTGTTGGGAGTTAAGATATTAAAATTACATATTTCTTTTTTTTCTATCAGAGATTTTAACGATGTTTTAATGCAGATTGATTAAAAATTATCCATTGAAAACGATACTACAAAATTTCAACTCATTAACGCACTTAGTTATTGCAAACTAAATTAATTTTAATCCCCAAAATCACAGTGGTAATATTTCCAGATCAAATTATTATATACTCTTCCTATACTTTATAAGAGGAAAGCAGGTGTAAGTGGAACAAAGTATCTGTATAATCATGTGAAATTACGGAAGGCTTTCAGATATCTATCAGTGCTTTCAAAATATGTCACATATTTAATAGAAAGTTTAAAACCACCATTAATTTAAATAATTCGAAATTTTATTCTAATAAAACTTAAGTACTAATTAATTGGCCTTTGTAAAATGAACAATTATAATGATGGCACACAATTATTGGTCCATGAAAGAAGAACGGTTAAATTATACTATTGATGGTAGTTTTTAAGGTCTACGTAGAAAGGTATATATAAAGAACCTAATGAGCCACTTTTACTTTCAAACCTCGTCTTGTACAGGTCTCCAATATATTTGTAGTAGCAAATAAAAATACTTGGAAGGTGATTCAAATTATTATTCCCTGCTAAATGGGTTGTTGCCCCTTACCTCGTTCTAAAATATTATGTGAATATTAACGACCAAAATTTTACTCGTAGTCAAATTGAATTCTACATACTTCTCCACTTACGTCCGTTCTGCGTGCCATCCATTTAAAATATATTAAATGCCACTGCCAAGACTCACTACTTACCTTCTCAACGCAAAACAGTTTGCTTGTTCCTATCATTCAATATTTTCAGTCTGTGAAGAAACTTTTAATACTCATTTGGATAATGGTATAGTAAATATTATTATCATAATACAGCTACAAATGGCCAGTTACATACTGTTATAACTTAGCTCAAAGCATATTAAATAGGTTGATAAAATGAAACAACACGTAGACACCCTAATTTTTTTAATTTTATTTAGTTATAGATAAATATATAATTTGTTGTATCATGTTTTACCTCTGAATGAACGGTAAAATTTATATAACAATAATTTGTTACGCCAACATAAAAACTCGATTATCTCAAATCTATACTCTTGGCACTTAGCCCGTCATATATTTCAAGTCTATAATTTTAAGTTTTGTGTACTATATTATTGATTGCTTTTACGGGTCGAGTGGTGTATAACTTCAAAGTCGTTAATTTACTTCTCCCTAGATTTAGGTTTGGTAAATATTTTGTAAAAGGCTATCTGTAGATAAATGGCACCCAAGTATTGCTAGTCTTATTTTTTATTTTATGTTTATTTCGCACAGAATAAATATGTGAGTGAAAGTAAACAGTACAAAAATATAATGTTTTAGTTTTAATATTATATACTATTTTTGTATTAATATTGATTTGATTTAATTAGATTTTTTAGGATTATTAATTGTTATATTTCAGCTCAGGTCAAGTGTATAACAGACTATGTAGTCCTAAATTTGGCTGAAAAATAAACAGAACTTTCATTTCATTTCCGTAAGTCCACAAGAAAGTATATATATGAAATATAATTTGAATATGCCAATGGTTAATTTTAAAATTTAAAACAATATAAATGAATTAAATGAAATTACAATTTGTATACTTTGTTGTTGTGTAGAAAAAGAAAGAGGAGTGGCTAAAGAATACAAACCTACAGCAGCCTGACAATCGGATTCACAACGAGGATAATAATGTTACTGCGTAGGGTGTTATATAAAAGTCATTTTAAACTTATTTTTTGTTGAAGTTTTTATACAAGAGTTACTATTTGATTTTAGTAGACACTGTTTTATTTTTTGGGTATTCCTGCAATTTCACTTTGCTGTAAGCAATGTAAGAGTTTTAAATTTCATTTTAATTCAGAAGAACAAAGTGATCCGATGAATTTGGATTGAAATTGAATACGAATTGAGATATTTGAAAAAATAACCCAACATCATTAGTTGCTTGCTTGATTAAGGCTCCAAGTATGGGAATATACCTAAATAGAGACGCATTCATAACTATTTCTATATACGTTTAAACGGTGTTGTTTTAAAGGTGTAAATGTCAAGTTCTTAAAAAATAGGTGTATTAATTTAGGTCAGCTTAATTAAAACGTATGACATTTATAATATGATAGAGAGGGTATATTTACTGACACATTTCTTGAAAGAGTAAATAAAGTTTACCCAAGTGAAAGTGAAAAGTTTACGATTCTAATGTAATTACACCTAACTCAATGTTACTTCATTTATTTTAGCAGATATAACTTGAGTAGCTGAGGAGTTCTTTGGTTATTGTTCAACAATCGATTGACACGAGTTTGTACCAAATAAAATTGGTCAAAGATGCAAAGTAATTAAAAATATATTTATTTGTACAACAGTATTTTTAACCAATAAAACACAATTCTGTAGTGTAAATTGTCGATTTACTTTTGACAATCTGTCTTAAGCGAATTTTGATTTCCTTACACAATTCAATCTGTTAAAATGGAAACACTTTATAACAGGGGTTTTTAACGAATTTTTGTTATAAATATTTAAATATATATAGATTTATTTTTGAGCACCCCAATTTAAAAACGTATAATTGTCTAACACTTACATAACGCCTTTACATATTAATCAACAGTTTCTGCAGTTTGTGTAAATATTTGAAGACATTTCACGTATAAGGAAATTATTATAACCCTTCGATGACTCTTATGATCGAATTGAAATTCATTATTTGTTATATAGTGTATGATTTGTGTGTGTGTGTGTGTGTGTGTGTGTGTGTGTGTGTGTGTGTGTGTGTGTGTTTAATACAAAGGTTGATATGAAGACATAAATGTCTTTGAATTACGTTATTCATGATAATAAAAAAAAATGTATTCCTTGATTCAATATTATTTTTAAATCTAAACTCTCTAAGTATGGTAAATAAATGGCCCAAAAATGTATTTAAATAATGCAAAAACTTTTTTTTAATTGGTTGGTTCACTTAATGTGGAATGCCTTAAATTAAAAAGTCGTTGCTTAAAGATTTTCATTTGAAATGTTGGAGTTATCCTATGTTAAATATGTATAGATTTTTTACAACAGAATACGTTGAAATAATGTTTATAAATTTTATAACAGAGATTTCTAAAATTTTATCTTTATAAAACGCAAACGAGATTTGGAATATGTTCTAATATTAAATTCTCTGCTACTTACTTTATCCGTTACTATGATACGTTGCCTACATGAATGAATGAAATAATATCCGACCATATAATAACTAAACCCGCAATAACAAAACCATTCTTGGTGACCACTTCCACTACAGATACAATTTTTATACAGAAACTTATTTAAATATATCTGACATTAACTGTTGTCCACAGCTGTGAGGGAAAGGACGCTAATTTTATAACTGAACACAATATAAAGTAATTTTGCTCTAAATAAATCTCATCGGAGATGTAAAATTAGACAGATAAATAAAAGACTGACAGTCTTATAAATGTGTGTGTGTGTGTGTGTGTGTGTGTGTGTTTATATACACAGGGTTAATAACCCTGTATATACACACACAGGGGTAACTTTTTATTAACCCTGACGGAGGGAAAATGACACATGTATTTCAAAAAGGCCGTGATGTGTCAAGAAGAAAATAATTTTAGCTAAACATGCTGGAATTAAAATTAAACATTTTGCACGCATACTAGGGATGCTAGAAACAGTACCAGAATAAAATAATACGCTTCCTCTAGTTAGCTATTCTGTACTTTCCTGCCCCCAACTTTGCAATGAGACACAAAGAACAGATACTAAAATATTTCAAATAATGAATATAGAAAAGTAAAGATTTTGAATAGATTATAAAGCTATATTTTTAGTTTCTGTTTAAATTTGTTTAATGAGCAGTACACTTAACTCCATACAATATTTGTACGAATATAACTATTCCAAAACGAGCTAAAAATGAACAGGCCACCCCTCAGGCTTACTTTTGAGAGGCTGTACGGGTAATGGCGACCCCGAGGTACCCTAGCTAATGCTCCAGATTCCTTCTCTTCTTGTTCTGGAGGCCTATGGCTGGCACACTTTTCTATGTGTCAGCCTATCTTTCTTCTTCACTCTCTTCTATCTGAGGTAAACTTCCTCAACCCTTCGATTTAGTTTTCCTTTCATTTCTCCCACTAGGGGCCAAGCCACGATGGAACAGCATAGGCCAGGGCTTAATGGCTGGTGGCAAACCAGTCGTACTATGCGGACTCTGGATACCGGCGACCCTCCAGTTTAAAGCAGCTTACCCAGGCATGCAGGGCTCTGTTTGGGTCGACCTTCCATTCCGTAGCTACTCGTGGGAACATCATGAAGAAAAACAACAAAAACAAAAACCAAAACCAACCAACCCTTGAAACGGTTCCTGAAGCTGTTTCTAACCTACCTCTTCCTGCTGAGGTAGCTCCTGAAGTGACCTCGCATACACTATCACCTGGTAACACAACTCAAGAGGTTGTTATGCCAACATCCCTACCTTCTCCTCAACAAAGTGCCTCAGGAACACAGGAGGTTCCAATGCACACTGAAGCTCCCATACATGGCAAGGCTTTATCTGAGGAAGGTAGTACAAGCGCTGAGGAAGCAAAAGCCTTTCAAGACATAGAAGATCAGCTCCTCAACAGCCCAGGCACTCCCATGTCTACAGGTACGCTGGATGATGCCACAGAGCAACTCGGCAACCTCAGAATGAAGAGGCCTAATCTCACCACAGCTCAAAGGAGAGAAGCACTAAAGGCTAACCTTCTTGAAAAGGGTGAAGCTTTTGACCCTTCCAAGTGGAGGAGGAGAAAAAAAGAAGAAAAAGAATAAAGAACGGCAGGAGGTCTCAACTCCGGGCACAACTGCGGGTACCAAGGCGGGGGAGGGGTCGGCCAAACGCCCCAGAGGCACCTTGGCCACCCCACCCTCCGCTGAGAGGCCCGCAAAGAAGGCTAGGAGGGAAACCCAAAAGCGGGAAGCCCAAGATCCCGAGGCCTCTGGTAGCACATCCAAGGCTACCTACAGAGAGGTCACGGCGATCAAAATGGCCATAGCCCTCGATGGCTACCCTGATGCGAAGCTTAGTGAAGAGCAAGGAGAAGCCATCGAGGACGCAATTATGGAGGAAATCCAACCCCTGGAGGATGGTTCCGTTCCATCGTTTGCGGGCACCTAGAGAAAGATGTTTTAATTGCTTCCTGCATCAACGAGCACACCCAACGTTGGCTGGAAGAAGTAATTCAAAGAAAAAAACCTCTGGAAGACGACATCTCTCTGAGAGTGGGTCTGCGTAAGGACAACTTGAGGTCCACTAGGGTGTTTTTCAGAGCTTACCCGAAGCTTCTAAAGAAGACACCAGAAAAGGTACTTGAAATGTTTAAAAAGCAGAATCCCAACCTAAACGTAAACGAGTGGAAAATCCTTCCATCCAAGCCAGATCCGAAAGGTTACGGATTCGTCTGTTTCCTGGACGAGGTCTCCTACAAGGCTGTGAAGGCTTCCAACTGTAGAGCCAACCTAGGACTCTGGCAGGTCTCAATTGTCTCCTCGACAGTCAAGGACAATGCCACGAGTCCTACAAATCAACCTACAGCACAGTAGGGCTGCTTTGGCAGCCTTCTGCCAGTTCTTCCTCCAGGAGGGATTTGATCTGGCATTAATTCAAGAACCATGGCTTCACCAAGGGAGAGTGGCGGGTCTAAATGAAACCAAAGGTAAGTTAATATACTGTACTCTCTAAGGAATGTCAGGACCTGCATCCTGTTGAAGAGAGGCTTGGATTTTCTAACCCTCAACGAATTCTGCTCCAGAGATCTCACTGTGGGCACACTGATCTGGAAGAATGGAGGGATAGTACAGAGCACAATTGTAGGCTCCGTATACTTGCCTTATGATGCCAGGGAACCCCCTCCATCAAGAGACCTAGAGCTCCTGGTGGAAGAAGCACAAGCTAGACATCAACAAACTACTTTTAGGTTATGACGCCAATGCCCATCACTCTGCTGGATGGGGCAGCACCAACACTAACCCCAGAGATGAGGCACTTTTACAATTTCTTCTAAGTAGGGATATATTTATATGTAATAATGGTAACCGCCCTACGTTCGTAACACAGAATTAGACAGGAAGTTATTGATATAACAATCTGCACACAAGGTATACTTGGAATGGTTGATAATTGGCACGTAAGCGAAGAGGCCTCATTATCAGATCACAGGTATATCCGCTTTAACTTGCAAGATGAAGCTGCAGAGGTCCTCTATCGCAATCCCAGGAGGACTGACTGGTTGGGATATAAGTCTGACCTTCAGTCACAGTTGGGATCGGTAGGCGGAAGGGTGCGATGCTTCAAAGACATAGATCAGATAGCTTCTGACCTGCAGAATGCTATAATCAATAGCTTCCACGACAATTGTCCATTGCGACGGGGGAAGAGTCGAACCAATACTAAGTGGTGGACTGCGGACCTCGCTCGCAAAAGGGCTAATGTTAGGAAGCTGCACAATCAATGCAAAAGGAGCCGTATCTGGGAGCCCTATTATAGAGCTCCAACAGAATACAGCCTAGCAATCAAAAAGGCAAAACCAAGTTCCTGGAGGCAGTTTACACAGGAGGTAAATGAATTAAGCGCGGCAGCTAGACTGCAACGTTTACTAGCCTCAGGTCCAACCGGTCACTTGGGATCTTTAAGGTCCGAGGGAGGTCAATACACTTCAGGGTCTAGTGACAGCTTCAAACTTCTCCTTGAGACTCACTTCCCTGATTGCATCTTTGAGAATGACGACACTGGAACGTCTGGTAACCATGAGGCAGGCTCTTGGCCAAGAGCTAATCGTGGTAGCTGGGCCATTGCCAGAGGGATTGTCACTCTCTCTAAAGCCAAATGGGCAATTTCTAAATTTGCCCCTTTTAAATCTGCAGGAGGGGATGGAATCTATCCGGCCCTGCTTCAGCAAGGGCCGGAGAATCTCCTCACTCTTCTATATGAACTATTCAGGACGAGCCTAGCTTATGGGTACATACCACAAGTCTGGCGTCTCAACAGGGTGGTCTTTATCCCTAAAAAAAGGGGGAGAGCGGACTATTCTGTCCCAAAATCGTTTCGTCCCATCAGTTTATCTTCGTTTCTACTGAAAACATTAGAAAGACTGGTGGAGAGGCACCTGAGAAAGGGAGTTCTCTCAGACACTCCCCTTCATCGCAACCAACATGCACACCAGCAAGGCGAATCCTGTGAATCAGCACTGCACCAACTAGTCAGTAGGATTGAGGATAGCCTGTCCGCCAAGGAATTGGCATTGTGCACCTTCATAGAAATTGAAGGAGCTTTTGAGAATGCTAAATTCACTGCGATGGTAAGTGTAGCACAGCGACGTGGCCTCGAGCCAGCTCTGTGCCGGTGGCTTAGGGCCATGCTGTGCTCTAGACGGATCAGGGCCGATCTCAATGAAGAATTGCTTGTGATTGCACCCACAAGGGGATGCCCTCAAGGAGGCACCCTGTCACCTCTACTGTGGAATCTAGTAGTAGATGGTATACTTGAGGACCTTACTAACAATGGAATATATGTCCAAGGATATGCAGACGACATAGTCCTTATGGTACAGGGAAAACATACAAATGTTGTTGCTGATATCATGAATACCAACCTTCAACATGTACACAACTGGTGTCATGGAGAGGGACAAAGTAAATCCCTCTAAGACAGTAGTTGTACCATTCACTAGGAAAAAGAACCTAGAGTCTCTTTCCAGGCTGAAACTCGCATCCACACAGCTTGAGTGGTCAAAGACAGTCAAATATTTAGGATTCACTCTAGACCATAAGCTTACGTGGAATGATCATCTTAACAATATCCTGCACAAAGCAAAGTGGGCGCTCATGACGTCCAGGAGACTGGCAGGAATCTCATGGGGCGTAAAACCCCATATAGCACTATGGCTTTACAAAGCAGTTGTAAGGCCTCAAATCACTTATGGTTCATTAATCTGGTGGACAAAGGTGAATCAGGTAACTGCTAAAGCCAAGCTTGAAAGCTTACAAAGGCTTGGCACAATCTTTGCAACCGGAGCATTTAGGAGCAGTCCCTCAGCGACCCTCGAGGTGGCTTTAGGACTTCCGCCTCTTGATGTCTACATAAAAGCTGAAGCGCGCAAGTCAGCTTATCGGCTGATGGTTGCTGACTTGTGGAGGAATGGAACGTCTAAAACGGGCCACGGCACCATCACCGAAGCTGTAAACCCAAACGCTATTCTCGAAATGGTCTCAGAAATAATGAGAACGGAGTTCGTATTCAATAAGCCATTCTCTGTTGACTTCTACTCCAGAGATGAGTGGAAATCGCAAGATAACATCCCAACAATAAGAAAGAGCTTTGTCTGGTACACGGATGGCTCGCCTATTAAGGGCAGAACCGGATATGGAGTGTTTAGTCAATCCCCTAGAACTGCCCTTTGCGGCAGTTTGGGACGGAACTGCTCCATATTTCAAGCCGAAATCTATGATATCCTGGCCTGTGCCAACCTAGGCATCACCAGAGTGTACCAAGGAAAGAACATCGCATAATGTCAGACAGTCAGGCAGCTCTTAAGGCTCTTGACTCATTGCATTTCATCCAAGCTTGTGTGGGAGTGCTTCAACACTCTCTGCAAGCTTGGATCACGCAACTTTGTACGTCTTGGTTGGGTACGGGCCATACAGGCATAGGTGGCAACGAATGCGCCGACAGGCTTGCCAAAAGCAGAGCAAGCATGCCATACACTGCTCCAGAACCGAGTTGTGGTATAAGCAAGTCAGCTGCTTACCAAAGTATAAACAAATGGTCCAGGAAGACACACCGCTTGCGGTGGCAGAGTCACCAAGGACAAGCACTCGGCAAAAGACTGCTTACTGACTCTAGCTCCGGCTTCACCAGATGGCTGATGGGGCTGGGCAGGTATCAGGTTAAGCAAGTGATTGCCTTGATCACTGGACACGGCCACTTCAGGAAGCACCTAAACACTCTAGGTTTACGAAATGAGGACTCGGAGTGTAGACTCTGCAATAAGTCCGAAGATACTGCAAAACACATAATACTGGACTGTGAGAGACTGGGAGCAAGGAGAAGGGCTCTTTTCGGTGATAAACAACCAGGCGACGAACCAGATGCTAGTATCGGGGAAAAGCTTCTTAGCCTAATTACACACACAAAGATAGGCTTACCCCTCTAACATCAAAGGGGCACACAATAAGCTCAGGTTGACGCGTGAAGATCTGTGAATCCACCCCAATACCCCAACAAAAAAATAAAAAATAAAAAAAAACAGGCCAGCTATTTTATATAACATAAGTCTATACTTTGTGTGTCATTATTCTCTGCGTAGTCCTTAAATCAAGCTGAAAACTATTTAACAAACACATAAATATTATAAGAATCTACAATTATAACATAATACATCTTTTTTGTCCTTTAATAATTTTTTCTAATGTATAGGGATTATTAAATAATTATTGAAAGGATTAGATCATGTGTATGACTATTACTAACCATGTAACAAAATATCATTCAATTAGTAAACTTTTAACACAAAATGGCATGCAAAATTTATCAAGATGTGTCAGATACCTGACAGATTGACAAATTTATACCTCCAGTAGCAACCAAATATTTTTACATCACGTTGAAACACTCTATAAATGTGATCAGTTCAAATTTATTTCCTTTGATTCAAATATGAGTTTAAATAAAGTTTAAAGCACGCAAAGAACATTTGCTGTGCTATATTTTAAAGGAAATAAAAAAAATCTGTAACTGGGACGGCAGCGGCATGCCAAAACCTAGGTAGAAACAACCTTGTTCCCCTACAAAAGCTACTAGTAGGAAATACGTAAAATATTGCGCCTTATTATGCACACAATGTAGCTAACAATACAAAATATAATGATATTTCAGTAAAATATTTCTGTCTAGATAACGGTTTAATATATGGCTACTTTATGCTATTGAATCCTTTGAACGTCCACCTAACAAGGCGATTGTTAACAGACGCCAAGTTTAGGTTTTTGTTATATGATTAGAACACGGAACTCACAAACAGTACATTATTATAAGGACTAGCTATTGTTATTTAGAAAAACTACTGCAAAATAAAAATATACATTGCTGTCCAATATATTTGAGTTTAATCAATGAGGTATTTTGACAATATATATATACCTGACGATAGCATATTTTGATGGGAGAAGGCTTCGTGGATTGAATTTAAAATTATTGGACTAGTGTATCATTTTTCTACTGCAATACGTTAAATTTTAATGTAATGTTACAAAAGTATGTATGGAGTATCCTCTTTAAAATCAACTGGAGATGGTGGGACAGTTGCATCTTTAACCGATATTCTTATCAATCACATTTTTATATCTCCTTCAAATTTTTATTATAGTCCATGATCTTTAATACTTCCAGATCACATTAAGAGTTTCAGTGCTTGAGAACCTAGATTAGCTAAGATAATTGCTTGTTGGAATGCTTGCTATAAAGATAATCTTGAAAACTCATAAAAGACGCTCAGTACCTCTTCGGATTGTAAGATTTGATTTATGTAACAGTAATAAGTATTACAAGTACAATTGAGGTTTGCGTTTTTTAATATTTCCATCATAGAATGCTCATCTCCATTCGAATTACGGAAGGAAAAGTATTAGATGCACGAAGAAGAAGTGATCTGCTAGTCTTTTTGACCTGCTCTAAATGCCAATGAAGTGTTATACTAAGTACATAAATATAGTTTAATACAAAGTATATTATTGGTCTCAGATATTTAATAAACACAATAAAATATTTTTTATCGAAATTTATCTGTTACATACGTTTCGTAGTGAGAGTAATTTTTGTCGTTTAGTGTCTTAAGGAGTAAGTAGTATTGTAATATTATTTACAACTCTAAACTTACATTAGCTATAACCTCTCGAATGAAGTTGAATACGAATATAATTTTATTTATTTACACTGGATTCTGTAAAGTAAAAATTCTTTATGAACTTACCCAATTCTACTCAAGGTTTTACTGCCGAAAGAAGTATTCTTGGGCTGTAAAATACATTTCTATACTCTTTCAGTGTGCTTGGAAAATTGGACTTTGGGACTTTCCTCGTTAAGAAATAATGTTTACTGGCTCCGCAGCCCCTGTATCTTCTAACATTAAATATTATGTTATATCCCTGTGCGATACCGCTAAAAGTTTATTTAAAACAATTAAAATTAGGCAGGTTCTTAAATTTTGTTACTTATTTTGTTTATTTATTTTTAAGCTAACCATTTATAGAAGGAGATTCACACTTGCATGCATGCATCATTTAGATCAATCATCCTTTTTAAACCCAAACCACTGTACCGTAATTTATGATAATAATCAACTAAGCCTATGAAGTAAAACGAAATTATTTTTTAGATAGCTAAAAAAATACTTGTTTGTACATCCCTGCAGTCGAAAGACATTGGATCTCCATCTATTGTACGATGTCCTGACACAATTTTTCGTTTATCAAATAATATGGCAATGACAACTATGTTCACATGTATGTATTTTCCACATGAATATAATTTAATAGAATGGTTTATAGGCAGGATGGATGAAAGTTGTGGTGGTGGTAATACAATAATCATACATTTTGATGTCATTCAATAAAATAGTATAAGCAGCATTTTTCTAATAATTAATATTATAATATTTACACTGATTTTACTACGATTAAAACTTAATTTCATTGAAACTAATTCTGTTTAATCAATATAAAACCGCGTTGAAAATTCTGCAAGGCTATGTCTCTCGATCATATATGGTATGTTTTTAATTAAGTGGCGACAATATTAAAATTAAACTTTATTAAACTTGTTTCGCAAAGTAATTAGTACAAGGTAAGAGAAAACGTTGGAATATTTTATGTTGAAATTTAACCTTAGTGACACTCTAATCACACTTTTATTTAAATTAAATATTTAATCCGAGTAAATATTTATATAAATCAATTAGAAAGTATATATTTCTGTACTATAAATATAGCATAGTGTAAAGAAAAGGTACACTTCATAATGTATTTAAGTTGCAATATTGTATTTCCTACTATCATGGTATTTATTAACTAAAGGTATTACTTAAATAAATAAATTATATATTTGTATTGATAACTTAATTGATATGAGTGTATTTTTAATCGTTATATTCATCAATCAGAGTAAGTATAGCCGTATGTTAGAAAAAAAATCAATATATACAAGGTTAATAAAAAGTCAGGATCCCCTTCTTTATGCTTTAAATTCTATTTAAGGTAATATATTTTGGATGGTTCTCCAATATGGAAAGGAAGTTTTATTTCATGGTTCTGAACATTTTTCGGTACAGTTCATCATTTTGGGGGCAACTAATAAATTTCAAATTTAAACCCCTCTCGTGTGACCCCTTGTTTTGAGGAGTATAAAAAAACTTAAAGAATGGTGAAAACCAGAGATCGCTATCTCTTTCCCATCCAAAAGAATAGGTCGGCAAATCGTTCATGAAGTCGTTAAATTTACTTTTTAAAAAACAACAGTTGAGAACTTTGAAGATTGAAACAGAATTTATGAGACCTGTAACCAAATACCTCTTCAGACTTTTCAAAACGTGAGAGAGAAGCTCACTCTACACTCGTTTCACAGCCAAATAATAGTGAGGCTTTAGTTGATTTGACTAAGCATCATTGTGAGTTATTGAAAATACTGTTCTGGTAACACTGCCTTATTATTTAAGATCGGAAAGAGTTAGCAATCTCTGGTTCTATTGTTTAAGTTTGTTTATACTCTTTAAATGAGGGGCCACGAGAGGGAATTACAGTATAAGTTTTTGAGTTAACCACAAAATCCCGCATTTTTGGGAAACAAAACACTTCCTCAGATGAAGGTTCTTTTCCAATTTGTACCACTACCCAAAGGATATCTTCTTATATAAACCACAAAAAATAGAGGCGTCCTGACCTTTGATTCACCCTGTGTGTATATATATATGGGGAGGGGGGTGGAATGATGGGTGGTGGGGGTGTGTGTTTTATATATATATATATATATATATATATATATATATATATATATATATATATATATAAAACATATATATATATATATCTGTAATATATATATATATATATATAATTTCAATAAACATTGAATAACATAAAGTACTTGTTCCGCCGGGACACGAAAGGAGATATCTCATTCGCCGGGTTAGTGCGCTACCACTAAACCACTGAGGCCTTAATTTTTACGATTTATTTATATTTTACTTTGCCGTTTCTGTCACATATGCGTTTAAATAATCAAACTAACGATCGGAAGATCAAGTACCTGTCAAACGATTTTTATTAACTTTTATTAAACTTGTACCAATGTCAATAACTGAAATGGCAAATGACGACAGAGTCTACAGGGCGATTGTGCCTTGTACTAATATGAGGTATTTTGGAGGGAGTTTCCTGTTGACAACGTTGTCAGATTTTGGTGACAAGGTTGCCATTTGTAACTGCAAATGGAATTGTCATTGAACCAATCTAAAGGTCTACGTATCACAATGAGGGACAATATTGAGTAATTTGAATGTTAGTATTCTTAAATACTTCTATAGAGACAACGGCTCTTGTCATTCAGTTTCCTTTATTTTGTAAGTAAAGTATTTTAGAAATTTGTAACCTTTTTACAAGAGTGTAAATAATAAATATATGCCGCATATTTATTCTGCAAAATACTAAAATCTTTTCGATAATAATTCTTATAACTAACCTGCGTTGATATTCTTAACGTTAAGCAAAACAAGTTTATTTCTTCCGTCTACCTAAAATAATTTGTAAATATTGGTTGTGATACAAGGTATTTATCTCTACAACAGTAATCCATTGGCATACTTAAGAATGTCATAGATTTTGTAACAAGATATTCATTGGCAAGTATTAATTTATTGGCAGCTACTTATTTTTATTATTCTCGAATACATAATTGGTTTGTATACAGTAAACAGTAACATCCCTGTATAATATGCTCGTCAAGATAGGAATTTGTAAGGGCTTTTCTGGCAGTTACTGTGAATTGTTACAAACTGTAAAGGTAAAAATGGTCACAATTATAGACTATACGGTTTTTAATTCTAATCTAACTGCTGTACCGAAAACTTGGCCTTAAATTCAAGCAATAACTTTAGATTCTGTATACATTATTTTATTAACTACAGCACAGAGTCTTGATTGATATCTTGTTACCAATATAACCCAAACTTTTAAAATAGTTTTATTCATGTATTATCTCTGTATATGGGATAATACATTAGCTGAAAAATTTTTATTTTTATATTTGTATATAATTCAATATATTTCAACACTAAAAGAAGTTTATTTTTAGGTTTATCAATAAGATTTATAAATATACAGGGATTATTAAAAATATTACCAGCCTAAACTGAAGATCCGCTTCAATGAATTCTTTTCTGTCTTCAACACGTTATCTGCTAACTGGGAGGTCTCCAAAAAGTAATATATTATTACATTAGTTATTTTATATCACTTTTGTATAAATCGAAAACAACTTTACGACAATTTGACAAATCTATCATATGTCAAGTGTTGTAATCTATCATCTTTTTAAGTTAAACATAAACCTAAACGCATAAGGTTAAATACACTCAAAGTAATGAAACTATTATCTGTATTAAGTATCTTATCTCTAGAATGTGGTTTACATATTTTTACGTACAACTTGCTTTGTTACTTAGTTTGCCAATGTTATTGAAATTAGAGTCTGTATGATGTAACCTGTGTCTGCAGTCCGGGCCATTTTCCGGCACTCTCAGCCGCCTGCAGCTGTTCCAAAATGACTCACCTAATAACCTACCAACTAAATTTTTACCCGTATCAGAATTTTATTAAATTTTATTATAAATTTGAAAAGTACATAAAAAATAAGATGAACGATACTAAACAGGTATTTTGTAAAATTTTGCAATTTTGCAATTTATAAAACCCAAACAATACAGAGGTAGTCCGTTAAGGTTCGTAACAACAAAGTTAGTTTTCTATAACAATAATACCTTGTAATTACATTTTAAATGTATAAAGACAACAAATTCCAATAATTCACTGTTGTTTATTAGTGACATGTTTTATATAACGAGGATCAGATATAAAACCTGTGCTTTGTGTTATAACGACAGCATCACTTGGAACATTGGACTTCCGCAGCTGAAATCTGACTCAGTGTGGATAATATGTTTCCCGGGTAATTGATTACAAACTTACAATTTAATTGCATTATAATAATAACTGCGGACACAAAATCATTTGGTATATTATTAATATTACAACATATAATTTACAATTCGATCAGATTTCTACATTAAATTATAAAACTTTAGATTGATATTTCAACCACTTAACAAATGTAACTCAATTATTATCTTACAAACATTTATGAGAACATTAAATTCATAATTAAATAATAATTTGTACGTTACGTATAAACATAATACTTAACGTATTTAGAAGTGTTACCGACGTGACATTTATATAATTCAAATACTATTTAACAAACTTTAAATAAATATAATAGGCTATAAATAAATAAAGCATATCTTATATGTACGTACCCGGGTATTATAACATTAGTACACTTGTTCATTCAGTTGAAGCCCCATTTACTACCATGTTTAAGAATTATAGAAGGCCTACATAAAATATTAAGTAATTTAAAGATTTTATACTTTTTGTCAACAATTTCCACCGCGTTCATTGACTATAAGCTGGAGCATTGATCTGACATTAGCTGCAAAGTAATTTACTATTCATTAGAAACTAATTGCTCTTTAAAGTGATACGGGTATGGAAAAAATGTATATTTTACACATTGGCGTGTATAATGTTATTCATAAATCGTTATAAAACTATAATGAATATTATTATACGACACGATTTTTACTATACCTGATTACGCCATAGTTTCACTTCGAAGTCGCAATAATGGTCCATCACAGAAATCAAAGTCCTGGTGACTACCAAGTAATCACTAATTCTTGGACACTAATATAGTCAGTTCTCACTTTGATATGTAACTTCTGGCTAACATTCACTTTGAACGGAATGCTGCCTTCACGCCTAGAAATTCATAACTTGATTAAAATTATTTCTTGGAAACATATTAGCCACCTGAGTGAGACCTCCGCTGCGGAAGTCTATTGTTAAAGTGGTTGTACTTTTATAACGCAAAACACAAGTTTCCCTTGTGACACTCGTTATTTCAAAACCATGTTACGAATAAACATGGTTAAATACTAATAAAATGTATAAAAATGATACTTACATTGAAATGTTGTTATAAAATTGTAAAATAATTTCTTTTTCGTATTTTATACAAAACCTACTTTATTGTTAAAATCTTGTATCCTAATACTACTTTATTGTTTGGTTTTTTTTTAACACATTTGTCTTTATGTAGTATCGTTAATTTTATTTTTCTATATATTTATGAACTTTTCAATATTTGATAATACTTCAGAAATTTTGATTTAGAGAAAAAATAGCCTGGGCTTGTCCCACTTAGCGCAATGTAAAAACAATGTAAATATAACCGCCAATGCAGATAACAGCTAAAGGTGTATATAAAATATGCATGCACATGCCAGGGATTCCAAATTGATAGAACAAACACAAAACATCTCACTGAACAAAACATATCACAAAGCCGCATAAACCAGAGAAGGTAAGAGGCTCAAGAAAAATTATAATGGTTTCATCAACTAAACCGGCCGTTTTAACCAAATAAAGAATCGGTTGACGTGGATTGGGAATGGTATTTACCTACAATTAAGGACAGATAATTTAAGCCTTACATTTTTGGCCCTAATCAAAAAGGGTGTGTTCCAAGATATTTTACAGAGTTTTCTACGAATTTTACGATATTTTTAAAGTCCCGTAACGAATACTTTTTGATATTTTGATCTAAAGTGGTCTAGATTGAATAAAGGATGGCTTAGCAGTTATTCTGCTAATTTTATGTATGAAGCTACTACCACTGATACTCACAGTGTGTTATTGTCTTTGACCAGCGATATGGAGCAAATTTTCTACTATTCCCTTCCTCGTATTGTCTTTATATATTAACGGACAGTTCAATGGCCTTTTCCCCGCCTGTGTATAGGTAAGAAGACACAATTTTATTCTGTTCTGAACACAGTGTTGGAGTTATGAGTGCAAGTGGGTTTGGTTTGGTGTTTACGAGACTTTTTCTTCTAGTTTTATCGTATAGAGCTGAAAATAAACATGAAATCAAAAGTTTCTTTACCATCGTTTCGTCACTAAAGATACATCTTATTATTTATATTTATCTTCAGTTTTTCAGCATCAATTTATAGCACAATATCGTAATTAAATCTTCTCCAATTTCATCGAGCAAAACATCATTACTTTGTCAAACAAAGAGCATGCAACTGTAAGGTACAAAATTTAAACCGTACCCGTGAATTATCTGGGAATGGCCAACATAAGAAGCCCAAAACTATTTGTAAACTAATTTTAGAACATTTATAGGCAAAACGATCATCTGCAATACCTGTATTTTGTAGTTTTATGATACATCTAGATACGTTTGAAATATCTAGCATTAATTTATAGTGTTGGTGTTTTAGCCTGATGAAACTCAACATGGACTAACATGCAGTGAGATGAATATTTATAACAATACTCTATATATTGAAAGTAAACAACGCCTATGATAATGCAACGTTTGTCATGTTATAGGTCCATCAAGACCAATTTATGTGGCAGTAAATGTGTTCGTTACAGCCCATGTAGTGGCATATCCTATAGTCAAAAGCACTTTGCGGCACTATTAGTATTTGATTGAAGTTGAAGAGCCTATTGAATCATGTTAGTGCGCAATAGTTCGAAAGCACAATAATATTACTGAGTTTTTTATGAAAATATAAAGCGTGAAACATAAAAAATTAAATAATACATACCTTCATACATCAAATATAAAACACATTTTCTAATTAAATGCTAAGTGATAATGAATGGTTTACAAAATATTTAAAAATACAAAAAACATAACTTTTTATTATTACTGTGTGATATGCATTTAGTTGAATATTCCTTAATTGACTACCAGTAATGACATAATTGTATTCCAAAGACGTTCCAAATTAGCAACACGTAAAATTATTTTGAAATAAAAACTAATTATATTGTCAGGATTTTCTGTGCAAAAGTTACGTTGTTTGAAGCGAATATTGTCACTTAATCTTGGGCATTGATATCAGAAAATACATAAATATTAAAAAAGGAGATAACTATATTCCAAAGTAAAAAAAATATATTGATATACTCGTATAATTCATCGTAGTTTTTGTCTCACGGTAAATTTTTATCTAATACCAACAAAAACGTTGTTTAGTTAAAAGCGATATCAAACAAAATAAAACAGAAAGTTAAATATGGGACTACAGAGAGACGGAGGTACGAGTACTCTAGAGGATTTCCAGCATTTGCGTTCTGGATACTTACATTCACCACCAGGAGGCGGCAACATTGAGTGTCATAAACGTGTACACCAACCACCACTTATGGTTGATCTCTATGTGGAAATTGAGACTGAATAACTGAATTGTATTCACTGCATAGAAAACAACCAACTTCCAAAAACAAGGAACTCAAAAGTGAAGAATGCGTGCACCAGAAAGACGATATGAAAGAAGTAAGAGTTAGTTGTAGTTTACAGAGTTTGGTAGGATAGTTTATTTACCATTGATGTTAACTGGAGAACGTAGCTATATGTATGAAATAATAATTATGCTTTGACTTACGTGCGAATTATATTTTAAAGAAATTCTAAATGGCAAGAACTCTTAAAACAATGTGAACTGTCTCAAGACAGACATAATGTAGTAGCAAGTGTTTCAATATTAACTTTAAGATCTTGACAAAGTTGCTTCATAAACTTTACATTTTTGGCTCTTCCAGTCGTTAAATTTACTCTGAGGAATGACAGATACGTGGATATATGACTCTTGTTAGATATTCTTCTGTGGCTAGAAGATCAGCCATACGATTTGGACAGAATTTAAACTTTAAATAATTAAATTTTATTAATTTATTGACTGTTTATTATTTATTAAATTCAAATGCCAAATATACAAAGATTGAGAATTGAAGTTGTTAAAAAAACTTCTTATTTTACACCAGTTAAATTTGTATTATTTTCATTGCATTTAAATAAGTTCTCTTTTGAAAGAATGAAGTAGCCCAATAAAGGAGTTTTACCTTCAATAATAACTACTAATTAAATATATTTAAATCTTTATGAAACTATAAAAACCAATTATTATTGCTATGAAAAGGGAAAACTTAAATATTCCATACTCTCGGATGGAAATACGTGAAAGAACCATGAGTGTTGGCTACTTACACACCTACTCTTACAAGCATATTTAACTAACCGGTGTAAATGTTTGCACACAGTTTTAAGCAGAACCCGTCCGTCTGTTTCACCATTTGGGAATTGTTTCATATGTTTCTACACAATACTTGCAGTGTAGGCAATTGTAAGTTGTAAAATTTTATAAATTTACGAGTTCCATAAACTGATTATTTTAAGTTCTATGGTATTAGTTATAAATTACAACGTTTTTAAACATCTTTAATAGAATATCTAAGCCTATTGGCGAAGATATACTCGCTAAAATATCCAAAACTAACACAGATTCACCTCAGTTTGAACTGGTCCGGACTACTAGGGTTCTCAGTCCATTTGAACTCCTCAGTGGGAACTTAACCTACTGAATCTGGATGATAGTTGCTTGCGAGGTAAGGATCATCTTGTTTTGAAATGGGCGTGAAATGGCCGTTTTAAAGAGGGAAGGAATGGTGCCGTTTGCGAAAAAACAGGTGGATCAAAGTTGTAAGTGTATTTGCTTAAAGCAACGTTTGAGTACCAACACAGAGATGTCGTTAATGTCACGTGATTGTTTTGGTTTTAGTCCCTATACCACGATGACCGCATCATCTTCACTCACAGGAAACAATGGCATGGACTATGTTGGTCCCTTCGATGACATTCACTTCGTATTTTAACATTTTTATTAATGCCCAAAGCACTTTTTGAAAAATTGTAGCAATTTTGTAACGTTGTTTTAGTCACATGTGTTTTTAAAGATACGGTTTTCCGATAGGTGCTCTGGACATATCTCAAAAGGTTATGAAATGTTCTTTAGTACGGACATGAATCGACCGATAAAATTTCATCCCTTTCTCGTATATTAATAAATTATTTTCTTGGACATTCAAGAGCGAAGATTTGTTTACATCCGCTTTTCAAAAGTTTTAAAAGGACAAAACAACAAAACTCGTATTGAAAAACTACCTAGACTCTTGACTTAAAAATGTATTCAAAAGAATAATTTTCTTCAAACTTGTGTCTCTTTTAATTTAGGGCGGTAGAGGTTGCATTTATGATGCAAATTGACTGAGAATGGTCTCCACGATAAACACAGATTTTGAGGTGTTTAGTGATATTTCTTATGATGTTGTCGATGGCTTTTCTCAATATGGCGGTCATTATTGTTAGAGTATTTACTGAAAAGATAAGCCCAAAATAATTTAGAATATCGCAAAGCCGCTGGGTCAGAGGATCATTCTGGTCTACATCATCAATGTTATGATATATTAAGTTGCTAGTTATCATACACCTGGACGACTTGAGATAAGTCAGGTCGCTGGTGAAATTCAGGCATCTCGACGCTTAGTGCAGAAGCGAGGGGAATCCTGTGCAACGTATTTGTTAGTTCTGGTCCGTAGTGCACATGCGCAAACTTCCTGTCAGGCGACGTGACCCAGTGATTACTTGTCAGTTTTATGATGACAAGATTAATATGAGTCATTAATACAAGTGCAGAATTCACTGGGATCGGGTTACAAAAATCCTTTGCAAACTGCTATTATGGAAAGTGTTTCAGAGGGAAATTTTACAATTAATTAGAATGGTGCATAGGAGAAGTTACTACATAGTTGTAATAATAATTATGGAGCAATATAATTTACATGGCATCTACTGTAAACCATGCCTACCAAAATCAACAGTAGAATACAGGGTTAATAAAACGTTTGGAGGCACCCTGGTAATAATATGACGGTTCACACTAGAAAAACTAAACCCTGCTAACTCTTAGGTGATGTTATGAAGTACTCTTTGAGTATCATTCGTTCAAAAACCCAAAATGGAGGAGTTTTAGGGGCGCTTAAAATTGTAAATGACAAGTCTCATCGAGTGATACATCATTTTAAAGGCCAACTAGTGGTGTCTATCTTTACTCAGCACGAAATTGAAATTTTAGAGGTCAAAATTAAGTACTTAAAACCTAAGCAAAATTAACCTTTTGAGTAGCTAAAATTTTAAAACATATCATCCAATATGTGTTACGATCACCGATCTGAAAACAATCTATACTATCTCCAGAGTACCATATATTTGCGAACATTAAGACTAATCCAATCAATATCCATTTTCTATATTTTTTTCCTACTAACGTATTATTAATACGTATTACGTATTATTAATATTGATATGCATAATTCTAGCATTATATGTATCGAACACTCTGAAGGTGTCTCATCAATAACTAAAGTTTGGAACATACTCGTAGCTGTGCCAGTGTCAACTTGTCTCACACCTAATACCTGTTGCTTTCCCCACGTATCCTTGCTTTCTTCTCACTTTCAAACCTTCATTATGACTTAATACGTCACTGCATTTTAGAGGTGTAAAATTTATATAGTATTAATCTGTAAAACATACGTTAAGGTATCCTAGATTTATTTTGATGTTATTCCACTTATTTGTACGATACTTTTAACAAACATTTATCCAAATACCAGAATAGTTCTTTAAAAACAACTTTCTTCTTTTAGTTTCCAACATCTGTCCCTTCTATTCTTCTTGTAATATTTGTAATAAAGTTTTAAAAGATTTACTCTGTTCATTCTTTTGCTCTAAAAAATAAAAAAAAAAATGCTATAATACACATGTTTGAGTCCAGACTGTACCTTTTTCCGCTATGGCCCCATGCACTTAACTTAGCTTTAAAATGTTTATGTTATATAAAATATTACTGCTAGATTGACTCCAAAATGAATGTAAAGAAATATTTGACTCGTGTCACTACGGTAGACACTGATGGTATTCGATAAGTTGTCACAAAAACGCAGCTGTTGTATTTTAAACAACATATTTTTTGTAATTATATCTTGTTTTACAAATTAAGTTAGTGAATAAACTAGTTATATTTACAGTATATTTTTTTATAATAGTATTGAAGATAATAAGTCTCTCATAAGACTATTAAAAACTAATAATTACATTGGACAATGTCAATAACTTGTATAATTCTCCTGCTGTTTATTACGTTAATACGGTGGTATAAATATATTTGAAAGGAAATAATACAACAATTAGTTTTTTAAAGTTTTTAAATCTCTTACGTAACACGTTTCGGATGAAAAAACATAAAATAAATTGTTGACAATGTGTATATGACAATTTATATATGATAATCTTAAACTATATTTTTACATAAAAAGTAACATATATTGCTTAAACCCTATCTTTTGGAATTAGATTTTGGAATCTGCTGCCTGCCTTTTCTAATATTTTTAAAAGTCAAGTATATTTATGTTTGACTAGATTATAATAACCATGTTTTGTACATGTCTTTTTAACCATATTTATTATAGAAAATACAGGAATGGTGTTAAGTTTCTTAAAGAAAAGGTGTTGTCTTAGTTGTTGTTTCTAACGATTTAATTCCTTAGAGAAAATGTGATAAGAAAGATTTCACTGAACATTTTTAGGTTGAGATTTGCAGATTTGCTGGAAAAAATTTCTGCTACTTCTCCCTTAGTTCATATCATTGTTATTAGTACTTAATGTAAAACACTTTTGGAAAACATTTAATGATTAGAAATATAATAGCACGGAATTTCAGTTAGAATTATCGTTTCTCTTCTTATGAGTATATTTCCCACTATTTTAAGACTTTTACGTGATATGAAACTTTTACAACTAAACAAATTTATTAATTACTACATACACATTAATTTAGTCATGTTTATTATATATTGGTATTGATTTTCGTCAAAATTTTCAAAGTGCCACAGCTCTCTTATTAATGCCTATATTAAAACGTTTTCTAACTGAAATTTGCATGAAGTTCCTTCTAGTTGAAAAAAATTACAATTAAAAGGTTTTCAAGGCCGTCAAGCAGGATGTGCAGGGTTTCAGTAAGTCTTTTGGTTGATACGACGACAAATTTGTTACTTATTTAAAAGAAAAGATTTTTTTACTGATTTCATAAATAATATAATATGTTAAGCTTTCGTTGTGGCGATCATAAAAGCCTGTTTTTTTGTATGTTTGTGTTAGGGGAATTTTTATTCAACTTTTCGAATAGTTTGTAGACCTGACTCATATTTCACTTCAAACATTTTGGGTACAGCTGTGTAGAAAAACATTGAAAATATGAGACAAGGTCAGTCAAAAAATTAAAGTTATTATCATTTTGTGACTGACAAACATAGTAGCGTGTTAGTTCGAAATTGTATCATATTTCATAATTTTGTAAAAACCAAATTTCATCAAATAAAATTATGAAACAACCTATTTAAACTTTAACACAGCTTAATTTAATTTCACTAATAAAAGCCCAATTGACCGCATCTTCACAAGACCCGCAGTGTTGAAATTGTAGGATGTGACTGATGTAAATAAATTATTGATTATTTTTAAAGCTAGTTCAAAAACTGAGTCTTGTTTGAAGTAAAAGTTTTAATTCTTATTACCTAAACATTTTATTTATTTATTATATTCTTTTGTTAGTGTAAAAGTTTTAAAAGCAAAAATAAAAACACACTGTTGCTAAACTGATGGATTACACGTGTTACAATGCTTTACGAGGTGGCCAGGCAATAAGTCATGGTAATCTTAAACCTTCATATTATAGATATTTTGTAAGTTCTGAACGAGATTCCTCGGTATTATGAAAATTGCAATCTCAAAGTGTACCTCCCTCTTCTTTCAATTATTTAAGGATGGAATTATTTGCTATTATATAAAATTTAAAAAGTATTTTTCGTCTGTTTCCAACGGGACCGTTATGACCAGTGAACGAGCGGCAATCGGTTTTCCCAAAATAAAGTAAAAGCTATGAAAATGTATCTTTTCTGGTTTTTTGTGAGCCTTAAAATTACTTAATAGATTCCATATGTGTAGATTATGGAGACTCTCTCGTTAGTGCTCCCTGCTCGACATTGTCTAGAATTGCCTGAAGACCTAAAACTGAATCAGAAACCAAAGAAATGAAGATTGTCAACAAAAACGAAAATATACCTGTTTGTTTTCTTCATCGAACAACACGATTATCGTATGACCCGTGCCTTCAAGCGGTCCTCCTCAGCACTCAGTATAAACCGTTGATGATCCACTATCACATATAACTTCAATCTTAGAGGCGTCTGATATATTATAGGAAGACAATCAATACTACTAACCATTGTTAAGGTCTTATTAATAGTGATGTACGTTTTCATGATATTTTAATCTGTGAAATTAGGTTTAATTTATGTCTGGTGGTTATTTGAAATGTTTTTGGTAAATAGATATTCTTGCAATGTTACGTGGGATTAACAGTTTTTGGGATATCAAAGTTTGAAACATTTTAAATGCCAATATTTTGAAATGGGAAGTGGTAATAGGTATTTAAATTTTTCAATTTCATTACCTTAACACATATGGACAGACAGGCAGTGTACGAAAGCGAGATAGGACATATGTTTATAAGAACCTTTTTTGCTTTTTTTGTGTCGACTATCATATCCTGAGGTTGTGATAACCTCTCGCAAAACATCCTGTTCATAATAAAAGCAATAGTATAGTTTTTAGTATGCACTTAATCAAATCTTTGTAGAGGTAAAGCTCAACAAATGCTGACGAGATTGTGTATATGATGTTTAGAATTGTATGAATTCTCATATTGTTATTTTTGCCCATATGATACAGATGTTCACAAAACAGAAGATCTGCTCATTCTGTGCTCAGTTCAGTGTCGCTTGTTTCAAGTGTCCTCAGAACCATCTAATGAATATACGTGAGATATTGAACACAGGTTTGTCTTTTATATTAGATGCTCACTGCGTAAAAGCTGTAGAGTTCCGTACACCAAAAGCAATGAACTGAAAAAATAGTATTCAAAAAACCTTTAAATATTAGCCTTCAATGTTATTTTGGTCTTTTATTAAATATGTTAATACTTAAAAACCATTTGGTTGTGCTTTGAACCTTTATCTTAAGGCCAGTATCTTCCTTTGTCAATTTGTTATATCAGGAATTCATATAGGTGGCGTTAAATATTTTTGACTACTGTTATAAAGCAAGGAAATGTATTTTAAGCCAAATATAAGTTAATACATTTGATAAATGAACCATTTTAATTACACCGCTATACTGTATTAAAAAATTTTAAATTTGTACCTTAAACATTCTAGTTAGTATGTTACATTTATTTCAGCTGGGACAAAATAATTTAAATGTTACACAATATAGTTTCTTGATATAGGATTTAAAATGTTTGGCCACTGAAAAAAATACGTTCTTTCCATAAAATATTTTAAAACTCTACATTTGCTTTTGTAGAAATCTAAATGTCTTTTTGAAATAATATTGATAAAAAGTTTACATATAAATAAGTAGCAAAAATGTTATATAATATTACATATTTTAAAGTTTTGAGGTCAGTTGATAACCTATTTATAAAAATGTTTTCCATGTGTAAATTTGCGTATTCAAATAGAGGCCTATAAAATAATATGGTATTGACAGATTACAAAAGTTTACGCTATTCGTAAATAGTCAACATTTTACAAAGTTATATCTATCAAAATGAATTTCTATACATAAGGTAAAATTTTAAATATTAAAACCACAAATCAGTTCAAATTAAAAACATTTTAGTAGTAAGTATACAGATATAGACAAGTTATTTTAAAACAAAACTATTTTAAATTAAAGTCAAGAATAACTGATTAAGTATATTTTGGAAAAAATATTATTAAACACATATTAAAAATTGTATTTAGTTGATTTTGTAATAAAAATACTTACAGGTCATATAGTAGTTGAAAGCTTATATCTTGCTCCTGATCCTTCATAGAAACTAAAAAAAACTAACGTATGTTAAAAATTTTGCTTAACTATTTTAAACTATTTAGAATTATTTGCCCACAAAAAACGTAGCCATTAATATTAAACTTAAATATTCTGACGAAACGTGATGCAGTTACAAAATGTGATTCTATTTGAAAACTAATAATAAATCATTTGTTATTTAACTCATAAAAAATTTCCTTGTGATGTAAAAAATGAAAATATAATAACACTTATGGTAAAAGTATGTATAGATAATTTAAATTAAAAATACATTATTTAATATTAAAATTTAACCACACTTGTTAGAATGTTATCAATAGTTTAATATCACGTTATATTATGTGTACAACTTCACTGATGATGTCCAGCGGTTTCGGTGAGAAAATTTTGCTAGCAGGGATTTAGCCTTCATCCTCTCTTGTCAACAAGGATAAAGGCATTACGTCCCTTGAGCCAAAGTGCACTTCAAGGTGAGATTATCTCAATGTGAGAATTCCCAAGAAAATTTTTACAAAATGCGATTGTATGTATGGATTCCATGCTCCATTTCATTGAATATCCAAAACCCTCAATTTAAACTTAAATAAGGTTCAATAAACCTCAGAACCTAAAAAAGGTAGTTCAAATAAATTTTATTCTTTTTAAATATTTGTTTACCTATAAAAGTATGTTTTTCATGATTTTCATTCGTTAATGTTCTAATACATTTTAAATCATTTCCTAAAGCTACAATCCCTATTGATAAATTTGAAAGTTATTATCTGCGTAGCTGCTAATTACAATAAAATCGAGAGTTATGTCATTGTTTCGTCTAAAGAGAATGAAAATCACGATTACTAAGAGACATTACTGTAAATAACTGTTTTAAATACTGTACAATCTCAATTCCCGGGGACGTAATAACATTTAACAGAGATTAATGATTACACACAACATTGTTTCCTGGCTTATCTCGTTCCTTCCTGAGAATTCTAAGCTTAAGATTGATTTCTCCAGTATTATGGTGTATTCTCCTTTTATTTGTAAATATTATTAATAAAGTAAACACAATTCGATTCCAGATATTTTAATAATGTTAGTTAAAAAAGCGAACCATTTTGGTTTTGATTGTGTATCTTTTTTTGGTATGATATCTCACTTCAAGGTTATTTGTGCCTACATGAATTTATATTACGCACAAGACATGATTAAGTTACTTATACGTCATTTTACATCTATTTTAATTATCTTTATATAAGCAAGATTCAGTGTAAGCCCACACCCCCTCCTTTACGAGTTAAATTACTTGAATAGCGAATAATGAAGACCCCAACCAGAAAATGATTTTTTTATACTACCACATTGAATCTTACTTACGACTAACTTATCACTATTTATATCATATTCTTTACAGGGTTTATTGTCAGTGTTTTTTATATTGCTTGTAACCTTAGGCATTGAGATTACAGGTTGTTTGTTAGTCGTTTTGCTTGAGAGACTTGCCTTACCATAGGAACATGCCTTTTTCTGATAACATTACTTTCATCATTAATGCATTCTACATTATATACATTAAGACTTAGATTTTGAGTTATCGACAAAACCTCAAACTTTTACCCGCTTTAAAAGGGGGAATCGCTTGCTATAATGTCGATGTTACGTTTTCCTTAACCTTACTTGCAATTTACCAGCGGTGGTCCGTGGTAGTTTAATAAGTGTAACAGCCATATAATACTAATCTGCAACATTAGAAGGCAAGTTCTTTCTTCCTAAACATGAGGGCAGGTTTGTGTCTCCAAAAGAAGTTTAAATGCTGTTTATACATTTATATCGGTTTATTAACCCATTAAAGCCCAACACTTTTTTTCTCAAAATACTTTATTCACTATAAAAAATAAATTATTCCTTATCTAATTTACACTAATATGACAAAAAAATATTTATTTTAAATATTTTGGTACTTTTTTAACATGGGTCGTTAACGACCCGTTGGGAGTAAGGCCTTAGTAAAATACAATAAAGTTTATATAGTGGAAACTTTGTTTACAAACACATTTGAAAGACATGTTTATTACACAAATGATTACTCTTGTGAAAATATGCAAAACAGGTCTCATACAGTAGGACCTCACATCGTTTGCACGCTTTTACAGTTTTATTTTTACATACAACACACCTTCTTCTACTTTGACCTGTCACTATAAGATGACCTCCATGGTCACTACGGAGTGGGTTTGAAGCTCTCTTCAGTGCTCTTGTAGGGCCAGTTGCTTTAGGAGCGTGTCCAAATTTTTGAAGTAAAGCCTGGACCACACTTATTCGGAAACTGAGACTGTCCAAAGTAACTCCTTGAGAGCGAGCCAGAAACCAAGAGTTGCTCATCACAACAACAAAAATTCAGAGAACGATTGGGATATACCACCGTTTTCCACGAACGCCTATCCTGTAGTTCGATATATTATTGTCCATTAGATCGACACCTCCCATATTACTGTTGTATTGCGCAATAAGATATGGCTGAGGAATGGAAACTTTCTTTCTTTCTGTCACTGAATATCTGAATATCTTACACTGAAGGGGTACCTCTCTTCTGAACTCTAAGTCTCCTTTTTCCCAGTTTCGAAGGGTGTTCATCTTTTTATTTTGGTTCAGGCTTTCCCCGGCTTACTCCCCCCTTTTTAAATTTAGACCCTTCATGTGTGGCATTCGAAACGAGTTTCCTCTTTCCAGTAGCTTTAGAATGTGTAGCTATTTGTAAATTATTGCCTCTGTCTTCAACGCCTACGTCACTAAGATCGAATCTCTGCCTCGGCTTGGAGCTGACGACGGCACACTCGGTCTGAGTCATTAGAATATTCCTCTCCAGATTCTTCATCTGTGATATTATGAGGGTCACATTGTCGGGAGGACTTACATAGATATCAGCTGCGGTGTATTCTGATGCAGTGTCTTCCAAGGCTTCTAAGATCTCAGCTAGCGTAAGCGGACTGTCGATCATAAAATAACCCAAAAGTTAAAAATAAAATAAAACATTTTCTCTTGAAAAAGCAGATAAAATAAATCTTAATAATGTTTTATGTATAATGTGTATATATATTGATTTCAATTTACCACCGTGCGCTTTTTACTTACAAACATGAAAAAAGGTTCTATGCTAGGTTTGAGGTTAGGCCTATGCTATGGGCTTGGTCCCAACGGGTCGTTTTCGACCAACTAATAGTTTGTCATGTAATAGTAAAAAGTCAGTAAGTTTCGTGAATCTCACTAATAAACATTTTGTTTACTACATATATTGATAGTAATATTCACTTATTAGATATATTTTAACAGGACATGGTGTGTATAAAACTAACCTGTGAAGTGGAGCAGACATGATGTATTGTGCAACTCTCAATGTGGTAGACTGCGATTAGTAGTAAGGGTGGGGGAAGAGGCCCCAAACCTTTTCTAAAGGTCAATAGACTAGTACACTCTCAGACAAAAACATCATAGATGGAATAATACGCTTTACTACAAAATGGTTTACACGTATTTAGATGGGTCGAAAACGACCCGTCGGGCTTTAATGGGTTAAATTAGCATTTACGATAACATAATACCAACACTCGAAACCATAGTTTTACTGATAACAAGGGATCTCGAAAATCCTTCCCTCTGTTATGGCAATCTTTAAAGCAACCTAAGTTGATTCCGTATTTACACTTTCATAGAGTCTAGGCAGTATGCTTTGGAACCGGTTTAGTTCACAAATATCAGTGGCCAGTGGTGTCGATCTACATGGACACACTAAGACATACAAAAGAATAAAGGATATTCTGAGACAACAATGTATTGACATCTTTCTGACAACTCAATTTGACAGTTTGGGTGAATGGGGCACCCATAGACTTGGCGTCCTTAATATCGCATTCCGACATGCTTAAAAAGCATTTATTGATAGTACCATCATCCACCAACTTATCTTTAGAATTGCAGGGCTTACTTTTAAATGTATCTACTTCTTCAATTATAAATCTAACTAAAGGCTAAGATTTTTACAGTTGTGATTAACCTATTATTGTTTTCTCCCTGCTCACACCAAGAGTTTTTCAAAGTTGTGAGCTTTTTAGAAGAGCGCCATTCTTCTCTATTAAGCTCGAATCTGTCGCATCACGTTCTTGAAGACCATATTCCAAATTCTTAATTTTCTCATTCTGTGACAACTTTCCCCTTCGACTGTAGGTTGGAAAAGGTATTCATCTCAAGTAGCCTTTGCTGTTTCTCAAGCTCCAGTTTATACGTCAAAAGATCGAGGTCATTTTCATAACACTGGAGAGATAGAGTGCCCTGGACACATTCACTGTAAATTGTGTCAACATTTTCAATAGGTCAAATGTTTTGGAAACTTATATTTTTAAATTCAATTTAGGGAAACTCGAGGTCAAAATATCCAACTCGTGTGTTAGGCAAGTAATAATAACATAAGTATCATGTTTTAAAGATAGTACTGTTTCATAGACAGTTCCGATTGTCATAAACAATAATGACACACACATAAAAAATAGTAATATTGTTAAAAATGGAAATTCTGAACGTAAAGAAAGATTCTACAATACACAGAAATAACGCTGCATTGCACAGTGCACACGTACTCTCATGGAACAATATCACAAAATTCTGTTATAGTTGTATATCTTACGTATATATTGCCTGCAATAGTCAGATAATTATTGAGAACATGCCAACAAGAATACTGCAGTTACAAAATTGAAGGCGAAACGGCAAAATCAGTAGATGCGACCATATCAGCTAGGTCAAGCCAATATCTACATGACTGACTGGGAAATCTTGATTGATGCAACTGGCGACAGTAGACTTTATTGAGGATGAGCCATCTGCGAGAAGCAAAATGTATACCTCGAACTTTTCTTTATGAGAGTGCTATGCTTATAACCGGTGACTCAACTGACGTAAGACAAACCTACACTATGAACTTGTCCCTTCGTGTCCAGCTATAATAGCATCGTCCTTGATTGGGCCCGCGTATTCAATGTTTACGGAAAGTTCTGTGGCGCGTACGAAATACTTGAAAGTAAAAATTTAATTTATTTACGGACAGCATACATTTCCAATGTAGGCCAGGCCTGCCTCCAGGCTATACGGATTGCCTCTTTATTGGATATTCCATAGATAGCCAAATACTTGACCCCAAATACCCACAAATTGACCAAACACTATATAACATTTCATAGAAAACGGCCTATACTTCACAACGTGCTTACCAAATTAAACCCAAATTGTGCTATATCGCTAAAATGCAGTGTTATGAACAATTATATACAAGATGAATCCTTATACTTTTGGACCATTAGCAAAATGGTATCAGCAAGTGAAGATAAATGCATGAATTCCACATTATTAGCAGTCAAAGGAGCATATACAACTGATCACTGTGTCTCGAGAAGGGCAGTCAGTTCCTATGAAGCTAAAGTTTGGGTAGTTGTTTGTTATATAATATTGTGCTATAAGGCTGGATTTTAAGACTTTTAACAGTTAAGTAGTTTGAATTATGGCGTTTGTTCCAATATACTACAAATAATCATATTACTCTATAGTGCTCACTTACAACATTGTAGGCGCAGACAATGGTTGCGGCCAATAGACCAAGCCATTTGTGGTGCGCCAATAATTGTCACAGTACTGTTCTAGTATACTGCAGTACTGCAGCTCAACAGTCAATTAGCTACTGCCAACCACGAAACACAGACAGATATGAACGCCAGTAATTGTCACTATACTGTCCCAGTATGCTGCAGTATTGCAGCTACTAACCAGTCAATTAGCTACTGTCATCCATGAAACACATACATTTGTGGTAATCAGTAATTGTCATTATACTGTCCCAGTGTGCTGCAGTATTGCAGCTACCAACCAGTCAATTAGCTACTGCCAACCACGAAACACAGACAGTTGTGCATTACGACTTTACGCCTTCATTCAGTAGGCTTTAAAACTTAAAATTTATTGAGATTTACAAAAATACCGAGTGCGATTCCTATACAAAACACATAATTACGATATTCCACGATAAGCACTGACTCTATAAAAAATAAGTCAATATCACCTACGAAAATATTACTCCACAGTGCGCTCTCGGAATGTATTTATTTCTCTATTTTCGGCTTCAACACAGCTTTACATACTTAGAGATTATGAAGAATTTATTTGGTGTAAATAAATTAATCAATCTATGCTTTGATAATTTATCAGAATTATTTATTGCAATTTACCTACTAGTTGTTGTAAAGAAATATATTTATATATTCATACTTCCAACATATCAGTAATGTAATAAAAGTTGTAAAATGGATGATAAAATGTAAACTGCAACGTCACCAATTTCTAAGTGACTAAAATATTATAACATACATTAATTCATCACACACAGATAACTCATAAACTAGAGAGAGTGTTATAATAAGTGTACAAAACTAGCATTCAGTGTTCATTTTATATACTTTTACTCTCTTTCCATACAATCATTATCATAAAAAATTATATTAAATAATGTTCGTATATTTTGTACCAATTTATAAATGAATAAACAAATAACTTCTGTCTAATTAGCAGATGAAATATGTGTTATTTTATACTTCTGTTCATTAGTATATAAAATGTTGTAGGGGACTTAAATATGGAAAATGAAACTGTTTTCTTAAATCACTGAAATCTTTTTCGATGTTTGTAACATTAATGTTTTTTCAATTTTATTATTGTTTTGTTTCAATAAAAATTTAGTATTTTGATAAACTTATGTAATTAATATAAATATACTTCAGTTTTGTTATAGTTTTATATATTGTTTGTATAAATAATAAAACTCATATTTAATATATATTCATGACATAATAAACATAACATGACATAATGATGGTCATAAGATACAAATTTAAAATACGAACATATGTCGGGTTATTTTTATAAAGATCCGTTTGTGAGAGAAAGTTGCCGGAAGTTGAAAACTTCGGACTATGAACCCCGGTGAAAATAACATGGCTCTAAGTCCTCTTGTAACCTGAGCTCCTTATATCAATACAATCTTCTTCGAACTGTGCCGACTCTCATTTTTGTTCAGTTACGGGCACATATCAGTAGTCTGTGTGGAGAGGTCAGGATATGGTTTGATTCGAAAAGGAAAGACAATACATATAGATCCTAATTAACTTATTCCTTATAACTTTTAAAATAAGACTTACGATACCAACCACACCATACAATGAGTACTCCTTACATTAATATTAATACCAAATATTACGTTAAAACTCAACAAAATCAAATCTTATATAAGTACACAGGGGAACAAACCAAAAATTTGGAAATTAAAGCATATTTTCGTCAAATATTTAGCCCGGAGTGGATAAAATATTAAACAGAATTAATAAACTCATATATCTCGTGATCATATCACCGAGATGAGGGCTGCTCCTGCAACCGCGCCTGTCAGTCAGAGTGATGTGCGCACTGCTCTTTCGAGGATGACCAGCAGCCTAGTCGGGGCTGATAATATACAACTACACTATCAAACAAGATCTGTTCGCTTATAGAATATATTATCTTATATACAAACTCATCCTGACCATAGATGACTTTGGATGACTGACGGACTGAAATGCTGTCAGATCACAACAGTATTTTGATAGAAATGGAATGCAATGTTCAAGACCTGTGAAAAAAGATGACGTAATCTATTGGAACCGAGTAGTGATGTTTAGCACTACATATTTATGTGCAAATTCACCTTTGTTAATCTAAAGTTAAAAAAGTTATTATTGTTAAGTGTCTGCCTATAGGACTTGGGTAGGAAATCATTCTGCCAAGTCTTTTATGTATTCTAGGGCGTCTACTATCACTTATATCGGATCACCAACATACGTATAGTGTAGCCACCTATGTCTAAATTATTATCTGATTACGTGGGTTAGAATAGTTCATACAAAATAGATTTAACTTAATAATATTAATAACAATATCATTAAAATGTAAAGAATAATATTCTTTTTAGTATAGAAATTGAATCGATTTAGAAGAAAGTAGAAATTCTGGGAAATTATTATTTCATAGCAAAAATTCCTAAACTACTTACAGTTGTTTTAATTATTTTTGGCGTTAAAAGAAATAAAGCGTTTAGTGTATTCAAGAGTTTACACATTACGTCACACATTAAGCACATGAAATATGAGGATATGGAAAATTCAGGCATAGCAGAAGACATCTATTAAACAATACAATTCAAATTGATTATTTAAAATCTGCAAGGGAAATTGTGGCTCAAGTTGTGGCTTTGTCCAAAAGTTACGAAGAAACAAAGAGTTTTATACAATACTCATAACGAAACTGTGTCGATTCACTTATGAGCCCATGCTCAAACAGCTGTTTAGATAAACCTAGTATTCATCAATGTATAAGTGCCGTAGACATATTATTTTTTGGAGGTGAATAAATGTGATACAATTCGTCATTAATGGTGAACTAACCCTGTTTCACTGACACAAAAAACGACCAGGAATTTATTGGAATAAGATGTGGTTTACTCTATTTGCCTTTTGTTTATTGCATTTAGTGATGAATCGGTACGTAGTATTATTATATTATGTTAATTTTATATTTAAATTTTTCTATAAGGTAGTTTTTTAAATCCGAGCTGTCATTGATAACATAAGGGTATCGCGTTTTCTAATTACAACCCATTATTATTATTATGTCCCAGCCTAGCACGATTCTCCGCTAAACGTTGGACACCACAGATTGGACAAAAATGTGTTTGTGTTTTTTTTTCTTAGGACAATGATCTGAGAAACCTGTTATTGAAGCTTAGTCCCAAAGTGACCATTGAGCTCCTTCCGGAGTGATACTACATTTAGGATGAGTGTGGTAAGGTTAGCAGTAGAGAATACCTCTTATCGAGGTCCCTGAAGAAGGATTTTGGAAACAATAATCTCACTCATGTCTCCATGGAAGGTGAGGCCAGCTGTGAACCAGCCTCTACAGCCAAAGCGCGATGGGGTAATTCGTCCTTATGTCTATAATAGCAACTGTCTATAATACTATCCCGACCAACTATAACGGTGGTGTGTCACAACCCCTGGAATGCGTAGGGTTGCTCAGATTTAAATAGCACATCGGTTTGCTGTACTCAGTGTAGGTTGAACGTAAACATACCATCCAGCCAGAAGTGAACACGTCAGGGCGGTACAGTAAACTTTGTTGCTACAGTAATTAATATTCAAACATTTTCATTTAATACAATCATAGTTTATTTATATGACTTTAAATAATTTTAAATATATTACAAGCACAATGTAAAATCTTTACACATTTGCACATGGCATTTAAGCTACTACTAATCGTCTAATATTTAATTTTTTGCGAATTTGAGAACAACTGTACGAGCAAATCGTGTGATAACTTCAGGCAGACAGACGGAATTTCATCTCTATATAATAGCACTAAATAAAGTTAAAATACAGAATAAAACCATCAATAAATTTTAAAAACTTCAATATAGTTCTAATAGCCCTAAACTCATTCTAATTATTTACAATTATCACTTGAAGTATGGATTTCTTGTACATTGTATATTGCTACATCTATTTGAGCTGTTTGAGTTAAGTTATTGAGAGCTTACGTTCTGTTTGCATAGCAGGCAAAGACGCGACGTGGTGTAGGATATAAGGCCATCAATTTTAAAACCAGAAAATCTCCCTATTTTCAGTTTTGTCATACTTCATATTACTTTCTGTGTCAGTAATACCTAGTCCTCAGATCTCTGAAATACAGTTTTATAATTTCCCCCCCTAATTTCTTTTATAAAATGTGAAATTTAAACTTTAATAAACATTTTGTACGCCAAAACGTATAGGAATCGAAATTCTACTGACTATGACCAGTTCCGTTCACCCTATAATATAGCTCTTTGAGGATTAAACAGTAAAATTTACCACCGGTGAGGAGAAAAATACAAACTTTTTATACGTCTGTTTTGAGGATTACTACTCAAAATATATGGGTAAATCTTTCTGTATTTTAATATATTTGGAGTGAATTAATAATAATTATACAGGAAATAGCTTAAATCATAAACCCTGTTTAGTCTCATGTTCAGTTACGTCACCTTTTTCGTAAGAGGTGTTAAAAAGTAATTTAAATAGGCTAGATTATTATAATCGCTTCCACGATATTAGCAAAACTATAACAATTTACTCTTGATCAACATTTGGGCCCGACAATCACAGATATGTTCAAAGCTACTATTGAATTATGATTTTCTGCGTTATCTCCATGTACTTTTGTATTCAGGAGATCAAATTTCACATGTTATATCTTTTCTACACTCTAGCCAAATCCAGTGGTTTGAAAACTATCACTTACAAGCTAACGTCATGCGTAAAAATTAACGTACTGATTTTATATTTATTTGACCTAAGTGTATCTTGTGTTTTTTTATTTTTAGCACATAAATAACAACGAACGTATTTGATAATATACACTATGCCCATAGTTTTAACAAAGCTATGTATAGGTCACTTATTTGTAACAACCACCTAAAACAATGTAACCTGTGTAGTAGTACCTATTACTAAATAAACGTGCTCAACTTTATACAAGAGTGTAAAAATATGTTTACGAGTGTATCAATACTATATATATATATATATATATATATATTTACAACTTTTATACGATTGTATTTTTATGTCTATGTATCTATGTCGGTGCCAATATTTAAGTCATCTCAATACTATAATCCATTCTGCTCAGCCTCTGAAGATAAAGTTTTCGTTCAGGACAACAAACTCCCTAGTATGACTTTGCGTAAATAACTCATATATTTTATAAATGTTTAAATAATAACAGAGCTTCAAACTCAAAAATATAACAGTAATCACTACATTAATGTAAAATTTACAACCTAAATATAATAAAAATCTACCAAAATTTCTGTCTTAAAACTTACCCATGTTTTTTTTATTTAAATAAAACATAAGCTTAAAATAATTATCAAAATATGTTTTTAAATAAACCTTGGTCAACATATCCAAATTAAATATTGTGTTTCCTCAATTTTATTATATTTAGGGTAATACACAGCCTACATTCCCATAAGGTACTTGTATATATGGTGATAATGCTTTATAATGGAAAATTCAATATTATTACGTATTGTAAATATCTTAAATCCTAACAATATATCACGAACCAAGAAAAACATTCAAAAACGTTTTTTATTCACAAAATATGCCGGAGATGTAAACTGAAATGGTATTTTAGTATAATCTATGTTTGAGTAACGTTTATTTCAACAAAGATGAATATAAGGCCCCCATTTACTTCTTCAGCATTGAAATACTCGTATATAAATCCTACCACTGTGATATGTTGTTACTCAAAAGCAGAAGTTACTGACATACATTTTTGTATACCGTATGTATTGGCTCAGAGTAAACATATGAATTATAATACAACAAACACGTTGACTTCAGTAAACGTTTTGTGGCAAATTTCTGAAACAGCATTCCCTTATGATTATGATTATCATACTCTTAGTTCAAAGTGTATAATTTTTGCAATTTAGGGCTGTATAAGCCGATATCCAAACTCATAGCAAATTTTCATTTCTTAATGGATTAGTGCAAATGAGTTAGTGAGTCAAAAACCACTTTGAGTATTGACACATAAGGACATGGGTTTCCGATAGATGAGTTTCCAGTAAAGGGAAAACTGTCTGTATTCAAAGCAGCGCCACTTGTTATTTCATATCTAAGATTGTATTGAGAAGATGCCAGAATCACCACAAATCCGGATCAGTTTACTGGTCGACTCATCAAGGTAGCATTAGTTCTATGAAACCCCTATATAGCAATTGGGCTTGGAAACCAGCTGTTCAGAATTATCTTCCAAACCACCAAAAATGGCTGGGCAGGCTACAAGCGTGCTGGTAGTAACAACAACAGGAGAAATACAGATCACAAAGGAGTGAGTAGTTAATTTTGATTTGATAAATAAATAACAAGGTAAGCCATGTTTAATGAACGTAACTGTGTCACTTATTATTTGTTCTAATGATCCTTTCCTGTACGTGTTAACTCATTTTGTTACCGAAACAGAAATGATCTTTGTGTGTTTGTGCAATTTTAAGTAAAGAAATATACTTTCATTTCATTATTTACAATAGCAAGTATATTTTGAAATATCAATTAGAAAGCAATGAGAGTCAATGTTCTTCAAGTTGGTAACATGAACTTCAATGTTACATTGAAGTTATTGGTCTCAGCAGTTGGAACTGTGCCCTACATTTACTGTTGCAGGAATGGTTTAAGCGTTCAATCTGACAGCAATTAATATGTATTCTATGGAGACTAACGCTATTATTGACTATTGGGGTAAAACATTATGCGTGTAGTTGTAAAGTTGAAACATAGTTAAGAATTTGTATAAATATTAAAGTGTGTATGTACCAACACTTTGTATTCCTCTTTTAATAAAAACCGTTTCGTTTCCTTGAAAGGATCGTAGCAATTATACGCAAAGTTTCAGACCACCCGTGCAGTATCTATAACAGCCAAGGAAAATTCGTTTCCACAGATACGCCTATTTTTACACCAAAATGCACTAACATTATTTTTTGAAATTTTCAAATGGGAATAGAGATCATTCCACATTTCAAACGTCTATGTACCCTGAGCGTTTTGGTGCCAAAACCCAATATAATGTTCATTCGTATGTACAGGGTATGGCAAAATATCTTTAATTAAGGTTTTAACAGTAAATTATGCTGACAGCTCCCTTCAGATTTGGGCATAACAATTTTTTAATGACTTTTATTACATAACCTATCAGGAGATATGGAGTGGCTTATCTTTTTACTACCTTTTCTAATACAAAACGTGAAAACACTGATGTAATGCGCGAAAAGTTAAAAATTTTAAATAGCAACCCATGCAAAGTACAAAATTTTAAAATCATTTTAAAGAACATATTTTAATATTTGCGTTTTTTTACGGAAATCATTATTGTTTATTTTGCATGATACTCACATGGCAATTTATTACACATTTTAACCATTTCATAATGTTAAGCTAAGAGCATCAATGTAATCTGATCTTATACAAAATTATTGATTATATGATATAAACATTTCAATATGATTTGTAGGACTATCGAAATGGAATATGTGGAAAACACTAAATTATTGTTGCAAGATAACATAAATTTGTAATATTGACAACTTTGTGGTTTCATGTAGTTACCATCTTATTTGCAGCAACAAGTTAAAAATGCAGGTTAGACAATCATTTTCAAATAGCATAGCTTACCTATTACCATTATTGGTAACATCCGTAATCACTTATATTTTAACCTATATAATTTGAGTATAACTCTCAATATAGATTTGTATATTTATATAATACTATGTTTCACACGAAAATAACCTCAAATTTACTCGTTATTTTAAGACAAGAAAACACTGATTCACTGATTTTCACATGGTGCAACTTTGATAACATTGTTGTTTTATCCATTTACTTTTATTTTATTTTAAAATTTCAGTTATAATTCATCCATCGTTACGCCTAATCCAAATACAGTAATAATGCACATAATAATTTTTTCTTACCAAATTTCAAATTTAATCTATACACTATTAAAACTAATAGTTTTAACTAAAGTAAAATGGTGATTTTTGAACTTTCGGTTAACTAAATACCTTCAACCCGAACCCACTGTAATATGCTTAATTTTTGCAATCATGATATGAAATATTACATGAAATTTATGAATTGAAATATATTTAAGTGTTATTTTACTAAATAGGTACAAAGTAATATTTATTACGTATTTATTAAGATAGACAGATGAAAAATATACAAACTTGCTGTTTCAGTAATCAAATAAAGAAACTGAACATTAAGAAACAGATATAAAGTATCGTTTTTCCTTACAATAAACCATATTTTAAATCTAGGAAAATTAGCTTTTTGGACTTCGTATTGTTTCATTCGTTTCACAAAAAAATACACCAACGAGACTTCGCGGAGATCAATCCCATAACTTTCTGGTTGGACTCGAGTCCTTACACTCTACATTAAAAAGAGGTAAGATAGGACAATTAAAGTGATTAAATAAAGTGAAAATGATATTAAACTCGTTACCATAACGTTTTCGCAATCATTATAAGTTATTAGAAAAAATGTTTAAATAGAAAGAATATCAAGTATCCACGTTGTTTGGAATTAAAATATTGGATGGGTATAATGCCATTCTATTTCCGTCACGAAAAGTTTGCTATTTTCATTTGTTATTCACAGCATAGTTTGATCACTTAGTAGGACGCTAGAAGACGTGTCCAGCTGGTCGACATTGGTATTGAACGTGTCTCAGTCTTACAAGTTGTGGACCCATAAAGATGGAGCACTTTAGCAATTATTTTCTACGAAATTTTGTTTGGCAATACTATAATAATGTTCGAATATATCATTTATAGTTTAAAAAGGAATTTCTGTGGCTTGTAATGATTTTTTTCAAACAGGTAATGACATAGTTTGTTGTCAATACGATGTTTTAAACTTTCTAATACAAACTGGTGTTTGTTTACATTTTTCACACTACTCCACTTATCCAGTGACACTTTGCTGATAAGGAATACTAAATTAACCTTTCAATCCAACACAGAGGTATCAGTTAATCTCACTTTTTTTAAATAAAATTGGTACCAATGGCAAGGTCTTTTGACCAACCTATTTAGGCGATGGTGTCGACCTAGGGTCTAATGAGGTCGTGTGGACGTGTACATATAGACGTGTACCATTTTAGTATTTTCTGTACCTAGATTATAAAACGTAATGTTCTTAAAACAATGTAAAACTGTATGTAAAATTATTTAAAATCTGTTTATATATATAGTGTAAAGAAACTTTAAACAATTCAATTTTCTTCTTTTAGAGTGACTGCTTTGTTTGGCTGGTCATATATGTATGATTTGCACGAGAAAAAACTTCCGTTTCGCGTCAACAAACGTCACGCATGTTTAAGTTTTCCAGCTTAACCGAAACGTAAACAAACCGGTATTTAAACACCTGACTTGAAGTAACAAAATTGAATTTAATGAAGAATCTGTTAGGTGAGATTAAAAAGTAAACAAAACCCACAATAACATACATCATTATGCCACACTTATACCGGAAATGGGCGTTTAACGTAAAGAATGAATTTCTAGATTTATGATTGTTTTATCGTAATATTCTAAACTCTAAATGCTACAGTGCAATAAGAGGTTTCCTCATATTCTAGACACAAGTTAAAAATATGCCTGTCTTCCCTTCTTTGCCTATGTGCACACAGGTATATTATAGCATTAAAATAGGCCCTTGATGCATTATTATAGGAAAATAAACATAAGCCAAAACAGCTTGCTGCAACAGGTTACAGCATACTAGTGTCTTAAAGTTGAAATCATATAGCCTGTATATTGTGTGCAAATTTATTATTAATAAGACAATGCGTTATTAAAAACTTAAGCAATAAAGTTGCAGCAACATTCAGTGATAGTAAAATTAAAAATAACTTAGCCTTTTACTTCAAATTATTTTTTGACTTTAACCTATGTTGAAGGCAGGATAGTTTCTCACACGCAATTGTAATAGTAAAAGTAAAGTAATACAGTATTATTTTACCAGGAAAATTTAGGTCTAAGACGCCCTCTCTAACACTTAACCTGGGGACCAACGGCCTAAAAATATGACTTCCGAACCACCACCAACGGCCGTATATATATATATATATATATATATATATATATATATATATATATATATATATATATATATATAAACGTATATACAACATCCGAGTTGCTTCTCACTATCACATGCCCTTCCTTTATGTGGGCAATGCTGTCACTACGAAGAAAAGGAGGTACATTGTCGTAACACAATTCTGATAGTAAAAAAGCATTGAAAATAACTCTCACTGAGCTTTTTTTTATTTTACTCATTGTATTTTGCTGACGGGACACTTGTATCTTATTCAGGAAAATGGTTAGTACAGGACCAGCATTAATAAATGTTGTATAAGGTTTAGTATACTGCGGAAACAGTACTCTAAATCAGTGCAGTCTTCAACCCACCCAGACCATGGTACTTATCGTGAGTATCACGATCGGAAAGAAAATTGGAGCGGTCAAACACAACCCGTAGGGTTTCCGTTATACTTTCAGGTATCTTGCCAACAAAACGATTATGTTAAGTAAAGTATGTAACTGTGTATTTAAATAAGTGAGTGTTACAAGTCTGGATGTAGGTTGAGCTTCAGCCCATAGTGGACCGAGCAGATTGTGTGACATTTTTAATACCGGATTTAATCTGAGTGGCACAAATACATTTTTGTTACACACGCTTCACATTTATACTTTTATACTGTATAAGTGGTCTGTACAATTTTGCACACGCATACAGAGGTATATTCTAAAACAATAAAACTTGGGCATTTGTAACTTCCTTCAGGATGTATGTTATACAGTTAATTAGAAAATTCATATTTCTGTTCTACCGTACTATCAAATTCATTACTTATTTACTGTATTTACAAATGCATAGTATTATTTGCTGAAGAATGGTTCTTTAGGGAATGGCATTACATTTTAGAAAATAATCTCTAAGTATAATGAAAATACTCTTCTTGTTTTAATATTTTGCTTGGAAAAAGTTACTGAATATTTTATATACATGTGATTTTAAGTTGTTACAATGACTTATCAACGTTAAACATATCTTCCTTAATCTTGTTCTTATTAAATTAGAGAATAATTGGTTTAACTGATTTGCGAAATAGCCAGTACTTTAAAAATGAATTTAGCTGTAGCGTGCTAGCCGGGAAAGAATAACCCTACATCGGGCGCTAAACGGAGTTTTCCTCCGTGTATTTTTTATTATTAAAAATAGTACTAATTTTCTGATGTTGGCAGTCGTTTCCCGCAGTGTACTTCACGAGCATCTTTCGGAGAAGCGAAACAATAGCCTCCCGCTTATCTTTGTCAAAATCTGTCAGTTGAGGTCTACTTCCGTGCGAGACTGGACGATTCCTCCGTGAGCGCCTTATAGTGTTTAGTTTTTATGGAGTAATAATCCGTGTGCTCCTAAATGTGTGACCTGTGATGGTTTCTTTTTAAGTTTTACAATATATTTTATTTGAATTTTGTGAAATGGAGAATGAAGACAAGAGACTTGTCAGTACAGTACCCGTGTGCTAGGGAACATTTCAGTACTGTTTATGGAGTGAACATTGTCGTTATAAGAACCAGAAGGAAAATGTTTTGAAACTTTGTGTAGTGTTAAAAAAATTTTTAGTAAAGAATAAATTTTGATTTTAGAATAATAATTGACATTACAATAAAATTGTATAATATCTCAAGAATTGAAGTAAGTTGTTTTTGTAAGAAGTTAAAAACTAAGTTAATTTCCATATATTATTACAGAAGGTTAAACATTTTTACAATTAATTACATTATTCCTTAAAATAAATCATGTTGTTATTATACAATAACATTTTTTTTAATTTCGAAATTCTTATTTGGAAAATTCATTACACAAGAGAGTAATTTTTATTTAAATTCTAAAAATGAATATATTACATTGTAATTAAATCAGTATGAATATTTAAACAAATAAAAATAGTTAAAAGGACTATAATATCCATTATTCGCTAACCTGGAGGAAACCTTCGTGAGCGCCTGATGGTGTTTCTAATTTTAAGCGCCTGATGGAGGGATAATTGAGGATAGAGAAAACTCCTCCGTTCTTAGACATTGAGTTATAAATTAAAATTACTTTTAATTACGGTATAAAAACTCATTTCTAGTTCTTGTGTTTTTCTTCTTTTTTAATTAAGGGGTTACCTATATCCAAACATTTAGTCTTTATGGGCCTATTGCGTACCACAATCATCATATGAAGTCCTAGCAGTTAACAGTTTCAGGAAAATAGATCTTCCTGAGGAACTTACCATTCTTGTCCTTTAACGTTCGCTTTTAAGCTAGCGTTCAGCATTTTCTTCTAGTGCATTGCATAGCATACATAATGCATTATCAATATAGTTACCAACTATACGCAGATGTTTCCCACTGATAGCCATTCCTTTTGGTTTGGCCTACCATCGAAGAGGATTATCTGCTCATGGAGATAAGATCACATGCTACTGCATGGTTTAAGAGAACATTAAAAGAGGGACTAATTGTACAAGAAAACACAGCGGTACTTTGTGACTATGCGTTATCTCTCGTCGCCGCTCCGCAACACTCGAACCGTAGTGACCACTTCGTCAGCCGCCTGGACCCGACAGTTTTAGACTTGGCTCACCGACTGCACCAGTCTCAACATTTGTACCTGATACTCCATATTCATTCTACACACCGTCTACACCTTGCACAGTTCCTGCCTCTTCCACCTCTGGCCAGTTACCTGCCCTGATCGTCACACCGCACCGGGTGAACTTTGGGAGCTCCCATCTCATTGATTTAAAATACCTGGGAGATGAGATCTCTCTGCTTAAAAAAACAGGTAGAGCGGCCTAAAACTAGTATCAAGGATATTTTTATCGTAAAACAAATTCTGGTACTCGACCGTTCCAGTTTCATCGACGAGATCATTATAGTGAACAATTCACCTCGCGTCAACCAGATCTTCCGTGCTTCCGTGACAGTAGACTGCAGGTATAATTACATTTGATGCAAGTTTCGATGTAACCTGTAAAACGGTAGTTTAAAACTTTAATGACTATTTCCATGGGACATAAATTACGAATTGACTAAACTTTGTTATACGATATTAAATCCTAACTAAACTACTGCATTATCTTTGATCTGCCCGTTACCGAGTTTGGGAGAAACAATTCATAATTACGTAATTCTTATTTCTTAAGCCTAGGTGAAAGTTGCTTCTAGATCTTTTGTGGTGTACGAATTGTGGCAAAATGAAAGTTTTGAGCCTAGCAGGAACATGGGTACATTTTCAATACGGTACATCAGTACCACAGACGATTAGGACAACAAGATGCTTTGATTCCCTAAAGAGTACTTTACCAAAAATAATACAGAAGTTTTATCGGCAGAATAAGTTTAGCAGCGGATTTAGTTCAACCAGAAGATAATCTGGGCATAACAGAGTGGTTGTCAATAAGGTTATGAAAATAAGTAGAATAGGAGATAGGTAGATTTCGGATATTTGCAACAGTTGAAAATTACAAAAGATATGTTATATATACAATATTGATATAATGTCATATAAATCATTATATTTTATACCTTTTATATTATATAACAACAGCAAATTTCCAAAATCCTGCTTTCCTTCCAAACCTCCATCGTCAATAACAAACTTTAAACAAAGGTAGTAGATACCTCGTAAAAGACTTTTTTGATCAACCGTAACATATTTCAATCCTTTATCGGACCAATAAATCTTTTAGAGGGTAAAACTGTGCCAGAAGTTTAAATATGTTTACCGATGGGAATTAATAACAAAACAAATATATATATATATATATATATATATATATATATATATATATATATATATACATATGTTTCCTTTTGTTTGTGTTATATTCCTTGTCCCTTGGGGTTGTGGGGCATAAGGAATATTCCCCGGCTAGTAGTGTACGCTGTGTCGCTATCTACTATTGTCGCATCCGTCAGATCCTTACTAAGGGGTTTAGTTCATGATTTAGATAATAAGAATGATATTTCTAACTAAGATACCAAACCTCGAAACGTTGTGTTATACCTTATGTAACCATAACGATGGAAAACGTCCGAAATCCTGTTATCCTATCAAACCTTCCATCGTCAATAACAAATTTTTAAACATATACTGATTAGTTTATTTTCCTTAACACCGATACTCTTCAACGTGAAAAAGATAAACTAAAAACTGATTATAATTATTGCTATTATTGAATTTCACAGGAATCGCGTTAAAGTTACTTCTATGCTGTCTCTTGTTTATGTACAGTAATTACTCGTTTAAAAATAAGTGGTGACTATATTTAAATGGAACTTCATTTAAATGCGCAAAGTAATTAGTTCAGATTAAGAGAAACGTTTAAATGTTTAACCTTATACGTCTACGTTAGTGACACTTTCGTAGTAATTAACATAGACTAATTAAATCCAAGTAAATACTTGTATAATGCACTTTGTTTAAATGATTCTACATTCTGTAGAAAGCATGAACTATTATTACAATACAAAATGTTATTACATTTAATTAATAATTTATTGGTTAATTAAAATTAATATCACAGTATAAGTTACAAAAACTCGAACGTATTCGATAGGTACAACTAAGATAATCTCATTGATGATAATATAAAACTAGTCACAAACATTGTAAAGGAAAATAAATTTAATCAACGTAACACTACACACTTACCAATATTGATAATCTATAAAAAAAACTAAAACATTTAATAATTAATAACAACTATTTCATATTAAAAGTATGTTTCTATCTTTTCAAATAAATTCTCTTCTATGCTAGAGAGATATTATTATTATAGTATGGCTATATATAAATTTGGCCCAAACATTTTTACTAAAACTATTTAGTACCTGATATATGGCAACTGTGTTAGGTCTCAACGAATCATGAATGGACAGGATTTGCCATTATTACTTTAAAAAGCTTGATATTGACCATTTAACAAATACAAAAAAGTATGTCCAGTAGTATAAGTACATACATAATAAGTTAATACATAAATCATGAGATAATCTATAATCATCATTATAATATCGTTATATCAAATTACGTTTAACGAAAAAAATCCTTCATTATTGTTTACTGTGACAAAGTAATAAAACAAGTAATTTTTCGCACCAATGGGTTGAAATAGTAATTATATGGACAGTTATTTTACTTACTTATGTTAAAAATTTCAATGGACTATGGAATAGACTATTATGTATTTAAAGTTAAATTACCAGTCATTACCACGTAGAAGATTTTTTTAGAAGCTGCTAACATTCCATAGCCTCATCATGAAAATTTTATAGAAACTTAATTAAATAATATTGTTTTTTTAACATAAAAAATAATACATTTTATGATTCAAATATGATTTACGTTTTACAAATAAACTACTATGAAAATGATATTGAGAAAAATATATCTATGTGTAGGCATATTTTGCGTGATAAAATTGAGCGGAGCGTTTAAACGGGAGATATAATTTGGTTTAGTGCCAAATGTAACACATGCATTGACATAAGTAATTTTTAGGTTTCGTATGCAGTTTTAAATAAAAGAAGTACACAATGTATATTGTCTTTAGCAATTATCTAATTTCTTAAACAAAGAAACTTTGAAACATCTATACTATGGACAAATTTTCCCTATTCTCGGTTAGGGAATCACGTTATGGGAGACGGCTTCTTAATCATCTTTGGCAAGATTATTTGTCCTTCATCAAGGCGCTTAGGTTTTCTGGGGTTTCAAGCATAGACAAAGTCATAGATAAAATCTTTTCGAGAGAGAATCTTAACGTTGACATCCATTTTTGTAAATCAATGTATATTTGTTTGTAATAATAAAAGATTATTTCTATATTGCAACCACTATAATTCAAGTAACAAAGCAGTATCATAATGCCTAATCATATATTGCAGCTCTTTGCTAAAACTATTATTTGGAACTAAAAATAGTTTAATCTCTTATCTTACTCCATAAAGTTAAGATATCGTTCTGAAATTTCCTGAAAATCATTGAATGTTAATTTTAATGTTCAAGTTAATGAACGGATAGTTATTGAACAATTGTTTAAGTAACTCAAGAAAGGATTCTCTCTCCACTAACAAATATAGTTAAATAGTATGAATTCTGGAAACATAAGTTTAGATAAAATAATAAAAAAAATTAGGTACAGAGATTTTATGGGTTTTTCGGATCTCTCCACATTGGACTGTGCCCTTCTGCTAGTTTATACTGCGACTTTACTATCTAATAAAAATTTTAAGTTTTGAATTGTTTTCTGGAGAATATAATATTATTTTGCGGTGTGCCGGTTTACTTCGAGTACCTGTATTTACCTCTTTTTAAGTACCTCTATTTAAAAAACACAAATTTTTTCTTATACATAAATATAAATTATAAGAAAATAAAATACTTCTTTTTAAAATAAAGTTACTTTTAAGGCAAAACCAAATGACGAAACTTTATATTTTCATTATATTGTATAAAACTGGTACCAGTATAAGAAGAATCTATTGGCGACACCGTGATAATTTTACTTCCAAAACATTAGGGATCTATTATTTTTTCATAGCTTTTGTTTTAATTCAGCTAAAATAGCAAATTCAAATTTAAAGTTACAGGTACATTTACACCATTTGCAAATAGAGACTACAACTGTGTCCAGGTAGTTTTATACCCACACACACGCAGACTCCCATACAGTGAGTGAAGGAGAATAGGCCCTGAGTGAATTATTGTCCTGTTCGGTACCTAGTGGACTTCCCCGATCAAACCCAGAATTTTGTTATTACAACTGTTATCCTAGAGTGACTTTTGTACATACAACATCATAACGAGAAAAATGATGCAAAACAGCATATAATACACTTTCACTGTCACAGAGTATATGTTCTCCTGAGTCTAAGATGTTACTGAATAACACGAGATGGAAAAGGGCAGGTGTAGGGCTAGTCCAAACCCTTTGCGCACGTGAGCGTGGATATGCGTGCGTGCGAACCAACTACCCTTCAGCCACAGTCCCTGTTTGCTAATGCTATCAGTGATCCATACTGAAACAAAATAATGAATGACCAGTTTCAATCTTCTCAATTCTTAGAAAACTTCTTAGTTCGAGCTGTTTTAGATTTCTTAAACGTATTTGATAAATATATTGAAAAGGCATGGGACATCACACAATCATTTGTGTCTAAATTGCACACTAGAGGAAAATATTCCTCCCAAATTATTAAAAGACTTTACGTATAATCAATTAAAACTTAAATACAAAGGCTCATTTAGATACAAACACTTCATTATAATTTATTATGCATATTTAGAGTTGGGGTTTGAAATTGTACAAAAAAATATAAAAAAGTAATTATGTATTACGGGCATGCTAGAAACAAAAATATGCCTTTTTTCTTTTAAATTTGCATTCGATGCGTAACGAACCCATTGACGCATGTAAGAGCAGTATGGCAATTGTGGAATAAATACTCTACAATTGTGTCAACTAACATGTCTTTGTATAAATACACCATCAGTAGACAATTTCCATTTAAAAGCCTTCCTTTGAGATGAGGAATAACGTTTAATTGTTTTAAATAAAACATTAAATAACATATATTACATTCCATAAACCAAGGGATGGATAGAAAACAGTTTTTGTTAACATTTATAAGTAGTAATGAGAATTTAAGGACAAAATCCGTAGCTATTAACCATTATTGGTTTGACGCTAATCTGAAGACATTTTTATTTAACGACCTATGGTGGTAGAAGAATTCGGCAGATGTGATTCAGTTAAATAGGACTCAAGCTGCAGTAGATTTCGAGAAATTGTTGGTTCACCGTATTGTGAGGTAGGTAAGTATCCTACCTTATTTTTGAGTTATTGTTAAGGATAGTGTTATACAGACCCAATCGAAGAAATATTGGCTTTGAGTTTGAGGTGGGAAAGGTCAATATTAAGTGTTTGCAAATTATGTGCTTGAGAGTTGTGTGAACATTGTCTTGTTCCGTAGTGGTTTTGATGCCCTTTTTCTAGATTTAACTATATCTGAGTTAATACTTGGTAAGATGTATAAGCCACTAACTCAGTACCCCATCATCTCAAATAGTAACGAGTTCCTTGCTCAGAATGCAGTTACTACCAATGGTGACGAACACAAATTTACAATATACTTGTAGGAGAAGTGCTGAGCGGTGAACTGCACAGTTTAAATACAGAGATAGTCAGTACGTTAGTCCATCAACTGCATGGGAGGACTGTAACTTTTTAGTACCAGACCGGAACAAGTTTCATTTTTGAACACCTAACTTTCTAAAAGCACGCAAGGAAAGAGCATGTATGGGACAAGTGAGGTCCTGTGTCAAGGCGGTTGACATGTGTTGATGACTAACAGTCATGAAAGTTGATACCGTTTTGGTCACATGAAACGTAATTAAACCCTGTGAAAATATTGACTGTTTTATTCGTCTACGATATGGCTTTACCACATGAACAATCGGTTTACAACAAGTCCGATAGTATCTGCAAAAGAGGTAACTATATTTGTCACGTTTACTCTTATGTGAAGATATTTTTTGCCTGTGTTAGATACTCGAAAGACTGCAAGTATGGCTATGTGTCAAGACAACCAGTTATCACACAGTTTTCATCATTTAAACTGTATTTAAAGCACTTTGTACCCATATATTTTTAATTTAAATATTAAAGTAACAATATATATGTTAATACAAAATAAAAGTAACAAATCCTCATTTATTTTACAAATTAAATATTTTCCCGACAAATTTACATAAGAATAAAATTGTGAATGAGGTTTAAACGTTATATTTTTTTATAAAATTGGCATTGATATTTTCATGTTGAAAATCTGTTTATCATCCAGAACGCTATGAACTCAATATAAGTATTACTCATTCAGGTTTGTTTATCTTAAGTTATTTAATGAGAGGCCGTACCTGATTGTTACTATTGTTAGCCATATTTGTAATACAGTTCAAATAAATCTATGATTTTAAATTATAAAATAGAGAAATGATGATGAAAATTGCGATAAAGTAATTAAGTTCGAAGTATTGCAGCTTTATATCAGTAACAGAAATTGAGTTACGTACAATTTTAACAAAGTCATTTAGATCCAATCTATTCTGAGAGATGATTACAGAATATTGTTATATAAAATAAACTATAGAACTAACTGAATGGATCTACTTCAAATCAACCATTATTTACGTTGCTAATATCACCATAACACGGCTCAAGAACAATGGTCGGGATTGTACCATCAGCAAAACAAATGATGAGCGATCAGTACTGCCACTCCAGCCATGACTAAATTTTCAACTGTATCTATCATAGCAACACTGTTTGGCCTTAATTTATTTATTTATTTATTTCCAACGGCAGCAGCCAATTTACAAAGACAAGCATAGATGGTAGAATACAGCGGAAAATAAAATTAATACAATCAGATGAAAAATCTACATAAAGTAACAAAATAGGTATACGAAAATTTTATAATAAATAATAAGTATCCAAAGAATATAACAAGTTATAAATATCCAAAACATAACAAAAAATAAAAATAAAGATTAAAAAAAAACAATAATTACTCCAGTATGGAAACAATTGAGAAAATTAATTTAAATAAATTGTACTTTACATAAAAAACAATAAAAAAAAAAACAACTAAGTATAGGTAGATATCAACAAATGTAGAATAATAAATAATTACGTAAAGGAAAAAACATTTATAAAAACTTTTTGTGCAACAGGAACAATCAATCAACTAGCTAACGAAAGTATAAAATTAATAAGAGCGAACATAAATAAATAAATAGTGCTAATAAATTAAAATATAACATATAATATTTAACAAATAACAGTAGAAATTCAATAAATACAACATATAATACAATGAACATGCACTTAACACAGCTTAAAGCTAACTAGGTCTTAATTTCTAGTCTTTCACAGAAAGAAGAAGAGAGGAGGCCTGCCGACGAACCTGGTGAAGTCCATCGAAGAACAGGTCACACCCAGACGCAACTTGATTTCCCAGGCGAATAAACCTTGCGAAAGGGCTGTTGAAGTCGAAGTTGGTTGAGTGGTATCTTCGACCCAGCAGATCTCGAGATCTTGTGTTTGCAGGAACTCTGAGGTCGATTTCAGCTAGGAGATCAATTCAATTCAAAAACTTATTTATTTCCAAATAAAGAAATCAAAATTCCATATTAGATTTATTTTTACTATAATTTAAAAAAAATACATGATTATAACATAAAAATTTCATAAAATATAGGAAAAAATTACCCCATAGACAAGCGTGAGCGTGGGTAGAGTCATTTAAAAAGATAGGCCGACCAAAACTGCTGATAAGTTTTAATCACACACACACACACACACACACACACACACACACACACACACACCACACACACACACACACACACACACACACACACACACACACACACACACACACACACACACACACACCACACACACATACGTGTGGAAAAACGTCTTATATAAAAATTATTGTAGAAATAAACTTAATGTGAAACTAAAGGAGGAGTACAGTAATTTGGCTAGATATGTAAATAGATGTATAAAGCACGAAATGTTAAATTATTATTCTAAGTTAATAAATAATTGTAATGGTGATAGTAGGAACTACTGGGGTATAGTTAGGGAAATATTGAATAGAAAAAATAAAGGTATAAGCAGCATAAAAGTAAACGACTGCCCAGTTAAAGTAATGGGAAATGAGTCTCTCATTGCTAATTTATTCAACAGGTATTATGTTAGTGCTGTACCGAACCTTAAAATGAATACATTCGGGTGTGACATGTTTCTACAGGAACAACAACCTGTAACTGAGGTCTTGTGAAATAGGATTGATATGGAAGTAATGGATATATATATATATATATATATATATATATATATATATATATATATATATATATATACTTACTTTATATATATATATATATATATACTTTATATATATATATATATATATATATAAAGTAGTACGTGGAATGTAAAATAAGAGTAGTTCTGGGATAGATGGCATTAGCAGCATAGTCGTTAAAAATAATATAGATATATTTGTACCATTGTTGTACAGCATTTATGAAAAGTCTCTTGCACAGGGCGTAGTTCCGGACGATTTTAAGGTGGCTGTAGTGGTACCTGTATACAAGTCAGGTGATGACCAGGAGGTGTCATCATATCGTCCAATATCTGTCATAAACACCGCGGCTAAGATATTTGAGACACTAATTAAAGAAAGATTATTAAAGTAATTTCAAGAATTTAATATATTTTCCACCAATCAATATGGATTTTTACCTGGTAGGGGAACCGACTTGTCTTTGGAAAAGCATATAAGTCATATAACAAATTCAGTTAACGCTCATAAATTTACATTGGCTATTTATTTGGATCTCAGGAAAGCATTTAAGGTTTTAGATATAGATATATTGATACAAAAATTTAGAAAATATGGTATTGGGGGCATGGCTTTGACTTGGTTGATATCTTTTTGCAAGCATCGAAGACAAGTAGTAAAGATAAATAATGTACTGAGTGAGGTTCTAGAATTGCAACATGGAACAGCTCAGGGGGGAGTGTTGGGCCCTCTTATGTTTTTAATTTATATTAATGATCTTCTAGATATTGACTTTCACTCCTCTATATTTGCATATGCTGATGACACAGCTTTGGTGTGTTCATCTGGCAGCAGAGCCTCTCTCAGGACAAAGATTGACAGGGACTTGGTAAGGGTGTCGGAATGGTTGATTGCCAACAGGTTGTTAATTAATGTATCCAAGACTAAATGTATTCTATTCTTTGATAATAACAAGCCTAAGTCTGACCTGCAGAATATGTTTGATTTGTTCTGCCATGGCCACCAGTGCTTGTACGGCTGTACGTGTTCAAATATAGAAATAGTCGACAACGTAAAATATTTAGGAATGTACGTTGACTCTCAGTTAAAGTGGGGATTCCACGTAACGTACCTGATAAAGAAACCGAGGAAAATCAATTATGCGTTGTACCACATGAAACAGTTTTTGACTAGCGAATTATTAATACAGTTATACATGTCATGGTTCGAGAGCACAATGAGATATGGGATCGTACACCATGGTGGTACCTTTAGCACGGTGTTGCAGCCTGTGGTAATGAGTCAGAGGCATGCTTTGCGAACGGTATTTGGACTTCGGCGTACGGACAGAGCTAGTTACTTGTTCACTGATAACCATATGCTAACTTTCAAACAAGTGTATGAGTCTAACGTATTGATGTATGTTTATAAACAATTGCAGGATTATCCCATTAAAATGACGTACAGGGAAACAAGAGCTACTCAATTAACACTTCTCGATGTACCAAATTATTCTAAAGAAATTGCCAGACATCAGTTTTCCTATGTTGGCCCAAATATGTTTAATAAATTGGTTGAGAGATATGGCAATGGTATATATTTTGAACGAAAGCCTAAATTTAAGATGAAATGTTTAACATTTATAATGGAAAATGTATAAAGTTCATATCAGAAGTAAGTCTGGAATTTAACCTGTTTTCTGTCTTTGTTGTTGATATATTTATTATTTATTTAATATTTATTATTTATTTATAAAATTATATGTACTGTTATTGTTGTTATGTTAATTTATTGTTGTTATTTGTTGATTTGTTTCTATGTTTATACCTTGTTAATTGCTTATATTATTTATCTCTTGTTATTTATATACAGATGTGTGTATGTAGGTGTGTGGCCTATATGTATGTAGATTTACATGCATATATGCAAACATTGTTATTAAAGGTTATAAGTATGTATTCATGCGTGTTAGTTGTTAGCAGTAGCAAATTGGAGAACATGGTGGGCTCAATCAATTAATTTGTGTCATAATAAATTTACTATAGTACAATTTAAACATTTATATTTAATCATATTTATATACTGGAAAAAAGCATTTGTATCAAATATAACTTTTTGAATGTAGTGCTTAATTGGAATAATGGTAAATTGCTTGTGCATGGAGAAGATCTTAAATAACTATTAAAAGTAAAGGAATGACTGTCAAAAAAAGCAATGTAATTTAGTAAGTCAACTTTAATTCCCGCACGCGCCATTATAAGGGCATTGGAAAAGGAACTATAAAAACTGCCAGCTCATAATTTCCGGCCTTCTTTTGGTAATAATCGTGAAATTAGTTGACGACAGTGCGTGCCGTGTTTCTAAACTTTTTCCGCGAGGGATTTTGAGGTAAGCACCAAATTTATTGCACGTTATATTGAAATAGTCTTCCAGATCTGATATTAAATTAATTTTGTTGTCTTTTTTATAGGAAAAATTAAATTTATAGAAACTACAGAGCAATTTGCATTAATAATTCTTGATGAACAATTAAGCACTATAGAATCAAAAAAGTTACATTTGGTTCAAACTTGCAAGAAAAGTGAATTAAAATTGAACTTTATTAATAAATGTGATTGAATTTTGGAAATGTAGTAATTAATTAATATTTAATTTGAACTGTTTTATTGTGAATTATTAATTGGAAATTAATTGAACTTTAATAATTGTTTGAGAGAGTTGTATCTGAATTGCAAAGACTTGAAAGTTAAGGTACAACTAGTGGAAAGAGAAGTTTGATATTTTATTTTTGAATATTGAGTGAAATTAGTTAGAAGTGAAAATTTGTATTTTAGTAATTTCCAAGTGGTATTTGATTTTTATTTGAAAACTGTATTATTTTATTTCAGAAGAGAGCTCTGATTTTTTTAGTTTGAAATATTTGACTGAAAATTTTATTTCTTGTCAAAGGAACTTTTTAGTATAAATAACCGGTTTTTCAATTCTTTGTGGAAAATAGAGTGATGAAATTCTGAAACTTGGATATTTTTAATTTGCCAGTTTAAAATAAATCCATTATTTGTATTTAGAAGTGTGATTTTTATTAAGTACAAACCAGATAATATTTCATAGTAAAAAATCAGTAATAAATTGTACTGAATATTCACTCGGACTTACTAATCAAAAAATATATTATATCGTCTTGGATGTCTGATTGATAATTTAATTCTTAGTATTTTGGAATATTAATATCTACAATCCAAGTCGTTATAGTATGGTATGGAATTTAATCCGAGTACGTGTTGTTAGTTCAACTAAAAATTGTGTTATTGTTCTTATACATAATATGTATAAATGTTATGTAGCCTGTGAGAGGAAAAGTGGTGTAAGTCACTTTTTAATAGTTTTCAGAAACAGGTTTATTAGAACTTCACTAAAAAACTCCAGGTTATCTTGACTACCAGAAGCTTTTATTTTACGAATAAACTGTTAAATTATCTTTCAAACGAGTATGATATTGTATGGGTAGCTTTTATGCATATGTTAGGATTTAACAGTAACCGTGGGAATACAGACTTACACCATATTTCCTTATTATCGTACATGGTGTAATAAAGTACTAAATCATATTAGTTTTGATTTTTTTAATTCACTGTGAAATTTAAGAATAAATAAACACAATTTTTCACAGTAAAATTGACGGATAAATTTAATATAATGAGTGTAAAATTACTGAATTTGCAATTTTGGAATTTATATTTGCTAAAAATGTTTCTACAGAAAAGCAAACATTACTTGACCCATAAAAAAATAAACAGGCTTGATTGAACAAAAGTTTTAGTTTGTAGTCTTTTTAAAGCAAAGTAAATACCAGTATTTTGAAGACATTTTAATTATTTTTACTAATAGAATTTCATTAATTTAGTCACTGTTGCACCATCCTCATCAGATGACTGTACATGTTTGTTTATGATGGGATTGTCCCCGTCTACGTCATTCCCAACTTGAAGGTTTCTAAAGAAATCATGATGGACAGGAGGGATGAACTACAATAAATCAATCATGTCTTGTTTTTGTTATTGTAATTGGTGACCATTTGCATTTAAAACCTGCAACTCTACACTTTTCAAAGAAGAAAGTGGTCTACCTCCTCTTGCCTTTTGTTTTGATGGCTCAATATTGATTTTGTCAACAGCAATATCTTCGTTCAAAGTTGTCTTATATAAAATTTTGAAAGGCTCCTCCTTTGTGTACCTCAGCCATTGAATTTTGAGCCATTTCACTTGGTCTCCTGCTTCATTTTACTTCCTCCTCGTTATAACTTTTTCCATTGATTGTGTTGAAAAGAATTCACCATTTGCCATAACTTTCAAGTGATACGGGGTTTTCCGCCTACATTTTGCTATTACAGAGTACCAATCTTCAGGAATGAACAAAATTTTACCTTTAGCGAATTGTTCAATTGAACCGAAATCACGGTCATTTGGTAGATATGAATGGCCACTTGTCATAAATTTGTGGTCAATTGTATGAATGTTATGGTCTTTCTAGAGAAAACGTAGGAGGGCTAGAGAAACTTTTATGTTGAGATTCTGCCCTCCACATGAATCGATAAACATAACTACACGACTAATTCCATTAGTGTTGCGACGCAAATGCTCTACAAGGCAAGAGCTAATCTCTTGAGAGCCTCGAGAGGCTGTAGTTTCTGGCCAGACATACATGTAACCTTTTCCAGTAGATAGCTCATGGCAGCCAAGATTAAACATATCAATGTCGTTTATAATATGCAAGGGAATAGTTCAGTATAGGAAACGGTAAAGCCTTTTGTAAATCAAAAGTCAAACTGTACAGATTTGGGTTAAGATTAGATTCCTCTTTTGCCTCATTTAATTTTTCACGAGCAAGCTCAGCTTTTCGAAGGTGCAATTCATGATTAATTTAAAGAATGCCCCTTTCTTCCTGCACACTTGTTTCCATTTTCTTATTGTAAACATCACTTGTAATGCATGTATCATTACTAGGTTAATGGAAGTCTAGATTATATTCGTAATTGAACACATTGCGATAGAAAGACTCTGATACTGGTTCATTAGTTTCACTGACACAATGGTCAACATACAAATTGTACATTATTTTTGTATTGAGATTCTCTTGTTGGTATTTCTTATTAGGATTGTGTGCTCTTTTGTAGTGCGACTGATAAGCTGGAAATGATTCAATGTGAGCACGAACCAGGCTGACACGATTTTCATCAATTTTATTAGGAGGTGTCTGCTTTCCTCTAAAATCACTACCGGGTTCAGCACCGTCACGTACTTTCTTTAGAGCACGAAACAGTCTTCCATCTGATATCAGAAAAGTTTCTAAAACATACTTTTTACAGACATTAAAATTGTAATCTTTCAGCTGCATGTAATACTTTATACTGGTACTACGAGCTCCACGGCTCCCTGTCCTTTTCTGTGTTTTTTTGGTGTGTCTTGCTAACATAAACCAACAATGTAAGCATTTTGAGCACTAAATTGCCCAATCTTATAATCATTTTCAAAAACAACTTTTCTTTGTTCAGCTGAAATTTTTTCATTGTATTTCATTTTACACATACAAGATGGATTGCTAAAAATCTTTTCTGGCACAAGCTTACCTTTTTTAGTAGTATACAGCTTACCACTGTTTCTTGTTTGCTTTCTAATATCCTTTTTATTTACATTTCTTTTCTTTTTTCTGGTTTTTGTAGGTGTATCAGGTTCATCAACTTGATTAGTTTCCTCAACCTCTGGATTATAAGAATCTGCATTGTTTTGCTTTACACAGTTTTCTGAATCTGTAAATAAACAAGTACGATTAGAAACATAAAAACCTATGGGAGCGATATGAAGGTAATACTTGTAAGAAAGTCTGTTAAATATTATCTGCTTTTTAGGCCTACACAAACAAGCTCAAAACTAACCTATTAACGCTGGCTAGCTAAGATAAAGAATATAAATATAGGTTAGATCTTATGCCTGTTATTGAATGGCTATACAGCAAAAGCAGGTTATATTTACATATTAACTTTCCAATCTGAAAATAAAAAAAAACTTGAATAAAACTAGTGCTAATTGACCTATTAGGTTATGTAAAGATATGGCACTTACCTGATTCATGATCATAAGGTAAATATTCTGAGCCTGAATGTTGCAGTATAGATGGTTCTGACGAATCTGAATCACTTTCCATAACTTTTGATAAATAATGTGACAGTTAAAATGATAAACATATAGAATTTACCACTGCTACTGTGTGTCACATTCACTGAAATGGTAGGACTGTTTAACGAAAAGAGAAGTATGTCTCTCGCATGGCTTTTACACCACTGTTCCCTATAGCATAACAGCTGATTATTCTTGGTGACTTTTTTGTTGCCTTCTAGATTTATCTATTGATCAGAATGACTTAAACCCATAGATTACAATAAGACCAATAGATAGGACATCGGGTGCTCGCAGGTGAAGCCACTGCAGAGCGGCTAATACTCAACAATATGGCGGCGCGGGCGTAAGTCACCCTACTGAAGAGCGTCGCTTTGCACCCCCGCTCTTCACTTCGCCCTTGTTGAGCTTACTATACACTCTATACACTCCGCTTACTGACGCGTTGTTGATGTTTACTTGCTGTTTACTCTTGTTTAACTTGTTTATGTTGTTAATGGTGTTGTCTTCACAAACACACAATGCCTATGTCACGTGTTGCTTTTGGATGCTTCAATAAAAAGGAAAAATTAAACTTTTAACCAGAAGATTATTCCCTCTTAGGATCAATTTCTCAGAATTCGGACTGTTTGATAAAGCGTCAATAAAAGAAGGTCAATAAACTAAAATTTATAATATATGACGTAAAACTTCCTCCTCTTCTCAACTGAGTATGACAGATTAGTTACAATTAACTGAGTTGAAACTATATTTTATTGTACATTTAAGTAATTTTCTATACTGTATTATAATTAATCTATAAATCTTACTTATTGCCTTACTAATTGTATAATAAATGTTTACAGACTTAACAAAATATTTTATTAAACCTTTATACACTTTGTTACAATATGTAAACATAAACTTTAGATATTGTATTTTGGGATATTTTGAGCTGAAGGATTATGAGGTTTAAAGTCGTGTTTCCCTCATCTAATAATTTACCCGCATATACAAACTTTGCTCATATTATAGTATATATGCAAAAAATAAATAGCAAATAAACTCTTAGTTGTACGTGTTTAGAGTATTGACTCAGATTGAATTCCTTCCTTAATTACATAACTTATGTGATTTTATTTGAAGTAATTACTGTAAACAAGTACAAATAAAGCGTGTTCTACTCACTTTTTATAATATGCTATAATGTACGATACGAGGAAACAGATGGCCCGGCACGGACCGCACGGAGCGTTGAGCTCCAAGCGATCGCGGCACTCGTAAACTAACGTCTCACAAACAAAAACTTTCTGGCCAAACCATAAGAGCTAATTAAAAAAGAAAATATGTTCTGAAAACTTCAACTATTCAACAACATTTTCCAATGTTTTTACACTTGCCGGACCAAAAAACGGCAAAAGTAGCAGACGACTAACTGTTTTATGTCAAATTTTAAAATGTAAACATAATTCTCGACTTTATTTAATTATTTAAATTGCAAAACTAAATTTTTTGAACATTTGAATGATACCACAGGCATCCATAGCTTATTGACTTCACTCATACAAAGTTTCAAATTATTTTCTTTATTCTAAGTAGGGTAGATCACGAGTTGATTGAAACGGGAAAACTGAATTTTTACACTAATCGGAGCGTAGTTTTGAGTTTCTATCCCACGAAAACATGGCGGACCTGGCTTCACCTGCCCCCATGTTGGCAAGATAGGCATAGCCCATCTATTTGGTCTTATTGTAATCTATGCTTAACCACTGTTCCTTGCATTTTATGTGTGTCTACTGTTTGTTTTACTTATAATCAGAAAAATTTAAATTTTTGACTTACACCACTTTTCCTCTCACAGGCTCCTTTTTTATATTATAAAAAACAACATTTGTACATAAAGCTGCCTGACACCCAAAAATCTCAAATAAAAAGTTCAGGTTTTGCATAACGGTTGTGTGTGTGTGTGTGTGTGTGTGTGTGTGTGTGTGTGTGTGTGTGTGCGTGCGTGCGTGCGTGCGTGCGTGCGTGTGTGTGTGTATATATATATATATATATATATATATATATATCCTATTTTAGTAAAATATATAATTTTTAATATGTCTGGGTAGGTAAAAATATATTCAATTATAGCATTAAAACGTACGATTTTTTTATACAAGAAATCGTTCTATATTTAAAAAACGTGTAATGGTCACAATACAGTCAATTTACATAACTTTCACTTTGATTTTGGAACATTTTCACTTTATCTACAAAAAGTTAACTCACATATTTTACATGAAATTAAAAACACGTTAGAATTAAATTATTCGTTATGCTCCCTTTTGTACGTGACGTCAAATATTATACTTAAGTCAGTATTATTTGAAAAATAAAACTTAATTGGTTTATTGTTAATGTATATGTGCATGAGCAAGTTACATTGTGTTACCATAACAATATTAATATATTTTATTTTACAGGTTTCCAATCTTTGGCCTAATAGAACATGTCTTGTCCAGAGAGAAAATTACAATCTTAGCCTAAATAATAATGGTAATAATGAAATAATTTTATTTTTAAAGTTTATTTGGTAGATAAATATGAATTTATATTAAAGGAAATTTGATATATTTTCTGTTACAGGCAATACTTGCTATATATTTATGTTTTGAATGTCCACTTGAAAATGAAAGATATTAATTTAAAACATTTATGATTAATAATACATTTCGAAAGGTTTATTATATTATATAAGTATGTAAAGTAGAAAAAGACCAAAAACTGACGTATTTTTGGATAAGGTTTAACGCAATTCGCGGTACTGTATTTTAGCCATTTACAAATGTAGATTTAGGAGGAAACCGTGTAACTATTCTACAACATTACAGTAACAAATTATTCTTAACACGTTATAGATGCGAAACACACCATATTAATATTTGTAGCATTTTAACATGCCTAGAGAAAACAAAGATTAGCGATACACTATTGTAGTGGTGTTAGTATGATGCTACTTAACATGCAATTCTATATGGAGGTCTGAATAGTTATCAAATATATATGAACGTTAACACCAAACAAATCCTTAGAATCATACAACGATTTAAAATTTTACAAATTCTAGAAAAAAATTCATTTACGCGAATTTATAACGGTACTATTTTTTCCTGATAAAACTCACCGTGGCCTTCATTTGGTGGGTTGAGTGGTTCCAAACTTACACGTTAACGCTAAAAAACGATTGGGATAAACAATCGCCGCCCCGCAGTGGTGCTTGTGTCACGGGTTCATGCCGGAGGGTATTTAGAGAATGTTGTAACATATGAGAATAATAAAGTTGGAAATGGATTTTGAGTGTTTTTCCTAAACTTTATAATATATAAAAGCTTATATAATGTTCTTATTACAACAAACTGATACCAATAAAGTTACCATTAAATAGGTGAGTACATAGGCCTTTTCCTAAACTAAATACAATGTGCAAATAATACAATCATCAATACTTAACAATGATGTCGTATACTTTTAAAATTTCTAAATGCATGTAAAGTAGGTGACAATTAGCCAGTTGAAAGTTTTTAGATATAAGATACTATTTGTATAATAACGGTTTCTAATCAGTTATTAGAACAAGGACCACTCAGTATTCTGACATCATGGTTATAGTATATTTAATCCACCTATGATTGTGCGAATTAGAATACTGAAATCACAGCAAAGAAAGGGCTAGGATAGTTTTGAAGTTAAGGTTAGTGTTGAATACAATATAAAATTCAAAGTATGCTTCATTCAAATACCAACCATGGTATTAAACTCATTCAGGCGTTTCCATCTAGAAGAAGACATAATTATTATGTCAGATATATCCATTAAGGCAACTAATAATTTTTTTTAATGATTCAATCACCTCTTGACCCATTTCTTTTACTTTATGTGTTCTAAGAAGTAGGAAACGTGTTTCTAAAGTTTTTAATAAGGACATCCTGACTTCATGATTTTCATTTTCCACCATCTGCCATTTTAAAGCCGTATGTTTATTATTTCAAAAGTTATAATATGTTTTTAAATGACGTGCTAAATGTTGAAAATAGATTGAATGTAATAAAATATTAAAAGAAAAAACTTTCAATATTCACTAACTATATCTTGCTTATTTGTTTCTAAGTTATTATAACTATATTTTGAGACCTGAAAGCTTTTCTATGAAATTAGGTAACAGTTATATTAGTAAAGAATGTGCATATACATTTTATTGATAGAAATAACTCACCATGTGTGGAAATAGTGCAATATAAAATACAAAAGTAATATTATATTAACGACATTTCATTAATTAGGGCAATGAAATAGAATTAATGAGACAATGAAACCACTGTAATTTAATTATAAGCAACTTTTTAGATAAAATGTTTTATCGATAGTTAGTTTTAGTCTTAGTTTTATAAAATTGTTACATATTATCCACAGTTTAGTGATTTCTATGATTAGGCTAGGCATCGAAATGTATCTACATATTAACTAAAAAAACAAATAAATTCCAGATAAATAATAATATGAATTCAAGATTTTGGATTTATTAAAGATGATTCATGATTTAACGGTTTCAGATATTTGTATATGAATTTCAATGTGTTATGACGAATGAAAATAAAACTTGTTCATGCTAAATTAAAAAGTAAGAATCCTTGTTCCATTAAAAAATTGTTAGAGGGTTCCATCATGTTATATCGAAAGTGGTATAAAACAACATAGGCCGCAACTTTAGGATTCCCCCATATTACCACTGTTCAACTTCTACAGACATCCTTGAAGCTAAAACATGAAATATCATGGAATGTTGCTTATTACAACTGTTTCACTCTCCGATCTCAGTACACTGCCTCTTTAAATATGTATAATCATTCAAAAATGAATGAGTAGATGAGAATATCTTTTAGGACTTTCACTTACATCAAGGGTCTTTGGTATTTAGTTTTAATAGGATATTCATATGACGTCCCAATTATTTAGTAGGGAATTGCATTCGTAGCTATGTGGTATCCAATCAACAAATTGTGACAGAAAAGGAACTTATTGTTACACACGGATGTTATACCACTCCCTTAAAAGTATATGCTCATTCTATTTGTATATACTATTACAGGAGATTGTTTATTTTGAAATGGAATAAAGCACTTCAACTGTGTTAAACACTCTGACACACAAAGAGGTGTTCTGGAGAATCAATCGAATTTAAAACTGTAGCAGTGGAATCAATATGTGTGATCTTGTAAAAGTTCTATTATTTATTTCTTGAAACGAAGTTTCCCGTAGTTTTGCACAATCGAACCAGAAAAAACATAATTTTATGGAAAAGCTTGTATAAACTCACAGCGTACTGCAAATTTTTATCTTGCACATTCTACAATAGATTTTCACTGTTTATAAACAGTGCCAAGAATTTAATATCTAAGTAAGCTAATGAAATGCAAATAAGTGTTTTGAAAAAAAGGTACGTTATTAACTATCAAATATGATCGTGGACAGATTTTTACAAGCCATAATATGTTATTATATGTTATTGTTTGACGATAAACATAATTATAAAATAAATTATATTTTAATGAGAAATTTTTTTCAGAGGCCACACGGCAATGTATTATTTATAATTTATTTCATGTAACTTAAGCTACAATGTTAATTGCTCAGAGAATAGTATTGCACGCTATATCAATAGACTTATCTGTCTATAATAGTGTCGGTGGCTGACTCTACTAAAGTGAACTATAAACTGAAAACAACCAAGAGGCACGGAATTGAACCATTATTGAATATCAGATTTCGAGATAGTAATAATACTGCAAAATAAAAGCATGCTAGCTTTCTATTCTGTTCCAAACCTGATGAAAGGAAAGTACGGATATATGGCATATGCACGTGGATGGTACACAAATAAAGGTATTTTACATTGCAATAAATCTTTTTATAATTCAATATAATGTGATTCAGCCGGGAAATGAAAATCAGACTGCCTTGAAATCAGTGAGGGCAAGTGCACTGTGATACATCTTTCTCCACAAATCTTGGTGGAGGCCCTTAGTGGCAGAGGTGTGAAAGTAACTCACAGGTGGTGAGAGTTTACCTGTGTGTGACAGTGTACAGACTCTTTGTGTCTTGCTGAATAAACCTCACATTTTCTGATCATTTAAATACGATATTCACTGAGCCATTGGTAAACTAAGAGGCCTCCACAGGTATAGAGATATGCTGTCTAAGTCGCAAAGTTTGCAGCTAAATGAGGCTTTCCTATATTCTGTTGTTATTATTGTTATCTTACCTACGGTAAAAAAGGCATGAAAAATGACATGGAACTAATCCAAAAACTTCAATACTCTTCATTTCCTTTTGTTTTAAAATTGAATAGTTTCAACCTCTTGCCTACAAAAACCGTATGCAGGATGCACACCTGAATACTGATCCACAAGGTTGTATGACATGGGCAGCCACAGTATTAGAACGGGGGGCTGTCACACCGGTGAAGGTGTCTCAATATAGGTGACCATGTTCGCTCCACTTTTCAAAAGTTTAGTTGGAATTGGGGAGCTTCTCGTACTTTTTTCATAAAAGTTTTAATGGATTCCCGGGTTGCGCAACTTCACCATTCATTTGCTAACGTTAGAATAAAGGGTTTATACATAACTATATTTTTTATTAGTATCCAATTAACATAATAATAATGATATCCACTTGTCGTTTCTGCGCTCAACCCTGCATAAAGACCATGCGCAATCGTGTTTTGTGTATGTCCGAGTAACATTTATTTATTTGTATGTATATTGTGTTGGGTTGTGTAATTTTAACTTTGTGTTAAATCATCCAACGCCACGGCTACCAAGGTCTAATGATGAAGCTTAACCTTCGAAACTTGTCACCATATGACCACATGAAATTGGATTGGATTGATGATAGAATATAAAACCCATTTCTTTTTAGGAACTATATACTTCGTCATTTAGATGACACAATAAATTAATTTGTGTATACAAAATATACACTTTTCTAAAAAGATTTTACATTACAATAAAATAACTTATGAAATACTGTCATTATTCAAATGGCAACTATTTTCTCAAAAGACTAATTCCACAATTCATTCTATTAATAAATCTACGAGCATAATTGCACATTTGTTTAATTTTGTACTATAATGCTAATATAACTCAAAATATAATATATATTATTCGACTTACAAAGAAATTCAACAAAACAATAAACATTAAAATGGTTGCATTAAATCAAAGCAGGTTCACTCTTTTCGTCATGGCGCCTTTGCCATGATCATTTAATCGATAAAAATAGCTTTTTTTATTTACGTTCCTTAATAAATGTTGTGGAAATAGAGGTGAAATTTCACAGTCGACATACCGTCATAGTAAATATTTTACTGAACTTAACAGTCTCACGTTGGGCTTACGTACGCAGAAAAGCCAGAGCGAACTCTCTTTAAACGTTTTTCATAAATAAAGTCAAAATATAAGATATTAATACAAATAATTCGACTTACATTTTTGAACTGATAATGATGTTAGCTCATTGGTATTATACAGGGTGGTGCAGAAAAACGGGAAATTTTGAAATAATTATAATAAACCAATGAATTGTACAAACAACTTTTTAATGCTTAAAATTTGTTAGGAAAGAGTGGAAATTACATGGGAAGTGTTGGAAATAACAATAGAGTTAAAGGCACTTTTTAAAAATAACATCAGTTAAGTGTTGTCCATTGCGCCTAACACATTCATTCAATCGATTTCGAAAACATCATTGTGCGACGCAATGTGGTCTGTGGGATGTTGGCGACGTGTTCTTCAATCTGAGTCTTGAGCTCAAGAAGTTTTCTCGGCCTAGTCTGGTACACAATGCTCTTTAGATATCCCCATAGAAATAAGTCACATACTGACAGGTCTGGAGACCGTGGAGGCCAAGTGAAGTTAACGTTCCTTGAAATTATGCGCTCCCCAAACAAACGCCTTAGTGCTGCCATTGACAGATTGGCAGTGTGTGAGGTGGCTCCATCCTGTTGAAACCAGGTTTGCTAAATGTCAATATCTGGAAGCCGTGGAGCAATAAATGTCTCCAGCATATAAATTTAACGTTCAGATGTAACAGTTACAGTGGAACCATTACCATCCTCAAAGAAGTAAGGTCCAATTATCCCTCGAAAAGACACTGCACACCATACAAGTAACTTTATGACTGTGTAACGGACGTTGATGAAGTTCACCGGGATTTGTGCGAGCCCAGTAACGCATGTTCTGCTTATTGACATGCCCATTTAAATGAAAGTGGGCCTCATTAGACATCCAAAGATTTTCAAGGAAATTTGCGTCTTCATTGATTTTAGTCAGTAGCTGTTCACAAAATTGCAAGCGTAACTCACCGTCATTTGGTTTTAGAGCTTGATCACTTTTCTTTGCACACTCCGACACACAATGTCGCAAAGATGAGGCAATCTTTCGTACAGAACGACGTGTACTCCTTTCCACTGCGACTCGCACTGCATCAAAATTTTCTGTGGTTCGAACAGTCACTATACGCCCAGGAGGCTTTTTGTCTTTAAGGCCGAACCAGTCTCTTCAAAATTCCGAACCCTTGATGATGTGGCATATAAAGAAGGAACTCGACCGCGGAGATGAATATCATAATGACGTCGGAACACTCGTTGTGCAGCTGTTACACTGTAGCCATTTTTTAATACGCTTTCACGGCAACGGCACGCTCTACACCACTCCACTGCTCCATCTCAACTAAATGACCGTTACTATTTGGTAGCATGACTTCCGTCCCCCACTTCTACGAGACTTACAGGTGTACCAACAACACCTTCAAATTTTCCCGTTTCTCTTCGCCACCCTGTATTAGATTTGTTTTGAAGATATTGAATATTTCCTGAGGCACTTAAATAAACAACCAAAAATATCTATCTCAGATAGAATATGGGTTTGCAGTAGGATTCTATATCACAAGTTTTAAACAGCGTAAAGCTAAATATCAGTAATGAAAAGCCATACTGTTATCACCAAAAAACTGGGAGAAAAACTAATGCTGGAAGAAATTTAAAAATAATACATTGAGAATAAAACAACAGATGCTTCTCTGTTACGTCAACGCGAAACTCAGTTCTAATGTAAAATAAAACTGTGACAACTTCAAAAAAATTGACGGAGTCCCCATTTACTTACACAAATGTAATCCCCTTGCCTTCAAATTAAAACAAAAATTTATTACGCAAAAAATAATGTAATATGTACTTCAAGTTTGATATTACTTATATATTTTATTAAAACTTTTAATCAATGTATTGGTGGAAGGGATAATATTTACGACAGCATAAAATAGTGATAAACTTATAAAGAAGAGCACAGGTCGGTGGCTTGTCCTTTCAGGAAAGCACGGTACTACAAGGAAAACTTTGACCCATCCTTGATTACATTGTTCAAGTATTGGGTTGAATTTCGGTTGTAACATTTGTCATAGTATATGTATATAACTTTTGGGAAGGAAAGTATCATCACTCCTACTTCAATAAAGATCTTGCAAATGGCTAACTTTTTTAGTTTTGACGATATCACGTCTCCACCTGAAAGTATACTTCTACTTCATACCACTAACATCTAACTGAGTATGTATTAAAGCCCTTCGGGATAGAACAAGGATGTAAGAGAATGTCCTTCTGAAACCTATATCCATTGATATTACAAAGTTGCCTAATACCCTGTCATGAATACTGTAGGAAAATAAACTCGTAAAAACACATAAATACAAGTATTTAATCCATTATGTTTTAAGTTAGATACTTTAGGGTTACGTATACTCACCTCTCTGAATTGTCATTTTGATATAGCAAACTGTGTAATTATACCTTCATTGCGTGTGTAAAAAAGGCATTATGAGAACTGAAGAGTTAAAAATTCCATATATAACTGAAATACATGTATACTTAACTTTTACTATATTCGTCTTTTACCAGTGTTTAATATAAAATATAATATAAATACTGTATATAATATAACATAATAATATTTATTATTCGTACGCATGCATTTACGCTGTTACCGAATTACTCGAGACTAGTGTCTATCTGTTTATTTAATGCGTATATTGTGTTTAATTCCATTTAATCTTTCGCTTATTACAGCGTCTGAAAACCGACTCTGGTGCAGATTGATTCCTTGAATGTGGATTTCACGTCTGTCTGAAGATCTAAAAACGTTGGCGATATTAATGTTCAAATCGAACTCCTCGTATAGTTTTGAGATCAGAGACTCCTAGGCTACATAGAAGGTCTGGTTACCCATATTCCATTATGTGTAATATAGGTGTAATCACCATCGTGATTACAAAGCACGATAAAGGAAAAGTGTTGTTTACACATACTTTTAACACAATATTTGTATTAAATCAATACTTCTTACCATGTTTATGTTTATTAAACGGTTTGTCGATGCAATTAATGTGTAACAGTTAAAGGTTATCTGAGATATTTACAGCCACGTCAAATAGAAGCATTTTAGTAAACTATATAATGAGGTCATGCTATCTGTAGAACCTGGAGTCTCAGGACAATAGCAAAGGTGTAGCCCCTAAAACCGGTGAGGATACGAATTTCTAAAGGGTTAATGTCGACGCAGCCCTAAACCTGGAGTGAGTCCTTCCTGTTGTTTAGGCAGCTCTGCAAACAGCAAGCAACCATTATAAATAGTAAAAGTACGAAAATTTACTGTACAGTTTACAGTTCGATACTTAAGAAAAATTTATATTGCTCAAGTTGAATGTGGGCTTTATTAAGTACTTTGGTAAGAGAAACCTAACATTAATCAAGCACTGAATGATATGATCAATAAATGTTAAATAACATTGTACTGTACATAAATTGAAATATAAATGTTTAAATATTGAAAGTCAGTGAAATAAATAAATGTTACTGTATTGCTGCAGGTTTTACTAATACGTGACATTTTATATATATATATATATATATATATATATATATATATATATATATATATATATATATATATATATATACATAATATACTGTATACATAATACTACCATTTGTGAAAATCACTCACAATCATACTAACATGTTCATAATACAATCGTTAATGTATTGTATTTAAAGTACTATACACCAAAGTCAATGTATGCGCAACAGATTTTAACGCTTGTACAAGCAGTTGATGATGATGACTAGCAAGAATATAAAGAAATTACAATAATATTTTTATTATCTTGAATTTAAAACACGTCACCGATTTTTCGAGATTAAACCAATATTTATAAAGAGCTTTAAAAGATGCTTTCAAGACAATTCCATAGCAATCAGACAAGTTTTCCCTTCTTTACATCGGATGGTGTCCTGCCTCGACAGGTATTATTTTGATCTCAAATTATTTTTTGGTTAATATCAGTAAACTATAATATGTGTTTCCATTTACCTTACTTTGTGATTTACCTATAAGTTATTTTCTATTGATTCAACGTACATAAACATTAATTATTTCAAAGACAGTTGTACTCCTTAGTATTCCAAAGCAGGTATGGAATATTACCGTATTTAAAATTGCATCTATTACGAGTGATGCCACACAAATAGACCATATACGTTTTGAAAAGCTCAAAACCTTAACTTTAAGAATCTACTGTTCGATTCTTTTGCTAAAATTATATACACTTTTACCACGATTTGTGAAAATGAATGCACAAAAGGAACTATACTAAAAGAACCTTGATTAAAATATACAACAAAAATAATCCGTTCTAAGTTTTAACACTGCTCTAAAACAAATAACATTAGAACCAGATTATTTTGTTATCCTTATTTGTCTATCTAGGTGGAGGAAGGTGAGTTCTCAACAATTGAAAGTAAAAACTAGGTTTCTTTACATAATTATTCCAAATTATTTCTATTATATCATGGTAACCTTAGAATATGCGGGGAATGTGAACATTTTATTGTATGAAAATATTTAATTTAATTCTTTGTATATATTAAAAATATACAAATTAAATCTTTAATTTATAGCGATATATTATTCTATGAAAATTGTTCGAATAATCCCCAACGTACAAACACAACTTAGTAAATACAGTAAGGGTATGTAAGAAGGAAATACTGAACATACACGTTTCACCTTACATGATTCTGTTTCTCATCTAACAAATTTATCAATGCTTTGAGTTATATTGAACTAAAATTTAATAATCACATGGGTTACTTTTGTGTAAATTCTTCAATGTTTATTAATTTATTGCATACTTCAGAATAGAGCAACGTTATTGAATTATTGCCTTTTATTCAATTATCGTTATATTTTTCTTGTATCAGAAAATTGGTACACATTTTGATAGGTTCATGATCCTACAAACTATCCCTCAACCGACCAAACGGGGGGTTTATTACATCAAAAATATAATGGTTGGGAATTACTGTTAGGGATATTTCAGTCCTAAAAGGTTTTAAACTTTAGTGCCATGTACTCAGTTGTTATGCACCTAATCATCTTTATTACATTATTATTGGCTATTTAGGAAGTGATCAGAAACTCTCATTTTACTTAATTAAATGTGCAAGAAATTATACCTATACAAATAGAAATGTGATATTATCCGAAAAGACTAAAGTAATTTCAAAATTAAATTGTTTCATAAAAAGTATTAGAGTTTGTACATTGTAAACCAGGTAAATAGGTGATAATTTATTATCAATGTAGAATATCAATAACAATAATGCTTAAAAATATATAAATTACATAGTTATAAGTTAACGCAAAACGGTTTTACTCCGTTTTTTTTCAAATGGCATACAATAAAGTTTCAAAAATCCTCCGCTATAAAATAATACTGGAAAATGTTTTAAAATACTTCATATTTAGTATTTTATATCTTGAATTTTCATATGTTGATTTTATTTCAAATTATTTTTTTTAATGAACTAAGGGAAAGTTTAAATAAGATGGTATTAAACAATGGGCTATTGAATAGAACTTTGAAATATAGTGTTTTGAAATATATATATATATATATATATATATATATATATATATATAGGACAAGCCACTAAAAAAACCTACACACACACACACACACACCCACACACCCACACACACACACACACACACACACACACACACACACACACACACACACACACACACACACACACACACACACACACACACACACACACACACACACACACACACACACACACACATATATATCCTATATGTTTTTATAGGACTGTTTAAAATTTTCAACGTCAAATCATACAGTAATTATCTGCTTCAGTTTCCAATTAACTCTCACAGAATACGACATGCTCAGTCTCGCGTTGTTGTTTTAACTTAACCTTGTGTCGTACGTTACAATAGTGCTTTGATAATTAAATAGTATAGAGTTGAAAACCATGCAACATTTATTGTGCTGAAACGTAAGGCCTTTGTACGTGAAATATTCATTTAAGGACTAAATATTTTTTATTAAAACACAAAGCAAGATCCTAAACTTTTAATCCCACAAAACTATACAAAGAAGGAAAAAATGAATTTCTAATTCGAATTCTATGAATATAGGATGCTTCCTATATTATTCAATTATTTATAGGAATATTTATATTTAGATTAAGAGAATTGTAAATTTATATAATAAGTGATTTGTAAGAATTGTGATCCTTTGAGCAGTGCTGAATTTCTTGTCGATTCGGGTTCGAGAAATGCCTAGAAGATTCCTTTTGTCTCTAGGTATTGAGCATAGGATACAGGTCTGGGTTGGATAGGTACCATCCAGTTCAGACATTGTGTTTGCTCAATTTTGATTGGCCAATGTTAGGTTGATTAGATGGTAGGAGGGACTTCTAGATCCTTCCGGTGGATTCAAGTAGGTTTTCAGGGGAGTCTTTGCTGTGTGCTCAGAGAGAGAAGTTCGTGTAGAAATGATAGCCTACTCTTGCCGTATCGATTTTTCGGTAGGAAGGTTGAGTTTAAGATTATAATTCTTTTCAAAATTTAAAGTTTGAAGTTTAAATTAATTGATCTATAACAGTTATTTTTTGTTAGTTGGTGAAGTCTTCAGGAGAGGTGTCAGGTACTGTGAAAGTTAGAATTTAACATTTAAATAGAAAATTGCTTGTTGATATTTTCATGTTCAAGATGGTTTTAAAAATCAGGACTAGCCTACTGATAAAGAAAATTTATTTTATGTTCTGAGATTCTATATATATTTTTACAAGTTCCTAAATTTAACATTCAAAGCCAAGCAGATTATTCTGGATAATTCAATAATCTTGTAAATTGGAAATTTACAGGAAATAAATACTTTGTATTTGATACAACTTGAGTTTAACAGGTTGGACATTGTCTTTGTGCCTATATTAATTATTAATATTACCTTAATTTGTTTGATTTTTATTTTGAGAAGAAGTCTTATTTTATTATTTGTTTCATTTTATATTTGAAGAAGATTATTTTATTTTGAAATTTAATGAAGATTTTTATTTTGAGTTTGTGTTGAAAATATTAGCACTGAGAACTTGAAGGACACAATTATTGATGCTTTGATTGATTGTTAATCTTAAGGCTGGACATGTAAACTTTTGATGGGTTATAAATACGAAATAATTGAGAATAAATTAAAAGTAAAAAAGATAGCGTTGCTGTATTATTCATTTTTAATTTTTATTAAAATTACTATTAATTTATACTGAGTATAATTATTGAATTCCATTGGAACTTGTGCATTCTTAAAATAAAGGGTTATTAGTTTAGAACCCAATTGATCGCTCTTATACTAAAACAAAAATAGTTGTAATTGGTTTATAGAAATTAACCTTACTATAGACACGTTACAATGAACACGATTTATAAATGTACTAAAGTATAAAGGAAAAAATATGTAGTAAATAATAAAAAGAAAAGAATTCATCACTAGCAAAATTGCTTTTAGCTCGGTAGTAGAGTTAATGAGCAGACAAGTTTTTATGCTTGATAAAACAACTTTGCGTAGGAGTTTTTATCTTGAGAACTAAATGATGTTGACAAAATAAAACTTTTGTTTTAGTTTATAGTATAAACTTTTTATTACTTGTTTGTCGCATTAAAAACAGAAAGTTCTTTTAGCATACTAATCACTTTGTGGGTGAAATACCATTCAGGATTGATGTAATTCAAAAAAGAAAATGCCTATTGATCTGAACTGTAACAACAATTTAGTTTCATACTACACCGATTGTAGAATGTTTTTACTCGTTGTATTTAACAAATGCTAGGCGAAATATACATTTACAGGTTTTTGCCAACCTTTTTCTGCATTAAATACCAGCTCACTATTATTTATTTTAATGATATATTAGTTATAAATTTGCCAAATATGCAATGCGGCAATTAAACATGAACGGTAAAATAATCTACACCGTATCATTGTAGGAAAATATCATCACTTAGCAATAAAATATTAACACTTGTTTACACATTCACACAAAAAAGCCCATGGAATGGATAGCTTTTTAATCTCTTAGATTTTATAAGGGTGTCATTTGTAATTCGTTTAAAATTTATTTGTATTCCTATCTTCATAATAAGAAGTGTTTGTTAGACTTAATGCAGACTGTAAGGGAGCGAAGTAATTTCGCTACAAAATAACATTATTATACAATATTAGTGTCAGGAACCTAGCGTTTAATACACCGTTAAATTGCATGTTACCACCCTACAGCTTAAATCACCCTTACTCAACTCTGATCTACCGAAAGCAATTACGTCACCAACTCAGCTCACTTTGTTTTTTACACATTTAAAATCGTATTACCACTGCCTACGTTTCTAGATAAATAAATGTTTACATATATAAGGTAAGTCATTATTTTCTTGTTTTTAATTTTTCTAACTATTAGTAAAATTACTGAACACTATTCTACAGAAAATTGTTATATCCTAAATTAATAATAATATACCACCATAAGACTCTAATACTGTATACGTATAAGGTATAACTACCTAATAATACGAGTACTTGTAGTTTTAGCTAGTATGTTATAATGAGTTTTTACAAATCTCTTCCTTGTTCGTCCGTCTGTGTGATAACTATCGATACAAAAGCTTTCTCTTGATCCAAACTAGATTAATGCTAGTTTACACAAAACAAATCTAAATTATCAGATTTATCCGTACAACAAATACAAAGCCGTGAAATTAAAAACTGTGCTTCTGTACGGTACAGAATATCATCTGACTAATCTTATAGATAGTATATTCATGTATTGCTGGATATTGTCGTCTTATATTCTTTATCTGCTTTTCGTAAGAACTACTTAAATAAATTATGTACTTAATAGTATGAATTCAATTAATTTATACTGTACACTCGTTCAATAGTAATTGAAAAAAGGTTCCAATATCTTATGTAATACTGTAAATCCGTATTGAGTATATAAATACCTCTTGTAAGTGTAGTTAATAACCAACATATTACGATTTAGGCTGACACATGTTTTCCTTATAAAAAAATCTATGACATCTTTTTTACGAGGATTGATACTTTACTGGAGCGTGAAATAGTTTAATCATATGAAAGTCATCACTTATTGTACGCATCCAATTTTTCATTGATTTCTGGGTTTATATTATAACCTCATATCTACACATTCACATTTTGCTCGTCTTTACGGAAAAGGAAATAATATATTTCAACTGTGTATGGCCTGACAATAATTCCACACTGCAATATTTGTATTACACGTGAAAATGGTTAAATATACAAAACAAATAGTTTTTAAACTAAATATATTAAACAATTATTAAATTAAATCCAACTTTAAATTATGTGAAAATCCTCTCATCAGCATTTTGTTTCATTTTACTACATGCTTATAATTTAGTGTTATACAGGGTGTCAATTAAGTCACTTTGGTATGTGTGCATTACTATCACCAGTAAGCAAGTGTGAACTTTGGTATTTCTTTCTATTATGGTTTAAAAATTAAAAAAAGAGGTTCCAGACTTAATTGACACCCTGTATAAAGCTGCTTCGAAGATATCCTCATGATCTGCCGCCTTGTTTTACTGATTCGGAGATTTTATGATTGAATATGCCTAGAGAAAATTTCTTGAATACTCTATGACTAAATGAATTAAGGTTGGATCGTGACAGTAGTTTTAAAAACCTGCGTACGGTTTCCACGACAAAAATGGCGTTCGATGTGATTTTTGTCCAAATGTAAGAACCCCTGAGGTGACGAAATACCGGAATAGTTATAGTTGTAGTTTATCCATACTTTAACACGTAATTATCAAGTGGAATTGACGTTGTGTTGAAGACATTTCATATATTTAACAAACATTAAACATACGTTTCAACAATTAGTAAAACTAGAAAAATTTAATAAAAATATATAGCAATCTTCAGATAAAATTGTTAAAAAATACTTCTAATACTAGTTACAAGATAATTGAAAAAATATTTTCGTTTATTCAATTTTATAATATTTATTTAATAAAAGGTTCATGATAATAAGAGATAGATAGTATAAAATGTATTATAATTATTATTACGTCAATCCATATTTAATTTAAAACAAAACAAAAGTATGAAGACATACTCTTGAATTTTATTTTGCCGTAAAGTTATATTGAATGCTTTAATTTATTTTGTGGTATAACTATAAGAGTTGGTTTACAACACTTATTGATTTTTAGAACTCACTATTTGGTAGAAATATCTGGAGTGTCTATTCATTATTCCCCTAACAGGATTAACCGATAAACAAGGAATGAAACAATAAAGCAATAGCAGTATTGCAGAACGGCTGAAATGTGGTTATCCAGACGGAAACTGTTTTATTTTCACAGCGTCTCCTTGTTTGGAACAAACCATTCAAAATATATACTGTACTTTGTAACTCATTTACTACTTCTGTTTTGTTTGCCTAACACGGTTTTGGTGCGTTGACTAATTGATGAAGCAGTTTCAAAGAGTGCTTATATCTTTACCGAAAAATCACTCTTTAAAAAAAGCATTTAAATGTTTCATGTATATGTCTATGCAACCCACTAAAGATTTAACTTAGTATAGTAAATGTTCTAAATCATGTACAATCATTACTGCTGCGTACTATTATTTACAAAACGTTTTATTAATGTAGTTTTCAGTTGTAACTAAACCAACATAACTGATAGTAAGGAATCTCTAAGTAAATAGGTGGAAGCTTATCGCTTACATAAAGTCCATCCTAGCGAACCATTTATATCATCCCATACATTCAGTTAATAATTAATACATTACTCGTGCGCTAATAAGATTATAAATTAAATTTATGTAAGGCTTTGATTATAATAAAAATCTTAATAGCCACCGAAAAAAATCTTGGAACGATAAAAAGATTTCTAATCATGTAAAATTTGGGTTTTACAAATATTTATCGTGCCAGTGATTTCAAATATTAGGATGGTCATAAAAGTTGGTTTGAACCTGCTAGCAAGTATTTTTGTAAATAAATAAATACATGTAAAATATGCTTTATACTGCATAGTTGTGAGCAAAATGGGCTGTACAATTTCAATTTCTGAAAGTTTATCCGTCTCAAAACTGTATCAAAAGCGAACAAACCTATAGACTTTTAAAAGGTTGCATGAAGTTTCGTTTTTGTACAGACAACTCTGAGTCCGATAGTGGAGTATGTCACTCCATGGAATTTGGCTGAGCATTAGTGAATATTTTTACATTGGTATTATAGCTATTATGGAAACAAGTAAATAGCAGAATAAAACCATTTGTACTAACACTGAGTATAATTATATGAGATGAGTGATACATTGTTATTCATGGAGTAAATATAAAACATTATAAAGTGGAATATCAATTTGGTGTAAAAGTTAATGACAAGATAGTACCCTACGTCGCTCACCGTACAATTTATTATTAGAACACCGCAACGAAACCTAACTTAATGAATAGAAATGTGAATTTACCTTGTTGCCAGATATCGTAAGAACGATTTGATTTATAGCCTTAAAATTTTTGTATGAAACTTCATTTCTACATAAAAAAGAATGAATAAGGATCCCAAGGATCAAATGTGTAATAGATTTGAAATTTAGTAAGCAGCATCATTATATTCGTATTAAGCTTTTTCAAATATAGCGAACTCTGCATTAAAATGAGCAATGTATTCATCGTAAGGTACAGTTAAGTTCTTTTAGTGTTCCTATCAAAAACCTTCGAGTGGGACAATGCCTAAGTATTGGATTTCCCGAGGTTTAATGGAAGAAGACTAGTTTATCTAAGAAATTGTTATAAAACCATTAATATATTTACTACGAAGAAGAATATCTGATTCTGTTGGAGGATATGTATTACTTCATATGTATCAACCCAAAAATTCAAATGATCTGTGTGAAATATTCAATACTTGAACGTAAGCATCACAGTGACCACTAATGATTATATCACATTAAGATGAAATATCGTAGATGCCAGCCAACCAAGTAAAGTACGCTTTATTACGCTCATGCTTACACAGAAAATATATTATTGTGTCCGTTTAAAATGTTCAATCAGTGGATATTTACTTTTTAATCCTAGAAAACTCTAAATTGAACTTAATACAATATGGCGCGCCCAAACACAAATGCTCACGTACAAAAAATAAGAGTTGTTTCGAAAGTTTTCTGTCAAATACATGTTAAACATTCATTCAATAGAACATTTCATTTACTAAAGTTAATGTATTGCATATCATATCATAGTTCTGACCGGTACTATCAAGGTGCCTGCTTATTCAGTTTGGTCCTATTTTTGATTCCGTTATTATTACTTAATATGTTAAATATTACAGTTATTTTGTATTCATTGTTAAGTTGCCTTTTATAGCTTATTTATTGCATGTTTTAAAATAATGTATTTGTTTCTTGTTATATTTACTTATATTCTTATGTGCTGCATGAAGATTATTATTGCTTGTTATTTATATTTATTACCTTAATCATTGCTTTACGTTTATTTATTGCTTTTTTATTTATATTTAAATATATTTATTACTCGATATTTTTCGCCTGTTATGTATATGTACATTCTTATTCATTGTATTGAGTTTATATATTGCTTGTTTTATATATTTATTTATAATCTTATTTATTACATAACTGTCTAATTATTGTGGCGGTTTAATTGTCTTATAACATATTTTGGATGTTGCAGCTTGATATATCTCACCTTATTAAAAAAAATAATTAAGTATGGTAAATTATTTAAGTATGGTATTTTAACGTAATTTTCATTTATTTTAATTTTAATTTAATTCATGTACTTTGCATTGTTTCTAAGTGGTAATAATTATACCGTTGGAAACAAATAAAATGAAATGAAAACAACGCTGCACCGCTTCATCACACTGACAACCAAGTGATGTTGTGATATTTGCAGGCAAATATAATAAACACGTAACAAAACAGTGTAAATATAGGCTACTTATTATTTATTTTTCTATTTTTATGGTGGAATTTTTGGTGCGGGAAAAAGTCTAATACTAGTTTTTACAGTTCATTTTGAAAATAATGAGTTTTTCTGATAACTTCCTACGATGGGGATCTTGTACACTTTACGAAAAGGTTTGGCTGCTTTAACCATAAATAGTTTTGGTTTTGTCACTAACTTGGAAACTCTTTAGGAAAAAAAATGTTACACAATTATGGTTCTATTCCATGTATTGCATATCTCTTTCTTGGGTGTGATGTGTATAATTCTGAATCTGCATTGTAGATTTTCATTGACCAAAACGCAAAGGAACTTTAAATAATACGAAACTAGAATAATTGCACCATCACTATTTTTTTTAAAGAATATAAAGCTATTATCCCCCTTATAACGCATTATATTGGTCAGATTAAATAGAAAGTTTGAAGAATGTCGTCCTGTGCCTTGATCCTTGTAACAACCGCCCATGTCTATAATCTCACAATGATCTTATATACAATGATTTCTGCCTGTTCAAAAACGAAAGAAAAATTCGCTAACGGTTTAAAATACTTGGTTTAATTAGATAATTACAGCTTAATTTAAAATTCCATTGACTTAATAAGAGGGGCTAGAGTATCTGACTGGAGGGTTGTTACTGTAGCGTTACTGAGATTTCTATTCTGAGTACTTTTACATTTACAACGTATCATCAATAATTATGCATTCAAATTTCCATTTGTACGCCGAGAATTCAATAATATATAGAGACTTTCGATCTGATGATAAATACTCTTACGTTTCACTAATGAATCAATTATATCTTGAGCGAAGCAACAATGGTTGAAGCTAAACGAAGACAAAACTATAAACCATGGTTATGGGTACCACAAGACTCATTAAATATACTGGCAATGTACCGAAACTTAAACTAAACGATCACGAACTGGAATACCAAGACAGAGCTAAAAAGTCTTGTATTAAATAAGAACTCACATTTGAAATGGATTGATCAGATAACTGCAACTTGTAACAGATACCAGTAGCATTCACTGTTTAAAACGGTTTGCTCATACCTGCCACTCAACGTCACAGTTATGTTGGTTAAGACTCATTTCGCAGTGACAAGCGACATAGCTGTTGAGCGAGGACAAAACTACTGTATCAGATTTATTTTCAATCTTGGACATTCTGATAACGTATATTTATATCCAACAATTATCTCTCCTGAAGCTTGTATAGCTTCGTAACTACCACATCCTCACTCTTTTACACTCGATCATCAAGTTACAGTCTCTTAGTTACCTGTCCGACAATGTTAGTTTCATATCTGGTATAAATGGAAGACCCTCACGTCGGGGAGCTATTCTACTTGCTATTCATGTCCACTTTTCATCAGTTTTTAATAGTCACTGTTCATCCTTTCCGTTTATGGAACTCACTCCCTAACAATATCGGAAATATCGAGAGCCGTGCTAGCTTCGGGGCGATGGTTGGGGACTGGTTGCGGACCGTGTAGGGTTGGTGTTTGGTGGTACCGGTGGGGTGCAACTTGATGAGTGGTGTGAATGGTTTAACGAATGAAGTTTTGCATTATTAGTATTAGATTTGATTGACGGTTTGATTAGATAATCTGAATATATTTACGTTTTAATTGTAATGTGTTTTATCAATCTTATTTCAGCACGTAGATTTATAACTTAGTTTATAATATTCTTTAGATTTGGTTACAATAGTTTTAAGAATTTTATTAGAATTGTTTGCATTTTTCTAATCTTGAGGTTGAGTGGAAGAGGGATAAACAGCCCAAACTCTGCCAAAAAATACATATTTTATTTAATTTAACCAAAAGTGTAATTTGTGCAATAAATTTACAAATCTAATAACAAGGTAGGAGTATGCCACATCAAGTGTCTGCTAATAAGATTCACTATAGCTATAGCTCAGTTGCTTTCTCCAGTTGTTAGACTAACAGATAAACCGGTAGACAACAACATACGTAACATAAAGTTTTACGTCCTCCCGACAGACAAAATTTTCCTACAGAGTTATACTGCCCTCCTAAGCGTAGAAGACGTATCTCAATTTTTTTCGATTTTTCGTTTTTGACGTCTAAGTATGTTGGGGAGCTAACCCATCTTTTCCCTAAGCGGAAAAGACGTAATCTCACATCTAAACAGTATAAAATCGATAAAAAAATAAGACCTATCTCAAAATAACATGAAAATCCTAAGCATTTTAGCAGTATCTCAATTTCCTAAGCCAACAAGTCGCATCTCAGAGATACGACTTTTTCCGCTTCACAACTTAGAAATAAAATGATTGTCCTTTCCTAAACAAAATTAGTCGTATCTAGAATATACGTCTTATTTGCTTAGGAGACACTGATGCTCACAGTGGAGAATGCTGGGTAATCAGCAGATGGCTGTGTTGTTTTAATTGTGTCAGTAAACAGTTTTGTTGGTTTCACTCTTCAGTATACAGGTAAATATAAATTGCAATACATTTTGTCCTCATCTTAAGTTATTAGTATTAATATTCTTTGAAACAAATTTCCTCTTCTTAATTGTGATTAAACATAAGCTTACTCAAGCTTACTCAATTAACAAACTAATAGGTTATTTACTCAAACTTTAAGAGAGGTTATGTTGGGCAGATACTTGTTTTCACTTTAGAGGCAGTAAAATCTACGCAAGTAATTGGTTTAGAAATGAGTGTTGATAGGCCTACAAGTTTACTAGATAGTTAAGGTATTAAGATTTACTGTTTTACATTTGTTAAATGATATATATTTAATGCACTGGCTTGCAGTTGTCCCGTTAAGCAAGTAGGCCTACTAAACTTACTTCTCAGATTGAAGCCCAAATTTTACCATTTTACTATGCAAACTTATACTTTTCTTAACCTACAAATCTAAAGACCCTAATGGATTCGGTAGCCTAGCCTAATTTCTTGTTTGTTTTAATTGATTTCTAATTGTTCTGTTTATTTCCAGCCCAGTCATGGAGGGATCTAGAGGGAGAAAAATGCTTATGGCAGCTCTGAATCAAGAAACGAAAAGGAGTTTTTGCTGGATCGAGCAGGCAAACCCCCTTTTAAAAAGAAAAAGAAAAAGAGTGATGATGATGACTACATCCCATCCCAGACTGTTGTGTTTGACAGTGAAGACTCTATATCTAATTCATTGGAAATTAAAGGTACGTCTAAGTATTAAGGATAAGGAAGATGTAGGGCCTACAAATTAATTAATGAAGAAAACCTTATTGAAGTTATGCCTCAACCACCTACATGTACACAGGTACTTAATGAAAATGAAAATCCAAGTATAATTTTGAACAATGATAACATTACCAACAGGGAAGCAAACAACTTAGTACAGCTACAACCTCTTCAAACAGTTGCAACCGAAATGACCAATTTGAATGTGTTACAAAATACCAAGCCATCTGAACCAATACTGAGAAGTGGCAGTGCAGTAAACTGATAACGCACAAAATAATGTTCTTGATTATACAAAAAAGGGTACATTAAGAAAGAGAAAAAAAGCATAATGTTTCTCTTGAACAGAGAAAAATAAATAAATTTAAGTCAGTTGTACTAAAACACAATGTTAAACCTGGTTGCAACAACACTTGTGTACATAAGTGCACAAGCAAATTCTCTAATGAAAGAAGACTAGTACTCAACTCACAGAATTTTGGCAAATTGAAGATTCCACAGCTAGAAAATCATTCATGTTACACCATGTGTCAACTATTTCTGTTTAAGCAGAGAACATGCCAAATGGGAAAGGAAACCGATTTTAGAAGAAACCAAACCATTTAGGTATTTCGCTTAAGGATGAGAACGGAAAATCTCAGACAGTCTGTAAAAACGTTTCTTTTTAAGTACCTTGGGTTATGACAAGAATAACGACAGGGTATTACGAACTGCACTAACTTCAACAATCTCTGTAGAAGCAAAAAAAGATCAGAGAGGGTCAAAGGAACCTCATAACAAAATCGGAGAAGAACCAATCCGAAATCATATAAATTTCTTATGGACCAACTATATCTCACTATCGGCGAGAACATGCCCCAAATCGCTATATACCTATCGAGTGATTTGTCTTTTACTAAAATGTACAATGACTATAAGATAAAAAATGGTAACACGTGTTTCCTATGAAAAATACCGAAACCGTTGCCAAAAAAATGAAGATATCGATAGTAAAGTTAGGCCATGAAGAATGCGAATCGTGTGAGGAGTTTAATTTACACAGTAATCTACAACACAAAAGAAAAATTTGGATGATACTTGCAAAATTTGCCAAAATTGGAAAAAGCACTATGACAAAGCAACAAGATCTCGATCTGTTTATATGTGGCTGATAAGGAGAGAGCAGAAGATTTTGATTCAATTATATACTGTGCAGACATGGAAAAAGTTATTATGTTGCCACGTCTGGATATGTTCAAGTCAGCGATAATTTACACACAGAATTGTGGCATACAATGAAAGTTTTGTGCCTGTAGGTAAAAAACAAAAAAAGTCTAATGTATTTGCTGCCGTATGGCATGAAGGTGTGTTTGGAAGAACAAAGGATGAATTGATTAGTACATTTTATCAATTATTTGTTGTATAAGCGAGATACAAGACAGATCACTCTGTGGCTGGACAATTGTTCAGCTCAGAATAAAAATTGGACACTTTTTTCATCCCTCTTTTTTATTATTAACTCTCCTGAAATTAGTACCTCACAGATCATCCTACGATACTTTGAGCCCGGACATACCTTCATGGCAGCAGATTCTTTTCACCACAGAGTTGAGGTATCCATGCAAAGGATGGGGTAATAAGTTGTATGATTTTGCAGATTTTATACAAGCCGTGAAAAATGCATCTCCAAAATGTGAAGTACTTGCCATGGGACTTAAAACACTTTTTTTTATGGAATGAACTTCTCGTCACAATATAAGTTAGGCCGTATTCCAACTAGGCCGTATTTAAGTGAAATGGTCGAAGTCATCTTCACTAGAGGAGCACAATCGGTTCAGTACAAAAATGATTTCTCTGATACTGAACATGTAGAGCTCAAACTTTTTGAGCACAAAGTATAAATAGTACAAATCAGTGCTTTACCAAAACCAAAAAAACAGGTGAAAGTAAATAGGTATTCCTGCAGAGAAGAAAAAGAACATTCTAAAAAATATAGGAGGTGTAATCGAAAAGAGCAGACTCTTGTTTTGGGAAAATCTCCCAGAGCCATAAAAGATTTCCATATGTGGCTAAGAATGCAAGACTATTTTGTGTTCAGATTTTTATAATTAAAATTATTTTTGTGTTAACTTATGGAATATTAATATGAATAAAATAAGCATTTTATTCTTAAATGTTTGTTTTTTTATTTACCTTTTTGAATAAAAAAAATTAAAAATAAGAAAATGCAGCCATAGACAAAATGTTCTATATCAATGCTATTATTGTTTTCTTAATTTACTACCTTTTTTTAATAAGATACGACTTTATAAACATAACGGTACGGCAGATTTTACTAAAGAAAAAAGACGTATCTCACAAAAAAGTATAAATTAGTGAAAATTTATCTAATTAAAGATAGTAATCAAACACAGAAAACATAAAATTAAATAAATGTAGTTAAAAAAAATTAATTAATTTAATGAATAACTGGGTGAAAATAATCATTTTACTAGATTGCTCTTTTCCGAAAGTTATGGTTTTATGAGATACGTCTTTTAGGCTTAGGAGGGCAGTATAGTCGTCAATGACTCGACGAAATACAATGTTTGGACATGCACCACTATAGAATTCGTTCTTGTCTATACATTTCTAGTGGTGTTTTTTGGATAATGTTAAAAAATTAATTAATTTAAGTCATTAATAGATTTATCATAACTAAATTTAGTTTTGAGTTTTGTATATAGCAAATAAATATTTAATTCAGTCTCATACATTTCTAATATTTGCACTGGAGCAATATTCAAGGATTTTTCAATACAATAACGTATGTGTATATACATCTCAGGATATCTAAATTGGTAATAAAAACTTCTTGTTTTAAATGCTTTTACATCTTTGTGTGAAAAAGTATAATCGAAATCTCTGAAAATCTTATGCCTCTTAAATAAATTTAATACTGTTATGCTCTTGCTGTATGAGCATTTGGTCTCACTACAGTACATTTAATTGTATAAATAAAAATGAGCTTCTAATTTTTAAAATTTACAAAACATTTTTCAACATGTTTATTTTTTGTTAATTTAATGGATAAGCGAGCATTTACAAAATTATGTTTGCGTAATATTACATTAATTTGAGCACATCTTTTTAAAATCTACCCAGTTCGTGCATTTGGTTGGTTATTTTGTTCACAATAATCATTTTTAGACACTTGCTCTAAATAAACATCATCATGAAAAATATCTTTAAAATTTAATTTAAATACAAGCTTTCCAGTTTGAGAAACTAATTACCAATCAGTAATTAGAGATTACTTTTAGTTGAGATTATTTACTAATTTTCTCTCATACTCGTATTCTAAATATATCTGACCTTTATTATGATCTATTAATATGTTTTCAATAATTTATTTTTAAATTTAATCTCTTTAAGATGTTAAATATAAAGTAATATCAAGAACTTTGTAAGTCTGAAATACACAGAATACATTATTTAAAATATTCTTTTGTATAAGAACTGTATAGCAAATGTAATTGCAGTGTACAAAGCTTACATAGTATTTTCTTTGGAATTGAAAAATGTTTGTTTGAATATGAGTGGGTGTATAGTAAAGATCTGATCTCATGATGTACGAATCCATGGATTCTGTAACTGAGGTCGAGGATGCTGCACACAAAATTGAATTCTCTACTGAATTCTTGCATATTCATCATCCATCAGAGGTACCAGCACATTTTTTATTTAAAGCTCGTGCTTTAATCATGCTATTGTAGAATAAAAGCTCCTCCCCAGTTATTTAAAGACGCCAGAATTTAAGTTCAAACTCTTAAGAAATGCGTTTTCCAAGCCACGACTTTTAAAGTTACAAGTCGCTAGAACTCGTTTTACAACACGAATCCTTCGGGTCTCAACAAACCGTACGTTACTTCAAACGTTTGCAGTTTCGTATTCAGGTGTCTTACGCCATGACTTTCAATAAATTACAGGGACGGAGTTTGAATGTGAATATTAGGACTGACTGTTTATCCTATGGTCAGTTCTGAGTAGCTTGCTCCTGGTCATCCACCTGTATATTTATTTTTAGTAACTCTTTTAAAACAACCTGCACTTTATTTACTAAGAAAAAAGCGTTGAAAATTTCAAACGTGAAATTTTAATCACAAATGATTTGATTCTCGACAAAGAAACTTATGTTTACATATATAATAATTGGTATTTATTTAGTTGAGAGACCAACGCGACGTGCTTTTTAAGACTTTATGTTAAGAAATATTAAAAATAAAATGAAATAAAACTGCCTTAACACCCGATATGTATTCAATAATATACTTTCACGATGATGTTTTTCCAACGTAGAAAAAGACTAAAAACTAGTAGAAAAAGAACTCGTAGAAAACCGCGATACCTCTGACGTATATATAACATACTGCCTAAATATTGGATACTATGGCTTCAAATATGGATACAAACATTTGATGAAACCCAAGAAAGTAATAATGTTTCATAAAATTAGGTAAAATTAGGGTGATTAATTAGGAGTTTGTAGTAGTATTGGGAGTCAGTACACTAAAGTTATGACATATTTTATTTAGCTATTAGAGACTTTAACAATGTTTTAATACATTGACTAAAAATGTTATAAAAATACTACATTCTTTCACATTTAGAGATTAGGGGTTTGGAGTAATATTGTGAGTTAGAATGCTAAAATTATGAAATTTTTACAACCGAGAACTTTACGGTATGACACAATTCTGTTTATAATTAAGTTCATATTTTATGCTTACTCTGTGCAGCATTAGGCATGAACAACACTAATATTTAATATCAGGTAAGACATTCTACATTTACCCACTGACTATCAGTAAGATTCTCTATATTTTCTATATGATATATACAATAACAACATGTACGTGCATTTAATTGTATGCATTATATTACATCACAAAACTGCATTATAATATAAAGACGTATTTTTCTATAACAGGGTAGGGAAGTATGTGTTTTCCCAACCATCGTTAAAGTAAAGTCTGTGGATTAGCCTATGTCTGAATTTCATTATACATTTATTAGAGTTTACAGTACGTTAATGCCTCTTATTCCACTCAATTATTATTTCATTACTACATCTATTCGAACAATTATATGAAATAGAGTTTAAAAACTGTACATACAATCATGTACATCATTATATAATTATAATACAAAAGTTACCTATTAATATTTCTATATTGTGTAATAGTGAAGAAAGGTATATTTATGTTTTATTCTCATTGTCTACATTAAATGTCACTCAACTGGAAAATACGTGGAGGAGTTCATTTTAAGGTAAAATTTTATTTTATTTACATAAGCTGTAATAGAAGTTGTAATATAAGCTATAATAGCTTAATAATCTATTATACTTTTATACTTCTCTCTATTCTAAAGAAAAGTGTAGTTAATTTTAAAGTAATTAAATATATTATAATAGTTATTGCATATTGTAATGGTGGTAATACCAATTATTGAGGTCGATTACTGTAAGATATACGATTAGCAGTGGAACTTATAATTTTTGGGGTATATTCGACGAATATGAATTATTTGAACTCTTCTTCTCTGTAACTAAACTTTTGTAGTCCAAATACTACTGTTAGATAGAACTGCAACTGTTCCTTTTCCGTCGCAACATTGACTACTGTCAACTCTTCTAAACATTGGTAGCATGTTTTTATACTGATTGCAGTTTTTTTAAATAATAAGGTTTGATTTTAATGAATTATTATTAACTTGAATTCTCTTTATTCTTGATTTATTAATGTTAAGCCTCTTTAGATTTGTTTCCCAATAATACATCAGTGATCTTTAAACCAAAATTAAAATTTATAGATTTAATTTTTCTAGCCTACTTTTATAAAATATCCCTTTCCAAATACTTTTACATGATTTTTGTAGTTATAATGGGAGTTTACTGCTGGTTACCATGTACAGTAAATATTTTAAAGTAACAACAACCCAGAAATGGGAGAAGGTACTCTACAAGCAGACCTTACGTTTCTATAACATTAGTTATGATATTATAGAAAGGGAGTGGAGTGGTTTCTAGGCAACCCCAGATGGTTGATCTTTTGATGCACTGATTGCATAATATTCTCTATGAATAATTTAATTAAACTCGGCTACTGTTCGCTTTTATTGTGTTAGAAAATGGGTTATAAAGGGAAGAAACTACTGCATAATATTACCATCCATAGTACGTATTAACACAACTTTCTGGGAAATGCAAGTTTTATAATAATCCTTCATCCCCATGTTGAAACCTATACTTTCCATGGCCAAATTCTGTTTAGCTAAAGATTTAAGTGGAATTTATGACTTTACTAGGATTCTTTTGTTTGATCTTTAATGTACAGTTGATCGTTTCTTAGGGCTTTCGGAACTACTCCAATATCCCTGTCACTTTGAAGGAAGATGTGTCTGGGAAAATACTGTATTACTTTATTAAACTGTGTACGGTCCTATTATAAATAATAAATATCTTGATAATGTTCGATTTTTATTTTGACCTGCAGAGTTATCAGACTAAAGCTGTAGTTCTGTGAGCTGTTCAAACTATTTAAATTTCACAATTGAATCAGCAATGAATGTGAACTTTCTTTGACTCGTTTTTCTCATTCCTTTCACAAAATAAATGTACTGATAACAGTCGCAGATAGTACAGGTACTATACTGGGATTTGAGGCATACTTATTATTTCTTGTAACCAAATGAAAGCGCTAATATATGTTATTAACTTTTATTTTCTTGGTCGAATATAAAAATTGAAAACGCATATATGCATTTTACTTACCAAAACACAACCATGTTTTTGTTTATTGTGGAAAGTCTAACCTTTACAGATGTATGGTAGGTGTAAGATACTTAAATGCTGCATGATTCACAAGGCATTAGTAGGTAAAGAATACTTGTACAGTATATGAATTGCTCCTGTTCTGGGATGAGGTTAAGGAGACCTCTACACGCTACTATATACCTCTTTCCAAGGGATGCCTCAAACTTTGCGAGATATGGTTCTATAATTTTGGATATAAATTGTACAATGCTTACTTTGCAGACTAAATTAATTAAAAAAATATTATAAAGTCCATATCACGCTACACCTATTTTTGTTTAGTACCAATATTGTATATATTTTCAGCCATTTTACCAAGTTAAAGTAGTTGTTTTGGCAGTTTCTTCAATATATAAAAAAAGAAAAAGAAAATGTTCTTTGTTTATACATTTAAAATAAAATCTTTTTTATCTACAAATTAAATTCATATGCCGAGATATTATTCACGGCATAAAAATCTTTCAGGTATGTCTTATCTCCAAGGTCAAGTTTGATTGTTACATAATGAGGATGATAAACAGGCGTAAATGCACGGCCTGTACGTTCCACTCACCAGCCTGTTCGCAACGCCTTAACGACTCTTGTCGACTGGCCCACTAACTCAACGCTGTCATCAAAATTAAAATTTACCTTGATTCTACACTTAATTGCTAATCTCTTCCACTCATTCAACTAGAATATTTGTTAAAACTATCTCCTTTGTTAATATAAAAGGTAAAAGATTTGGCGTCATTCTCGGATTCAAATTATTTTCAAAACATTCTTTGAGCTCCCTCAATTGCGACGACTTCTCTGTATCCCCATATATGGGCCCGTACAGCAAAACTTACCTGACAATAGCATTAAAAATGGTTTTTTTTTAACATTGTTTCTTTTTTAATAAAATTTTAATTGGCAGGTGAGTCAAACGCGGGTAACCGACAACTAATCACAGAACTGGTCATTGGTCCTACGTATTTGTAAATACCATTATTATGACTTTTAAATTTTCCATTGAAAACTATCATAACAAAGTTTTCCATTAATTCTAACAGTTTTTTGCCTTTACTGTTGAATATGGAATCCCTTGAGTCTCATAAATCTGATAAAACTCTTATTTAAAATTACAAAGACGCCCTCAAAAATAAGTAGTTTTTTAGCAATCTGTACATTTAAATCACCTACAAGTAATATATTCCTTAATCTATTTGTTTCCAAAAACTTCCTTAATCTAAGAAATTCCATGTCCGACTTATAATAATTTGTATATACAGGTAAAATAAATAAATCTCTATTTATGGATCGACACGTATCAAAGATAAGTTGTCTAAATGCGTAATATTAAGTATATTGAAATAAGGATGTACTAAATTAATTACAAAAAATTACCCACTTATTTGCGGCAAAATTGAGCTTGCCTACTTGAAAAATTAAAAGGAACTTTGTCTTGAATAATCTATTTAACATGAACTGTTTATCATTCTCGTCTATAAATGTTTAAAATAAAAAAGTATTATCAAACTCAAACAAATTCCAGGAAAATATCATTTATTTTATTTTTACCCCACAAACATTGCAGCTCAAAATTCTTAAGGCCCTTGAAGATATGGCTTGATAATATGTGGGAGCGTTGGTTTCCAAACTTCAGCCACTCCCCGTCACCTGCGCGAAAGTCCTAGTCAGCTCTGGCATCCTCACAGTCCCCGTGTTAGTAGCAGTTTCTGTCCTGTAGCCTCCGAAATCTTACTTTCACTTTATTCTATCTATCATCCTCCCTAGCAAGCCTCGAAAGGAAATCTGTGAGATCGTGGTGTATTATGTCCCCCAACTGCTCAGCTCCATGTCGACCACATGCTGCTACCAGCTTACCGTCCTCCCAGGTAAATCGCCATCGATGGTTAATGGGACGGTTGAATACAAAGGACAACCGTTGTCTATCAACGACTCTCTCTTTCTCACGCCTTACCGCCATTAGCTTCTACCTCTTCTCCCACGTAACAAAAGGGAAATCATGATATATGGCATACACTGTACCTTTCAGCCTGACTAATAGCGACATTATGAAGTCTATGTCTGTGTCTGAGGGGAAAATCACAAATAACAGTCTATTACTGCTTAAGGGATGAGCCCTGTTTACCCACAAAGAATGTGTTGTAACAAACATTTCACTATAAAACTTATTGACCAAAGTCTGTATCTCCACTGCTACTCGAGCTAAGTCCTTTAAATGCTAAGTTATTCTTCCTTCCTCTTGCTTCCCTACCCACAAGTTTATTCTGAATTACTTTATTTTCATTCATTATTTGGCATAACTTTACCTTCATTTACTTATTTTCACGTTCTACCACAACTAACCTGTTTGTAATTACACCTTAGCCCTCTTTGGTCAAAAGATTTGCCGAATTCTTGTCCAGCATAGCCTCTAACCCACTCATTAGTTGTCCTAAAAAACATTTCTCCTACATTTTCACTGTCGAAATTGAGGTTATCACCAAAACTTATTAGTGACATATTAGATTTTTTTACATTTCTTGTGATTCGACACAGTAGTGAAAAATGTATAATTTAGTACATATGTGTATACTTTTAAACAATTGAATGGAAGTAAACCAACCTACTGGAAAGTACGCGTGCCACTAACCGATAATTGCACGTTAGCTCACCGCCACTCACTGCTTACTACAGGACACTCACCGAGCAGGTTGAGCCACATGGAGAGAAGGCTCGAATTCCACTTCTAAGCTGAGTAATTAACTCCTAGTCTGTATCCCTTACTTCAAACTTCCATACAAATATTTAAGGTTCAATTTAAATAGGAATAAAATATCCAATTAACAGTGTAAATCTGAAGAAACTTTATGCGCAGCTAAATTAAGCATACCCATTTCACGACACTTGTTGTGCCATATGCTGTCTTATAATATTTTATTTTAATAATAGATTTTCTTAAATATATGAAATCAAAATTGTTGTCAGTCTACAGCATAATATATTGAACTTTAAACGCTTTTTATTAGGTTTAATATTATCAATCGTTTAGGTAATTAGGTTTAAAATTATACTAAAAATTGCTTTGGAAAATTATATTAGAATATTACTTTTAATGGCTATAATATGTTAATAAAGCAATATTAACCAATATGCATTACTATTGACTTTAAAAGCGTCGTTATTATGGCCATTATTGTAAATACGTTTATTTATGATTGAGAAAACAATACCATACTTACGTCAAGTTCGATGGCGTGGATATGTACCAAGGATATGTAAAACCTCATACAAAAATGTACCTCATTGATCTTGCGGGATACTAGTGTCTTGTATTCTACAAACTTAACTCAGTAAATACTACTATTGAAGGTCAAGATTGAGTTCGACATACTTATGAATATTAATCTATACAGTATACATAGGAGAACTAAATATTATTGTTATAAATATAAAGTAGTGATCCCAGACAAATACATTAAAAGCTTGGAATTAAAAACAAATTGATAAAAACCATGTTTTCTATGAGCCCTGAGTGTAATTGTATGCGGCAACATAGGTAAACGTTTCAGAATGCCTTTAGAACAAGTATAAATGTTTAAAAGCGGACGGTATTTGTCATCCAGTTTTACTAAGGACATTAAGACAAGCATACACCTGATTAATGGAATGGAATCATGATGGAATACAGCACACAACATGTTATTAAATTATTGTATTGACTAACCTAAATATTTCATCCTAACAATACTAGTAATTATTCGAATGTTCATTACATTTTTCACAAACTAAATACATACATTTAAAGACGATATAAGCATATTTACCATTACTAGTTTAGGGTTTCATATAGAATTTTATAACATATCTTTTATGTAAGACATATAATGCTATTTCTTTACAGCAATAGTACTACACATACATTTCATTTATGAGTTTAATTTTTGTATTACATAGTGTAGATACTCTGCCATTTAGTCACAATTTAAAGGTTTTCGTTCAATCTAATTTACGAGATAAGCACAACGTCCGTCTTGGGCTCTTCCCTTCAAGCAGAGGGGGAGTCGTTGTTTGCTCAGAGTATTTTAAGATGTAACTGACCATCATATATAATCAAATTTTGACCATTTAACCATTGACCATTTGATGTAACTGACCAAGTAACTGACCATCAATTGCGTCAGTTACTTAATTTATCATGTACGGTATGCAGAAGTAAATACGGAACCTGAAATATGTTTTAAATGTTAATGAATCAAAAATCGTATTAATTTTTAAAATATCTCGACTTAAATTTTGGGAGGTATAACATTATCCAAACTATCCAAAACATATTAAATCATTGTGTATATATATTTTTATATAGTGGATATTGAGTACGTTTTCTCTAGAATGCATATTCAAATATCTTTGAACGGAAATATAAACAAACAAGGTGAGAAGTCGGTGGTAAGTAATGGGCACCAATATAGAGTAAATGACATGAATGCACCTACCACCCTTTCGTCCCTGAGTACACAGCGGTGTACGTGTTGAAGATATCAAAGCGTAATTGAAGATGTTTACACTTCGGTGATCAAACAGTTAAACCGATCTTGATTGTTCCGTCGATTTGCCTTACTATTACAATTAATCATATTTATTGTAAGGTAACCTAAACATATAGATGCACTCTGTTCAAAGTTTATCAATAAAATCTGAATAAAAAATATGCTGTACGAGAATACTCGTGTTAGAGTTTATAAGGAATGTAGAGTTATATTTCTATTTTAAAAGTCGTGTACGTAATTTGTGTGGGGCGTATATTATGTTTTGTAAACATCCATATTTCAATGCAAAAAAAACTACATCAATAATTTTTTTACAACGCTTGTCTTTTTTACCAAAGAACTTTTTTATCTTTTTATTGTTTGTACACCAGAAAATACCATGGTGCTATAGGAAGATTTGAGTTTAGGATTTAAGTGTAAATACAGTTCTTGCTGTCTTTATAGTAATACAGATAAAAACTAATTTTATATAATAATAATAAAAA